>NW_025963832.1:0-394323 GCF_023055435.1 Haliotis rufescens | reverse complement strand
TCTTTCAATTGTACGCATATTTTTACCACGACATGAAATATTAAAATCATCCACAAACAATGACCCATCGATTGAGTCATTTAATACTTTAGATAAACTATTTATTTTTATGCTAAACAAGGTAACAGATAAACTACTGCCTTGTGGAACCCCCTGATCCTGATTATAATGATCAGACAGGGTTGATCCAACACGAACTTGAAATTGTCTGTCTGTAAAAAACTGTGATACAAATTGAGGCAAGCGGCCTTTTAAACCAAAGTCATGTAAATCTTTTAAAATACCATGCTTCCAAGTGGTTTCATAAGCTTTTTTAAGATCGAAAAAGATTGATACAGCATGTTGTTTGTTTATAAAAGCATTTTTAATAAATGATTCTAAACGAACTAAATGAACAATGGTACTTCGTTTTTTACGGAAACCGCATTGGATATTACTAATGAGATTGTTGGTTTCTAAAAACCAAACTAAGCGATTATTCACCATGCGCTCCATGGTTTTACAAACACAGCTAGTTAATGAAATAGGTCCGTAATTGGATGGATCAGTATGATCCCTGCCAGGCTTTGGTATGGGTACAACGATGGCATTTCTCCATGAAGGAGGAAAATATCCTGTTGTCCAAATATCATCGAAAATATTCAATAGTGTTGTGAGACAAGATTCAGGCAAGTGTTTTAGAAGCTGATAATGGATATCATCAGCACCAGTTGCAGTATCATGAGCCTGTGCTAAAGCAGTGTGTAGCTCATGTAGTGAAAATACTTCGTTATAATCTTCGCCATTGTCAGAAATAAAATTGACTTTTTTCCTTTCCTGTTGTTGTTGATACTTCTGAAACTTTGGATTATAGTTTGACGAAGAAGAATGATTGGCTAAAGTTTCGCCCAGTTTGTTTGCAATATCTGATTTTTCTGTCAATAAATTATTGTCATCTTTGAGATGATGAATACTTGATTTGGAACCTTTGCCTTTGATTTTTTGGATCATGTTCCCCACCTTTGACATAGGCGTGCGAGAATTTATATTGGAAACATAATCCTTCCATATTGAGTTTAAAAGTTCGTCGAGCCTTGGCATAATTAATTTTTACATTATTCAAATTATGAACAGTAGGATGGCGTCGAAAGTATTTCTCAGCCTTCTTCCTACGCTTCCTAGCTTGTTTGCATTCATAAGTAAACCATGGTTTACGAATATGTGGGTTCACAGATGACTTAGGAATAGTGTCAACAGCTATACCTTTCAGTTGATCGGAAAACAACTGAATCGGGTCAGGAACATCCATAAAAAGTT
Organism: Haliotis rufescens; assembly: GCF_023055435.1. Classification (NCBI taxonomy): domain Eukaryota; kingdom Metazoa; phylum Mollusca; class Gastropoda; order Lepetellida; family Haliotidae; genus Haliotis; species Haliotis rufescens. Next base: position 393,027 of record NW_025963832.1, on the reverse strand, counting down.
CGTGTTGCAATCTGTCAGGACATATGTTCTGAAATAACGGCCAATTTGCCTTAGAAAAATTCCATCTTGTTATAGGTGGATCATCAGTGGGGTTTATAGCTGTAATTACTGTCGGAAAATGATCACTTCCACAAAGGTCATCATGGACTGACCATACAAATTCATTATATAAGTTAGAATCTGTGATTGACAGATCTAATGCAGTGTACGTACCTGTTGCAGGATGTAAATATGTGTTCGAGCCGTCGTTGACGATGCATAGATTATTGTTAGCAATAAAATCTTCAAGGATTTTCCCTTTATTGTTTGTATTGGAACTTCCCCATAGAGGGTTATGCCCATTAAGATCACCCATGATGATACAGGGCTTAGGTAGTTGGTCAAATAAATTCTGAAGGTCAGACTGCTGCAAATTTGAGGATGGAGAAATATATAGTTATTTGTAGAGTAAGACGGACAGCAACAGCCTGAAGGTTACAATGGAGATGAACAGGACTGTGGATGATGCCCTGCCTCACCAAAATGGAAGCACCGCCAGTGGCTTTATCACCTGGAGGTGAAAAAGAATGATAAGAATTGTACTGACGCAATTCAAATTTATCAGTATGCTTAAGATAGGTCTCTTGTAAACTAAAAGCTGATGGTTTATAGTCTTGTGCTAATAATTGGACTTCATTGAAATTATTCCTAAGTCCTCTGCAGTTCCACTGAATTATGTTAGGAGATTGAGTCATGGTGGTTCTATGGGGGATCTCTCACGGGCACGTGAGGAAGATGGACTCCTACTATTGCTCTGGGACGATGGGGTTACGTCCATGTCCAGAGCATCAAAGGAGTTGTGGAGCAAAATCTCTGAAGATGAGGATTTCATCGTACTTTGTTTTGTAACAACAGCAGATTCAATAGTAGCTGGTTCTACAGTCTCTGGCTCTTTAGTAACAATCTCTACATCAGCCTCAGCAGTCAAAGGTTCAGATGAGCTTATTGTTTGAGTAGAAGATGTATTTGAAGTTACTACAGAAGATATATTAACAGGTTGATCGGATGTAATCCAAGTCAAATCTGTCTGGATAGAAATTGTATTTTTTGGAGGATTTGGAGGATCAGCGGTAGATACAGCAGCAGAATACGTTCTGGTTAGTGGAGTTTGTGGAGACTGATTTTCAATAAGCTTCTTAGCCTCGTAAAATGAGATATTGTTCTCACGTTTGAGCTTCAAGATTTTTGATTGTTTTAGCCATTTGGAACATAACTTTGATGAAGCCATATGTGTTCCTTTGCAGTTTGCACATTTCACGTCAGCTGTGCAGTTGGTGTTTTCATGGCCTTCGCTACAGCGCTGACAGACCACAGAGTGATTGCAGGATTTAGAACCATGCCCGAACTTTTGGCAAGTGAAACATCGGAGTGGATTGGGGACATACACCTCCACTCCGATGTTGAGATAACCAGCTTTAATTGACTTAGGAAGGGCCGAAAGGGCAAAGGAAGGGCCGAAAGGGCAAAGGTAAGCAGATAAGTATTAGACGGGATGATGTCACCGTCTCTCGATTTCATAGCAAAACGCTTAACTGCTGTTACACCTTGAGTTGTCAGTTCATCAGTAATCTCTTGCTCTGACATATCGGACAGGCAAGGAGCTCTGTCTCGAAGAATGCCTCGGCAAGAATTTAAGGTTTTGTGTACGGACACAGCAACCTCAATATTTGCGAATGTGGTTAAAGACAAAAGATTCAGAGATTTCTGTCTCCGTAAACACTCAATGAGAAGAGATCCACTGCGAAGACGTGTAACATTTTTCACTTCTCCGCAAATTCCTAAGACAGCTTTGGAAATGGCGAATGGATTTAGTTTAATGGGTTGTTTGTCAGCTGCCTCAATCACAATAAACCGGGCCCAGGAATCCAAGCCACGAGATAATTGTTCACTTTGATCAATGTCATCAAGATCGACATGTCTACGTTTCGAACGGTTGAACCAGGGTATTGGTGAGACATGGTGAAATATAGTACTTCAGCACCCCTGCTCCCCACCCACCATGGAGTGCTACAAGGGCGATGTTTTGTTGCACCGGATCTCCAACATGCAAACACCAGGGATACAGGGATGTTATACTCCAGCAAATATGACTTGAATAGCTATATTTATCTACCAGATGTAGTGCCAGGCAGGTTCAGTCCATGACAAGAAACTGGAGACATACAGAATACAGAGGTCAACATCACCAGATTGGCCCATGAGCCACCGCCTTGTGGCGTAAGACTCTAGGCAATTTATTCATTCCAAAATAGAGAATTCACACAAGTAATGCACGGCCAAGACCAAAATATACATTAAAATACAACACAGGTGTGCATATACAATATTACGCACAGGGCCTGGCATGACCAGCCAATTGATAAGACCGGGCCCTTCTTACCACCCGTCTAGGCGAAGTAAGGGTCGAAGTAGTGTGTTGGGCAAAGGAACACAGTTCCAGGAACCAGTGCCCTCAACTACCAGACTCCCGTCCTCCGCCGACACAGGGACGCAACCCACGGCAAACAGGTTGCCCATTTTAGTCGCCTCATACGACCAGCAATGGGGTGCTGTGGACAAATTCTACCCCGGTTCCACACGGGGGAAGAGCTATTAGCGTTACCCAGCACTCACCACGAGGAGGTTGCTCTTCACGAGTGCCGTGGCTGGATGTAAATAGGTGCTGGAATCATCATTAAAGATACATAAGTTATTGTCAGAAAGAAAATCCTCAATGATTTTTCCTTTATTATTAACATTTGTACTTCCCCACGCCGGGTTGTGTCCGTTCAGATCACCCATGATAGTGCAGGACTTTGGAAGTTGATCGTATAGATTTTGAAGATCATACTGTCGAAGATAAGCAACAGTTTGAAGATTTGTATTAAGAACTACAGGGTTATGTATGATGCCCTGCCGCACCAAGATAGTTGAGCCTCCCGTTGCTTTATCTCCAGGAGGAGAAAAGGAATGATAATCATCTTACTGTCTTAAGGTAAACTGATCTGTAGTTTTCAGGTATGTTTCTTGAAGACATAATGCTGACGGTTGAAGATCCTGTATCAATAATTGTATCTCATTAAAATTATGCCTAAGTCCTCTGCAATTCCACTGTATTATATTGGACAACTGAGTCATGGTGGCTCAATTGGAGATCGCTCGCGTGAATGTGAGGAGGAACTACTCCTCCGCCTGTCTTGAGAGGACAGAGTAACCTCCATGTCCAGAGGCCCAAATGAGTTCTGTAAAGGAACTTCTGAAGGCGAAAAGGGACAATAGGTGGCTGTTTTTACTCAATTTCTTTTTCTCTTTTTTTTCAGATTTGCTGGTTGTTTCCCAGACGTTTGCAATTGTGTCTCAGACTGAATCTCAGTCAGAGATCCTGAACTTGATTGACTGATGGCAGGAATAGGTTTGGAAATAGTGGAATTTGGAATAGTAGCAACAGGTTGTTCTGACTTGACCCATGTCAAGTCAGTCTGACACGAAATAGGCACTCGTGAAGAGCAACCTCCTCGTGGTGAGTGCTGAGTTGCTGAGTAGCGCCAAAAGCTCTTCCCCCGTGTGGAACCGGGGCAGAATATTTCCACAGCACCCCATTGCTGGTCGTAAAAGGCGACCAAAGTGGGCAGCCCGTTTGCCGTGGGTTGCGTCACTGTGTCGGCGGAGGACGGGATTCTGGTGGTTGAGGGCATCGGAGCCAGGAACCGGTGTTCCTTTTGCCCAACACACCACTTCGACCCTTACTTCGCCTAGACGGGTGGTAGAATTGGCCCGATTCTATCAATCCGCTGGTCACGCCATGCCCTGTGCATGGAAAACCTATCTCAGAAATATCATTTTAAAAACTTGTTTATCGTGAAATATGATATCATTACTGATGCCAATATATATTATGCCTAAAGTCCTATGCCAGAAGGCGGTGGCTCATGGGCCAATCTGGTGAAACGGACCTTTGAAATCTGTGATTCTTCGGAATTTTGTCATGGGCCGAACCAGCCTGACATTACTTCTTTTAGTCTTCATAGCTTTTCATGTCTTTATTTCTGGAGTATAGCATTCCTGTAGCACTGGTGTTGCAGTCTGGCTTCCATTGCGACACCGTCCATGTTGACACTCGATGGCGGGAGGGGAGCAGGAATGTCGAATCTTTTTACTTTTACCATGTCTCACCCACAATCCGCTGGTTCTCGTTCCAAAACCAAACGAAGACATGTAGAAACAGATGCTGTTTTATCATCAGATGATGAGCATATACCGAACAAAACCCAGATTCTTGGCCACGATTTCTGGTTGTTGAAGGAATTGATGGTAAACTACTCAAGGTCAACCCTTTCGTTATTTCAAAAGCAATAGAGGGAATTTGTGGTAATGTCTAAAACGTCACTCATCTCCGTAGTGGCTCCTTGCTGGTGGAATGTGCAAGGCAAAAACAATCTCTGAATCTGCTCAACGCACATTATTTTGCGAACACAGAGCTTGTTGTCTCTGAGCACAAATCATTGAATTCGTGCAAAGGTATTGTCCGGGATCGCTTCAAATGTCTGTCAGACATGTCCGAGGAGGAAATTGTGACAGATTTAAAACTTCAAGGTGTTATCTCAGTTAAACGTTTTACCAGAAAAGAACATGACAACATCATCAAAACAAATACTTACCTTTTCACATTTGCTCTTTCAAAACTTCCAAAATCTATCAAAGCTGGCTACTTTAACCTTGGAGTGGATATTTTTGTACCAAGTCCACTCCTTTGCTTTAAATGTCAGCAATTTGGACATGGTGCCAGATTCTGCAGAAATTCTCCAGTTTGCTCCCGTTGTAGTGAAAAACATGAGATCTCTGACTGCACAAATGTTATTAAGTGTGCAAACTGCAACGGTGAGCACATGTCATCTTCCAAATTATGTCCGAATTTTGAAAGAGAAAGTAAAATCAACACAATCAAGTACACCAATAACATCTCTTTTTCTGACGCTAAAAAACTTGTTGCAGAACTGTCACCACCAAATCCTTCCACAAAATCTTACTCTGCCACGGTATCATCTTCTATCCGCAAAGTAGATAATGACTGCCAGACAGCAATATCCTGGGTCTCGGATAGACAAACTGTCTTATATTCCATTTGTGAAGAATCTGTTTCATCTGACACACAGACCGAGATTCAACTGAACCCTCTGACTGAGTCACAAAAAAACCCTCTTACTGAGACACAAAAAGACGCTCTGACTAAAACACAAACTGTGCCACACCAGGAAGTAAAAGAATTTACGGTTCATTTATCAAAAAATGAAAAAAAATTAAGAAAAAAAGAATTAAAGGCACTGAAACATGTTGCGGTACGAGTGCCTTTGACAACCTCCGTAGAGGTTCATAATCCGTATAAAGCCACTGGCGGTGCTTCCATTTTGGTGAGGCAGGGCATCATTCACAGCCCTGTTCCTGTAAACTGCAACTTTCAGGCTGTTGCTGTTCGTCTCACTTTGCAAATAACCTTTACACTTTGTTCCTCGTATATTTCACCATCTTCAAATTTGCAGCAGTCCGATCTTCAGGACTTATTTGACCAGCTCCCTAAGCCCTGTATCATCATGGGTGATCTTAATGGACATAACGCTCTATGGGGTAGTTCCGTTACTAACAATAAAGGGAAACTTCTTGAAGATTTCATTTCAAATAATAATTTATGCATATTTAACGATGGCTCGAACACGTATTTACATCCTGCAACCGGAACATACTCTGCTTTAGATCTGTCAATCACAGATTCAAATATATACAATGAATTTGAATGGTCAGTTCATGATGACCTTTGTGGCAGTGACCATTTTCCGACAGTAATTACAGCTATTAATCCCACCGATGATCCACCTAAAACAAGATGGAATTTTTCCAAGGCCAATTGGCCATTATTTCAGACCATCTGTACTGACAAATTGCAACAAGACCTTTATATGGATGTTCCTGACCCGATTCACGTGTTCTCCGATCAACTGAAAGATATAGCGGATGAAACTATTCCTAAGTCCTCTGTGAACCCACATATTCGGAAACCGTGGTTTAATGACGAATGCAAACAAGCTAGGAAGCGTAGGAAGAAGGCAGAGAAGTATTTTCGACGCCATCCTACCGTTCATAATTTAAATCATGTCAAAATCAATTATGCCAAGGCTCGGAGAATTTTTAAACATACTAAATGGCAGACTTCCAAAATAAATTCCCGCACGCCAATGTCAAAGGTATGGAACATGATCCAGAATATCAAAGGCAAAGGTTCCAAATCTGGTATTCATAATCTCAAAGATGACAATACTTTATTGACTGAAAAATCTGAAATTGCAAATAAGTTGGGTGAAACTTTAGCTCAACACTCTTCTTCGTCAAATTATAATCCAAAGTTTCAGAAGAAAGGAAAAGAGTCAATTTTACTTCTGACAATGGCGAAGATTATAATGAAATATTTTCACTACATGAGCTACACACTGCTTTAGCACCAGGTCATGATACTGCAACTGGTGCTGATGATATCCATTATCAGCTTCTAAAACACTTGCCTGAATCTTGTCTCACAACACTATTGAATATTTTCAATGATATTTGGACAACAGGACATTTTCCTCCTTCGTGGAGAAATGCCATCAGTGTACCCATACCAAAGCCTGGCAGGGATCATACAGATCCATCCAATTACCGACCTATTTCATTAACTAGCTGTGTTTGTAAAACCATGGAGCGCATGGTAAACAATCGGTTAGTTTGGTTTTTAGAAACCAACAATTTAATCAGTGATATCCAATGTGGTTTTCGTAAAAACCGAAGTACAATTGATCATTTGGTTCATTTAGAATCATTTATTAAAAATGCTTTTATAAACAAACAACATGCTGTATCTATCTTTTTCGATCTTGAAAAAGCTTACGATACCACTTGGAAGCATGGTATTTTAAAAGATTTACATGACTTTGGTTTAAGAGGCCGCTTGCCTCAATTTGTATCACAGTTTTTTACAGACAGACAATTTCAAGTTCGTGTTGGATCAACCCTGTCTGATCATTATAATCAGGATCAGGGGGTTCCACAAGGCAGTATTTTGTCTGTAACCTTGTTTAGCATAAAAATAAATAGTTTATCTAAAGTATTAAATGACTCAATTGATGGGTCATTATTTGTGGATGATTTTAATATTTCATGTCGTGGTAAAAATATGCATACCACTTAAAGACAGTTACAGTTGTGTCTTAATAAAATTCAAAAATGGTGTCTTGAGAATGGATTTAAGTTTTCACAGACGAAGACAAATTGTATACATTTCTGTCGGAAATATAAACCCCATAAAGACCCAGGGCTCTCTTTAGATGGTACTCGACTTATTAAAAGTCGTTTCAAATTCAGTGGGGAGGTGATCAGAAGACCCTCCTCCAACTGTATAGAGCTCTCATACGTTCACGAAACTCGATTACGGCTCCATCGTTTATGGGGGAGCATGCAGAAGTAATCTTAAAATACTTGATTCTATTCATCATCAAGGACTAAGACTCTGCCTGGGATCCTTCAGAACATCTCCAATATATAGTCTATATGTAGAGGCTGACGAGCCATCGCTTAACTCCGACGTATAAAATTATCTTTACGTATATATCACTAAATTATCTTCAAACCGATTTAATCCTGCATACGACTGCATTTTTAATCCCCATTATGAAGAACTTTATCAGAAGAAATCCTCTTTTATTCCCCCTCTTGGAGTACGGATAAAACCTGCCATTTCTGCTGCTTCCATAAACCTTGCTAATATTTCTCCTTATCGTCTTTTGTCTTCACCTCCTTGGCAACTGATAAAGCCAGAGGTAGACCTGACTTTAACAACATTAAAGAAATCACAAACCAATCCACTAATTTATCAACAATAATACAACCAACTGCGAAATAGATATGACACATACAAATCTGTATTTACTGATGGATCCAAGGATGTTGACGCAGTTTCTAGCGCTACTATCATTGGATCCAGGACCATCTCGTCCATGACAGTTCAATTTTCACCGCAGAATCACATGCCATCTTAACAGCTCTTAAATATATTCACGATCAATCTAAGCATAAGCAGTTCATAATATTTTCCGACTCTCAAAAGTATGTCATGTACACATCCACATTGAAATTATTGAATTATATAATGATCTTGCTACTGGCCAATGCAACATTGTTTTCTGTTGGTTACCCAGCCATGTTGGTATCACTGGTAACACAATGGCTGATGCAGCTGCAAAGGCAGCACTCAACAAATCTGTGACACCACTTCTAATCCCATATAGTGATTATAAGCCTGCTTTTAGATATTACATCAGAGATCTAATACAAATGAAGTGGGACACCAAAGTAGGTATCAATAAGTTACATGAAATTAAACCAACTATAGGTTACACCTACCTGGGCTGTCTGTCCAGATCGAAGACGATGTCGTATTGGCCATTCCCGATACACCCACGAGTATTTATTGAAAGGTGATGCATCCCTTGTGATGAGAGAATCACGGTCAAGCATGTCCTGCTTGACTGTATTGATTTTGCCATCACAAGGGATCAATATTTCATCGTTTCGTCAGTCAAGGATCTTTTTAACTTAAACTCTCATTAAATTCTTGGATTTTTAAAAGAATTTGAATTGATTAATAAATTTTGATGTATGAGGTTAAAATTTTTCAAAATTGGTAGTATATGATTATGAACTGAGATTGTTGGTGGTTGTACCCTTGATTGGGGTTGAAGTAGCGTAAAATGATTGTCCCCCTGAGAGGGTGCGTAAACCCACTTCATTCAAAGTATTTTATATATACCAGGTTTTTAATCGTAGAATATTTGTTTGTTTTACTTTTGGCTAAACTTGTATTGTATGAATTGTGAAGTTTTATGGTCATTTCCTAGTTTTAAACCTACATCTGTGATAATCTAGTACTTTTACTGTTCTTTGTCGACAGGTTTATATTCTAAATTGATGAATTGTATAATTTGATATAGTCACTATATGGCTGAAATATTGCCAGTGTGACTTTAAATGTTAACTCACTCACTATTAAATATTTTCGATCATATCTGGACAACGGGAAATTTCCCTTCAGCATAGCGAAATGCTGTTGTAATACCTACACTAAAACCTGGCTGTGATCACACTGATCCTTCGAATTATAGGTTGATATCGCTTACTAGCTGTGTGTGCAAGACCATCGAAAGAATTGTAAATAACAGATTTATATGGTATTTAGAAACTAATAACCTTTTCAATGTGGTTTTAGAAAAAAATAGAAGTATAGTTGACCATTTGTTTAGACTGGAAACATTTGTGAAAAATGCTTTGATTAATAAACAACATGCGGTATCAATATTTTTCGATTTAGAAAAAGTGTATGATTCCACCTGGAAACATGGAATTTTAAAGGATCTTTATGACATGGGTTTGAGAGGGCGTTTGCCAAATTTTGTATCTCAATTTTTAACAGATAGAAATTTCCAGGTTCGTGTGGGATCCACCATGTCTGATTTTTACGATCAAGATCAAGGTGTTCCACAAGGTAGCATATTATCGGTAACATTGTTTAGCATAAAAATTAATAATTTAGCTAAGATTTTAAATGACGTTGACGATGTTGTTGACGATTTTAATGCATCATGTCGAGGTAAAAATATGCACACGATCGAGAGACAATTGCAACTTTGAATAAAATCAATGTTTGGGCAGAGCAGAACGGCTTTAAGTTTTCTAAATCTAAAACTAATTGTATTCATTTCTGTCGATAATATAAACCGCATAAGGACCCAGATTTACATCTAGCTGGAACCCCAATTAAACTTGTAAAAGAAGCTAAATTTTTAGGAATAATTTTTGATCATCACCTTACTCTCTTACCGCATATTAAGTATTTGAAAGCTAAATGTCTGAAGGCACAAGATTTATTAAAGGTTGTTTCCAAGTGGGGAGGTGATCAAACGACCCTCCTTCACTTATATAGATCACTTGTCCGTTCTGAGATCGATTATGGCTCCATCATCTATGGTGGAGCCTGTAAAAGTAATCTTACATTACCCGATCGCATAAATCAGCAGGGTCTGAGGCTTTGCCTTGGTTCTTTCAGAACTTCTCCCATTTATCAGTCTATATGTTGAGTCCGATGAGCCATCACTTAAACAACGCCGTATTAAACTATCTCTACAGTATATCACAAAATTATATTCTAATAAGTCTAACCCTGCATACAATTGTGTATTTAATCCTCTTTAGGATCTGTACAATGTACAATCCTCTGTACAGTAAGAAGTCATCTCTTATTCAGCCTCTCGGGATAAGAATTAAACCTTTTATAAATGCTGCAAATATTGATCTAAAAAATTAAAGCTCCTTTTTCGCATGATTTCTTCTCCTCCTTGGCAGTTGGTAAAGCCACATGTGGATCTTACCTTTTCTAAACTTAAAAAATCTGACACTAATCAACTACAATATCAACAAGAATATAATCAGTTAAGAAGTGAATATGATACTTACAAATCTATTTTTACTGATGGATCCAAGGATGGTGATGCTGTTGCCAGCGCCACTATCATTGGATCCAGAACTTTATCAACTCGATTACCTGATAACTCGACCATTTTCACAGCTGAATCAAAGGCCATTTTAACTGTTTAGAATATATTAATAAACAGACTAAACATAAGGAATTCATAATTTTTTTAGACTCTCTCTCCTGTCTTCAGGCTATTAAAAATAATTCGTGTCAGCATCCAATTTTACTAGACATGATAGAATTACATAATATCCTTGCTACTGGCCAATACGACATTGTCTTTTGTTGGTTACCAAGCCATGTTGGAATTTTGGTAATACAATGGCTGATGCTGCTGCTAAAGCAGCACTCAACAAATCTATGACACCACTTCTAATACCATACAGTGATTATAAACCTGTCATTAGATCTTACATCAATGATCTAATGCAGAAGAAGTGGGACACCCAAGTGGGTATAAATAAATTACATGCAATAAAAGCAAATATCGGTTATACCTACTTGGGTTGTCAGTCCAGATTTGAATGAGGTCATTTTAAGACGATGTCGTATTGGCCATTCAAGGTACACTCAGGAATATATTTTAAAAGGTGAGGATCCTCCATTTTGCATCCCTTGTGATGAAAGAGTCACGGCCAAGCATGTCCTGCTTGACTGTATTGATTTTTCCATCACAAGGGAAAACTATTTCACAGTTTCATCGCTAAAGGATCTTTTTAATCTCATAAGTAGTCATTTAATTATTGGTTTTTTAAAAGAAATAGAATTATTACATAAATTTTGATGATATGTTCTGTAAATAATATATATTTTAGTATTGGTAGCGGAAAACTTGTTAACTGAGATTGTTCGTGGCTTTACCCTTGATGGGGGTTGAAGTAGTGTAAAATGATTGTCCCCCTGAGAGGGTATGTCAGACCACGTCATTCAAAGTCATGTTTTTTCACAACAATTTTAATCATAGTGTACATGTTCATTTATTCTGGCTACATTTGTCATTAATCGCCAACAGCGGAAGGGATGATGTAAATCCGGCTGGGGTCCATGCAGGTAGCAAAAGTACTGTAAGTCCCCATGGACCCTAGCATGGTAATCTATCTTCAGTTGCTGGCGATCCCTAGCCCATTTTTATATTATGTTCTCTGATACTTATGACTTTTATCTATTCTCAACTAGTTTTAAATAGATTCTGTGATATTCTAGTCATTGTACTGTCCTTCGTTGACATGTATGTATTATTAATGTACTTCTCGTCACGATATGGCTGAAATATTGCCGATGTGACGTTAAATATTAACTCACTCACTCACTCACTCACTCACTCACTCACTCACTTGGGTTGTCAGTCCAGATTTGAAGAGGTTGTATTAAGGCGATGTCGTATTGGTCAATCACGTCATACTCATGAACATTTGTTAGAAGGTGAGGATCCTCCATTTTGTATCCCTTGTGATGAAAGAATCACGGTCAAGCATGTCCTGCTTGACCCCATTGATTTTTCCATCACAAGGGATAAATATTTCAAAGTTTGTTGTTGTTTTTTTGTTTTGTTTTTGTTTTTATCAGGTAAGTTCTCATTTAATTATTGCTTTTTTAAAGGAAATTGACTTGATTCATGAATTTTGATTGTTATGTTTCGTAAATAAATAGGCACTCTTGAAGAGCAACCTCCAGGTGGTGAGTGCTGGGTAACGCTAATAGCTCTTCCCATGTGTGCACCCCATTGCTGGTCGTAAAAGGCGACCGAATTGGGCAACGTGTTTGCCGTGGGTTTGCGCCCCTGTGTCAGTGGAGGAAGGGATTCTGGTGGGTGAGCCACAGCAAAAAAAATGCAGTTTCCGGTATCCGGATACCTGCCGGATACCACCGGACACTTACCCAAAACGCGTCCGGGTATCCAGTGGCAGATACCTTGCCGGATACCAGATCCGTGGTATCCGGCATGGACACCTCACCGGAAAGTATGCCACCTGGAATCCGGGTATCCGGCACCAGATACCTCACCGGATACCTCAATCTGGGTGTCCAGGGATCCGGCACCGGATACCTCATTCTGAGTTTCCAAAAACATGTCACAATTTGGGGAGTGCATTTTGTTCAATTAAATGTGAAACACCTAAAAATATATTGGAAACTAACCATGAAAATTGAACATTGCTGAAGGTATCCGGCAGGAATCTGGCAGGTATCCAGATGCAATTTTTCGAGATGTGTTACTCCTAGTAAATAATGTTAGCTTGGGCATAGCAGATAGAGGCACTCGTGAAGAGCAACCTCCTCGTCGTGAGTGCTGGGTAACGCTAATCGCTCTTCCCCCGTGTGGAACAGGGGGCAGAATATTTCCACAGCCCCCCATTGCTGGTCGTATGAGGCGACTAAAATGGGCAACCTGTTTGCCGTGGGTTGCGTCCCTGTGTCGGTGGAGGAAGGGAGTCTGGTGGTTGAGGGCACTGGAGCCAGGAACCGGTGTTCCTTTGCCCAACACACCACTTTGACCCTAACTTCACCTAGACGAGTGGTAGAATGGGCCCGATTCTATCAATCGGCTGGTCACGCTAAGCCCTGTGCATACAATTGTGTATGCACTCTCGTGATTTTTATAAATGTATTAATTAGCTATAGACTTGGACGTGTATATCATGCTTGAATTTTCAAACTATTTATGTACCAATTTGCCTAGAGTCTTATGCCAGCAGGCGGTGTCTCATGGGCCAATCTGGTGATGTTGACCTCCAAATTCAGTATGTATCCAATTTCTTGTCATGGGCCGAACCAGCCTGGCATTTAATTTGGTATACAAATATTGCTCTTTGTGTCATATTTGCTGGAGTATAACATCTCTGTATCCCTGGTGTTTGCATCTTGGATATCCGGTGCACCATAACACCGTTCTTTGTAACACTCCATGGTGGGTGGGGAGCAGGGGGTGCTGAATTACTTTATTTCATCATGTCTCACCAATACCCTGGTTCAAACCGATCAAAACGTAGACATGTGGATCTAGATGAATCTGATCAAACTGAAAAACTATCTCGTGAATTGGATTCCTGGGCCCGATTTATTGTGATCGAGGCAGCTGATAAGCAACCATTAAAGCTTAATCCTTTCGCCATTTCAAAAGCAGTTCAATTTGCTATCTTTATCTACTTTTGCAAATATTGAGGTTGCTGTGTCCGTACACAAAACCTTAAATTCTTGCCGAGGCATTCTTCGTGACAGAGCTCGTTGCCTGTCCGACATGTCGGAGCAAGAAATTACAGATGAATTTACTAGTCAGGGAGTAAGTGCAGTGAAGCGTTTCACAATGAAATCCAGAGACGGTGACATCATCCCGTCAAATACTTATATGCTTACTTTTGCACTGTCGACCCTTCCTAAATCTGTTAAAGCTGGTTATCTCAACATCGGAGTGGAGGTGTATGTCCCCATTACTCTCCGATGTTTCAAGTGCCAAAAGTTTGGACATGGGTCTAAATCCTGTAATCACTCTGTCGTCTGCCAGCGCTGTGGTGACGGCCATGACAGCACTGGATGTACAGCTGACATTAAATGTTCCAACTGTAATGGCAAACATCTGGCTTCCTCGAAATTATGTCCAGTGTGGCAAAAACAATCAAAAATCATCAGGCTAAAACATGAACAAAATATATCATTTTTCGAGGCAAAGAAGGTTATTGACAGTCAGGCCCCGTCAACTCCACTTACCAGAACCTACTCTGCTGCTGCTATCTCTACCCCTCCAACTCCTCCAACAGTATCCATTTCTATTCAAACAGAAATGACATGGGTCACATCAGATTCTCCTATCAGCATTACTTCTGTGATCACTTCAAACACATCCTCGACTCAAACTGTGAGTCAATCTGAACTCTTGATTGCTAACTCTGATAATGTTGTGCCTACAACTGAAAAGCCAGAGGCCACAGTAGAGCCTGCAACTATTGAATCAGGTGTTGTTACCTTGACGAGAAAAGAAAGAAAAAAACTAAATAAAAAACAGACAAACAGGAACTCCTATTCTTCAGAGATAGTTATCCATAACTCCTTTGATGCTCTGGACATGGATGTCACCCCATCGTCACAGAGCAGTAGTAGGAGTCCTTCCTCCTCACGTGTACGTGAGCGTTCACCGATTGAGCCACCATGACTCAATCTCCTAACGTAATTCAGTGGAATTGCAGAGGACTTAGGAATAATTTTAATGAAGTCCAGTTATTAGCACAAGACTATAAACCATCAGCTTTTAGTTTACAAGAGACCTATCTTAAGCATACTGATAAATTTGAATTGCGTCAGTACACTTCCTATCATTCTTTTTCACCTCCAGGTGATAAAGCCACTGGCGGTGCTTCCATTTTGGTGAGGCAGGGCATCATCCACAGTCCTGTTCATCTCCATTGTAACCTTCAGGCTGTTGCTGTCCGTCTTACTCTACAAATAACTTTCACACTTTGTTCCCTATATATTTCTCCATCCTCAAATTTGCAGCAGTCTGACCTTCAGAATTTATTTGACCAACTACCTAAGCCCTGTATCATCATGGGTGATCTTAATGGGCATAACCCTCTATGGGGAAGTTCCAATACAAATAATAAAGGGAAAATCCTTGAAGATTTTATTGCTAACAATAATCTATGCATCTTCAATGACGGCTCGAACACATATTTACATCCTGCAACAGATACGTACACTGCATTAGATCTGTCAATCACAGATTCTAACTTATATAATGAATTCGAATGGTCAGTCCATGATGACCTTTGTGGAAGTGATCATTTTCCGACAGTACTTACAGCAATAAACCCCACTGATGATCCACCTATAACAAGATGGAATTTTTCTAAGGCAAATTGGCCGTTATTTCAGAACATATGTACTGACAAATTGCGACACGAACTTTTTATGGATGTTCCTGACCCGATTCAGTTGTTTTCCGATCAACTGAAAGGTATCGCTGATGAAACTATTCATAAGTCCTCTGTGAATCCACATATTCGTAAACCATGGTTTACTTATGAATGCAAGCAAGCTAGGAAGCGTAGGAAGAAGGCTGAGAAATATTTTCGACGCCATCCTACTGTCCATAATTTGAATAATGTAAAAATTAATTATGCCAAGGCTCGCCGAACTTTTAAACTCAATAAACGACAGACATGGAAGGATTATGTTTCCAATATAAATTCTCGCACGCCTATGTCAAAGGTGTGGAACATGATCCAAAAAATCAAAGGCAAAGGTTCCAAATCAAGTATTCATAATCCCAAAGATGACATTAATTTATTGACAGACAAGTCAGAAATTGCAAACAAACTGGGTGAAACTTTAGCCACACATTCTTCTTCGTCAAATTATAATCCAAATTTTCAGAAGTATCAACAACAGCAAGAAAGGAAAAAAATCAATTTTATTTCTGACAATGGCGAAGATTATAACGAAGTATTTTCACTACATGAGCTACACACTGCTTTAGCACAAGCTCATAATACTGCAACTGGTGCTGATGATATCCATTATCAGCTTCTAAAACACTTGCCTGAATCTTGTCTCACAACACTATTGAATATTTTCGATGATATTTGGACAACAGGACATTTTCCTCCTTCATGAAGAAATGCCATCGTTGTACCCATACCAAAGCCTGGCAGGGATCATACAGATCCATCCAATTACCGACCTATTTCATTAACTAGCTGTGTTTGTAAAACCATGGAGCGCATGGTGAATAATCGCTTGGTTTGGTTTTTAGAAACCAACCATTTAATCAGTGATATCCAGTGCGGTTTTCGTAAAAACCGAAGTACAATTGATCATTTGGTTCGTTTAGAATCATTTATTAAAAATGCTTTTATAAACAAACAACATGCTGTATCTATCTTATTCGATCTTGAAAAAGCTTATGATACCACTTGGAAGCATGGTATTTTAAAAGATTTACATGACTTTGGTTTTAGAGGCCGCTTGCCTCAATTTGTATCACAGTTTTTAACGGACAGACAATTTCAAGTTCGTGTTGGATCAACCCTGTCCGATCATTATAATCAGGATCAGGGGGTTCCACAAGGCAGTATTTTGTCTGTTACCTTGTTTAGCATAAAAATAAATAGTTTATCTAAAGTATTAAATGACTCAATTGATGGGTCTTTGTTTGTGGATGATTTTAATATTTCATGTCGTGGTAAAAATATGCGTACAATTGAAAGACAGTTACAGTTGTGTCTTAATAAAATTCAAAAATGGTGTCTTGAGAATGGATTTAAGTTCTCACAGACAAAGACAAATTGTATACATTTCTGTCGGAAATATAAAACCCATAAAGACCCACAGCTCTCTTTAGATGGTACTCCAATTAAGGTTGTAAAAGAGGCCATATTTCTGGGATTGATTTTCGACCACCATTTGACGTTTTTGCCACATATTAAATATTTAAAGACTAAATGCCTGAAGGCCCTCGATTTGTTGAAAGTCGTCTCGAATTCTAAGGGGATCAGACAACCCTCCTTCACTTATATAGATCATTAATCCGCTCTAAATTAGACTATGGCTCCATTGTGTATGCTGGAGCTTGCAAGAGTAATTAAAAAAAGCTAGATTCAATCCACCATCAGGGACTTAGACTGTGCCTTGGTGCTTTTAGAACTTCTCCTGTTGACAGTCTCTGTGTCGAGGCTGATGAACCCTCTTTGAAACTTCGCCGTATTAAATTATCTCTTCAATATATCACAAAATTACACTCTAATCCTTCTAATCCTGCTTATGCCTCCGTTTTTCAACCCCTATATGAAGAGCTGTTTCAGAAAAAACCAAAGCTGATTCCACCACTTGGAATTCGGATGAAATCACATATTATTGCTGCAAATATAGATCTAGATATTATCTCACCATATCGTCTCTTGTCTACTCCTCCCTGGCAGCTGGTGAGGCCAGAAGTAGACGTTTCTCTAACCCGTTTTATTAAATCTGACACAAATCAACTTATCTATCAACAGGAATATGTACAATTAAGAAATAAATATGACACCCACCGTTCAATCTTTACTGATGGATCCAAGGACGGTGGCAAGGTGGCATGTGCCACTGTCGTTGGATTAAACCATATCTCATCTAGAATACCAGACACTAGCTCTATTTTCACTGCTGAGGCCAATGCTATTCTTACAGCCTTAAAATACATTCAACGAAAGTCTGCATATAAACAATTTATCATCTTTTCTGATTCTTTGTCTTGTCTTCAGGCACTGAAAAAAGTCTCTTCTAATCATCCAATTATTTTAGATATTTTAGAACTTTATAATAATCTTTCCACTGGCCAATACGACATCGTCTTTTGTTGGTTGCCCAGTCATGTGGGCATAAAAGGCAACACAATGGCTGATGCTGCAGCAAAAGTAGCACTCAACAAATCTGTGACACCACTTCTTATCCCTTACAGTGATTATAAGCCTGTTATTAAATGTTACATCAGGGATCTCATGCAGAAGAAGTGGGACACCCAAGTAGGTAACAATAAATTACATGAAATTAAACCATCTATCGGTTACACCTACTTGGGCTGTCAGTCCAGATTTGAAGAGGTCATTATACGACGATGTCGTATTGGCCACTCACGATATACACACGAATATTTATTGAAAGGTGAGGATCCTCCATTTTGCATCCCTTGTGATGAAAGAATCACGGTCATGCATGTCCTGCTTGACTGCATTGATTTTTCCATCACAAGGGATAAATATTTCAAAATTACATCCATAAAGGATCTTTTTAATCAAATCAGTGCTCATTTAATAATCGGTTTTTTAAAAGAAATTGAATTAATAGATAAATTTTGATTATAATATGTGTAGTATAAGGTAAATAAATTTTAATTTGGCGGAATGAAATCATAACTGAGATTGTTGGTGGCTGTATCTTCACAGGGGGTTGAAGTATCGTAAAATAATTGTCCCCCTGGGAAGGTACGTAAGTCCAGTATCATTCAAGGTATCATTTCCTTTCTCTGTGATTTTAATCGTAGTATTTTTGTTGATTTTAACTCTTTGGCTAATCTGTCTGATAATCGCCAGTGCCCAGAGGGATGGTGTAAATCCTGCTGGGGTACCATGTAGGTAGC
This sequence comes from Haliotis rufescens, assembly GCF_023055435.1. Lineage (NCBI taxonomy): Eukaryota > Metazoa > Mollusca > Gastropoda > Lepetellida > Haliotidae > Haliotis > Haliotis rufescens. The sequence goes on along the minus strand of NW_025963832.1, from coordinate 374,350 downwards.
AGAAGTACGGTAAGTCCCCATGGTCCCTAGTACGGTGGCCTAACTTTGGTTGCTGGCGATCTACAGCCCCTTTTTATATTGTATTGTTTGAATTGTATCTGATTATTTTATTGCTCTAAAACTAGTTTTAAAGTTGTAATCTGTGATATATTGCTGGTTGTTGTACTGTCCTTCGATGACAGCTTTTAATATATAATATCAATGCCTAACTTGTTCAAGTCACGATATGGCTGAAATACTGCCGATGTGACTTTAACTATTAACTCACTCACTCACTCACTCATAGCAGATAGCTGTAGTAATATTCTGTGTTATTTTAGTTGTAAATATCCCCTTAAAGTTGAGATCTATGGGCATGTACTTTTAGTGAAAACATTTTTCAAGTTCATATATATTTCATTTTAGATGTTAAGCGTATTAAATGAAAAGCATTCAGTCCTGGTATAAGGTATCCTTACATTTCATCTTCATATTCCCAGTTTGCTCTAGCCTAGTGGTTGAAGCGTTCGATTCACCACATAGGTACATTGCTTGGTGTCACCCATCATGATATTGTTGGAATTTTGTAAAGTGGCATAACACAATACTCACTCTGACAAAAAAATGAGAGTCATTGGCTATGTGCTCACTTGGGCCTTTGTTCCTGGTGAGATTAAAAGATTATTTTGGAACTGTATCAATACTTGTTACATCTTGACAGACGAGTTTCGTTGAAGTTTGAAACAGAATATCATTAACCCAAATGGGTGCATAAGACTAATGGCATCCACAGAAAACACCTAATAAAGTACTGGTACATAAAAATATCAATGTAATTTTGCTACTGACATGGAACTAAAAACTCCGTTCAGTGAGCTGTATTAATTGTAGGAAAACATTCAGGGCATTAGTATATTGGATATATGTTAGCACCTTTGTTATGAATGATCAATATCATATTTCTTTAAAGAAGCAAAACAAAAAAATTGTTCAGATAAAAAATCATATTTATTGATTTTATGACATTTCATTGGTTCAGTAACCAGATGTGCAAGAACATTCAAAATCTGAAACAGATGCTTCAATGCCATTTTCTAAATAAACAAATTAGTCAAATCTCAGAAGAATTTCAAGGTAGAAGAATATCTAAAGTCAATTATGTGTGTGCAGTAAACCACAAAAGTCATTCAGATTTGTATAGTCAGCGTCAGTGTACACCACATAAACATAGTCTCACTGCTGTGGTATTAATTCCTTTAGACTTGATTAATGTCGTAATAAAACAACCTACAGAATCACACTGATGTGGCATTATTCATTCAGACTCACACTTTCTGAGGTGAACCTGTTAGTTGTTCTGGGGAGGATTATTCATCATCCGGAGAGTCCTTTGTATGACTTGTCTGATCTGGTGTCATTGTGAAATCCAGGTGCCTGAAACAATTTATAACATCTTTAAAAGCTTGTTATTAAAAATATAAGAAACACACATATATTGACAAAGGGTAAAAAGGTTTGTTTTCTCCATGAGTAAGGTAATGACAATTTATCAAGCAACTGTTAACCAAACCATGTTAACCAATGTAAAAAAGCCATAGCAAACAGTAATTTTTACAGAAAATACAAAATTGTAATTGATCTTCTGAAAACAATTCCTGTAGTGCCATAAGGCAGGCTCACCTGAATTTTTCTCAAATGTTTGCATTACATCAAAACATAAGTGAGTGAGTGAGTGAGTTTAATTAAAGTCACGTCGGCAATATTTCAGCCATAATGTGACTTGAAAGAGTTGGACAAGATTAATAAAAAACTGTCGACGAAGGACAGTAGAATAACTAGCAGTATATCACAGATTGACTTAAAACTAGTTGTAGAACATTAAAACTATTTGAACAGTTGGATACGACACAACATAAAAATGGGGCTATAGATCACCAGCAACAAGGTGAAGGTCACCATACTAGGGACCAAGGGGACTTACTGTACCTCTGCTACCTGCATGGTTCCCCAGCAGGATTTACACCTTTACCCAAGTTACCGGTGATTGTTGCAAGTTTTAGCCAGAGATTAAAATCAACAAATATTCTGCAGTTAAAATAGAGGTAGATATAAATATACATTGAAAGAGGTGGTCTTACATACCCTCTCAGGGGGACAATAATTTTACGCTACGTCAACCCCCGTCAAGGGCATAGCCACGAACAATCTCTGTTAATAATCATACACTACCGATTCATAAAATACATATCAAAATTTGTGAACTAGTTCAATATCTTTTAAAAAGTTAAGGATTAAATATGAATTAACATTGTTAAAAAGGTCCTTAACTGTTTTGACACTGAAATATTGATCCCTTGTGATGGAAAAATCGATACAGTCAAGCAGGACATGCCTGACTGTGATTCTTTCATCACAAGGGATGCAAAACGGAGGATCCTCACCTTTCAATAGATAATCATGAGTATATCTGCTGTGGCCAATACGACATCGTCGCATAACGACCTCATCAAATCTGGACTGACAACCCAAGTAGGTGTAACCAATATTGGGTTGAATGGCATGTAATTTATTGTCTACTTGGGTGTCCCACTTCTGTTGCATTAGATCACGGATGTAAGATCTTATTGCAGGTTTCAAATCACTATATGGTAGCAGAAGTGGTGTCACAGACTTGTTGAGCGCCGCCTTTGCAGCAGCATCGGCCATGGTATTTCCAGTTATGCCCACATGGCTCGGCAACCAACAAAATACGATGTCGCATTGGCCAGTTGAAAGATCATTGTATAGTTCTAAAATATGTAAAATAATCGGATGAGTAGAAGATACCTTAGTTAACGCCTGAAGACAAGAAAGAGAATCCGAAAAAATGATGAACTGTTTACATGAAGACTGTCGTTGAATATATACCAAGGCTGTAAGGATAGCATTGGCCTCAGCAGTGAAAATAGAGCTATTGTCTGGTATTCTAGACGATATAATCTTGGATCCAACGACAGTGGCACTTGCTACTTTGCCACCGTCCTTGGATCCATCAGTAAAAATTGAACGGTGAGTGTCATATTTGCTTCTCAGTTGTAAATATTCCTGTTGATATACTAGTTGATTTGTGTCAGATTTTAGAAAGCGTGTCAGTGAAATGTCTACTTCTGGCCTCACCAACTGCCAGGGAGGAGTAGACAAAAGCCGGGAAGGAGAGATAAGATCCAGATCTAGATTTGCATTAGTAATATGGGATTTGAGCCGGATTCCAAGTGGAGGGATCAGTTTCGGTTTCTTCTGAAATAGATTTTCATACAGGGGATAGAAAACGGAGTCATAAGCAGGATTAGAGGGGTTCGAACGTAATTTAGTAACATATTGAAGAGACAATTTAATACGGCGGTGTTTTAAGGAAGGTTCATCAGCCTCTACATAGAGGCTGTCAACCGGAGAAGTTCGAAAAGCACCAAGACAAAGTCTTAATCCTTGATGGTGGATTGAATCCAGTTTCTTTAAATTACTCTTACAAGCTCCAGCATACACAATGGAGCCATAGTCCAGCTTAGAGCGAATAAGAGATCTGTATAAGTGAAGAAGGGTTTTCTGATCCCCTCCCCACTTTGAGTTTGAGACGACTTTTAGCAAATCTAAGGCCTTCAGGCATTTTGTCTTTAGATATTTAATATGTGGCAAAAAAGTTAGATGATGGTCGAAAATTAATCCTAAAAATTTGGCTTCTTTTACAATCTTGATTGGAGTGCCATCTAAAAAGAGTTCAGGATCTTTATGAGGTTTATATTTCCGACAAAAATGGATACAATTGGTCTTGGTCTGTGAGAACTTAAAGCCATTCTCAAGACACCATTTATGAATTTTATTAAGACACAACTGTAATTGGCGTTCAATAGTACGCATATTTTTACCACGACATGAGATATTAAAATCATCTACAAACAAAGACCCATCAATTGAGTCATTTAATACTTTAGATAAACTATTTATTTTTATGCTAAACAATGTAACAGACAAAATACTGCCTTGTGGAACCCCCTGATCCTGATTATAATGATCAGACAGGGTTGATCCAACACGAACTTGAAATTGTCTGTCCGTTAAAAACTGCGATATAAAATGAGGCAAACGGCCTCTGAAACCAAAGTCGTGTAAATCTTTTAAAATACCATGTTTCCATGTTGTATCATAAGCTTTTTCAAGATCAAAAAAGATTGATACAGCATGCTGGCTATTTACAATGGAATTTTTAATGAATGATTCTAAACGAACCAGATGGTCAATAGTACTTCGATTTTTGCGGAAACCACATTGAATATTGTTAATAAGATTATTGGTTTCTAAAAACCATACTAAACGGTTATTGACCATGCGTTCCATGGTTTTACAAACGCAGCTAGTTAACGAAATAGGTCGATAGTTAGATGGATCAGTATGATCCCGACCAGGTTTCGGTATAGGAATAACGATGGCATTGTGCCAGGAAGGAGGAAAGTGTCCAGTTGTCCAAATATGATCAAAAATATTTAGCAATGTTTCTAGACATGGATTGGGTAAATGTTTAAGGAGCTGATAGTGGATATTATCAGCTCCTGTTGCGGTATCATGAGCTTGCGTTAGGGCAGTATTGAGCTCATGTAGTGAAAATACTTCATTGTAGTCTTCACCATTATCCGAATTAAAGTTAATAGTTTTCTTTTCTTGTTGATTTTTATATTTCTGAAATTTGGGATTATAATTGGCTGATGAAGAGTGTTTGGCTAAAGTTTCACCCAACTTATTTGCGATGTCCACTTTGTCAGTAAGTAGACCATGACCATCTTTAAGATGATGAACGCCAGAATTTGAACCCTTCCCTTTGATTCTTTGTACCATGTTCCACACCTTTGTCATTGGCGTACGGGAATTAATCTTTGATACAAAGTTTCTCCAAGACTGTCGCCGATTTTGTTTGAACGTACGTCGAGCCTTGGCACCATTTATCTTTACATTATTGAAATTGTGAACTGTAGGGTGACGGCGAAAGTATTTTTCAGCCTTCCTCCTATTCTTCCTAGCCTGTTTGCAATCATCTGTAAACCATGGTTTACGAATGTGTGGTTTAACAGAGGACTTAGGAATAGTTACATCAGCAATATTATTCAGCGTGTCCGTGAATAACTGAAGAGGATCAGGGACGTTAAGGAAAATGTCAGATGTCAATTTGTCAGTACAAAGTGTCTGAAATAATGGCCAGTTGGCCCTTTTAAAATTCCACCTTGACACAGGTGGCTCATTATTCGGGTTAATAGCAGAAAGTATCTTGGGGAAATGGTCGCTTCCACATAGATCATTGTGGACTGACCACTCAAATTCGTTATATACATTTGGATCTGTGAGTGACAAATCAAGAGCAGAATAAGTTCCAGTAGCGGGATGTAGATATGTGTCTGATCCATCATTATATATGCATAAATTATTATTTGAAATGAAGTCTTCCAGGATTTTCCCTTTGTTGTTGGTATCTGTGCTACCCCACAGAGGGTTATGCCCATTCAGGTCACCCATAATGACACAGGGTCGTGGGAGCTGATCAAACAAATCCTGAAGATCAGACTGCTGAAGAGGAGACGATGGTGAAATGTATAAAGAGCAAAGTGTGAAAGTTATATGTAAAGACAGACGGACAGCAACAGCTTGAAGGTTGCATTTAAGAGGGACGGGGCTATGGATGACATCCTGCCTCACCAAAATGGAAGCGCCACCTGCCGCCCTGTCACCTGGAGGTGAAAACGAATGATACGAATTGTACTGACGAAAATCAAATTTATCTGTATTTTTCAGGTAGGTTTCTTGTAAGCTAAAAGCTGATGGTTTAAAATCTTGTGATAATAACTGTAGATCATTGAAATTGTTCCTAAGTCCTCTGCAATTCCATTGTATTAAATTAGTGGCTCCACTCATGGAGGCTCAACCGGGAGACGTGAACGAGTAGAAGGAACATTCCCATGTACTGGGAGAGAAGGAGTGACCTCCATGTCCAATGGTTCATAAGAATTATGAACCGCTACAGGGCACGCGTCAGGAGAAGGCTCCTCCAAGTGCTGGAGTGCTCTGGCCTTTCTCCTCATTTGCTTTTTGGTCTGTTTTTTAGATAGATGGGCTTCGCCCTGAACTGATTCGATTTCCGTTATAATTTCTGGTTCAGTTGGTTGAATATGCGAAGTTGGCAAGTTTTCCGTTTGAGATGAAGACGTCATTGTTGATGGCTTATCCGGAGACAATTTAGGTGCGTCATCAATGATGATCTGGTCATTGTGGACCCAAGAGATTTCAGTTTGACAATGAGTGGATCTCATTGTGATTTTGTGACCTTGACTCGGAGAAGAGACTGCAGCTGAATATAATCTATTTGAAGTGGTCTGAGAGGGAACAAGTAGTTTTTTAGCATCAGAGTAGGAAATGTTATTTGTATGTTTGATTTTTAGTATTTTCGATTCGTGATCGAAAATCGGGCATGATTTGGAGGACGACAAGTGCTCACCGCTGCAGTTAGCACATTTGATCTCATTTGTGCACTCTGTGCCCTCATGAGGACCACTGCAACGGGAGCATCTTGTCTTGGCCGTGCAAGATTTGGCCCCGTGACCGAAGCGTTGACACTTGAAACACCGGAGTGGATTTGGAACATAAACCTCCACTCCGATGTTAAAGTATCCAGCTTTTATTGATGATGGAACAGTAGAAGTTGAAAATGTGAAAAGATATGTCTGAGTTTTTAATATATTTCCATCTTCTGTTTTGCGTGTGAATCGCTTGACAGCGGTGACACCCTGATGCTTAAGTTCTGCTGCAATCTCTTCTTCAGTCATTTCTGAAAGACATCGTGCTCGATCTCGCACGATACCACGGCTAGAATTCAATGTCCTGTGCACTGAGACAGCAACCTGCGTGTTAACAAACTGCTGGAGACCCAGCAAGTTGATAGATTGCTGTCTCCGTGCACATTCCACAAGTATGGAACCAGAACGAAGACGTGTAACATTCTTCACTTCACCACAAGTACTTTGGATGCCCTTTGATATGGCAAACGGATTAAGTTTTAAAGGAGTTTCATCGACCGATGCGATAACAATGAATCGTGGTCAAGAATCTGCAACAATAGGCGAAACCTCATCGTCAGACGAAACAGAATCGACATGACGACGTTTGTTTGCTTTGAAAGAACCAGGGGATTTGTTGTGAGACATGGTGTGAGTATGTAATTCGACATCTCTGCTCCCCACCCGCCATCGAGTGTCAACAAGGACGATGCTGCAGAGGAAACCAATCTACAACACCAGGGTTACAAAGGTGTTATACTCAAGCAATATAAACATAGGTAGCTATTTTTGACAAACAGAATTTAAAGTCAGGCTGGTTCGGCCCTTGACAGTAATCTGAAGTCACATAGAACCTAGAGGTTGATATATAGCCAGATTGGCCCATGAGCCACCGCCTTCTGGCGTAAGACTCTAGGCAATTTTTCAATCCAAAATTGATAGTTCACACAAGTTATGGACGGCCAAGACCAAAATATACATCAAAATACAACACAGGTGTGCATTTACAATATTACGCACAGGGCCTGGCATGACCAGCCGATTGATAAGACCGGGCCCATCTTACCACCCGTCTAGGCGAAGTAAGGGTCGAAGTAGTGTGTTGGGCAAAGGAACACAGTTCCAGGAACCAGTGCCCTCAACTACCAGACTCCCGTCCTCCGCCGACACAGGGACGCAACCCACGGCAAACAGGTTGCCCATTTTGGTCGCCTCTTACGACCAGCAATGGGGTGCTGTGGAAATATTCTACCCCGGTTCCACACGGGGGAAGAGCGATTAGCGTTACCCAGCACTCACCACGAGGAGGTTGCTCTTCACGAGTGCCTCAAAACATAAGGAAGGGTAAACAAGGCAATGCAAATTGCATAAAATAGGTCCTTATACATATAAACAGAACTACCGTATTTGACGTAATAAGCGCCTCGCTCTAATAAGCGCCCAAAGGTATATTTGCTAACATATTGGCTAGTGAACAATCCCAATTAGCACCCTTTCCAATTGATCAATGTATTCAAGACTTATTTATTTGCGTATAATACACACTCGTGTGTGATATGCACCCTTAATTATGGGGAATTTCATACTGGAAAAATATATTTGTCACCAAAGATAATAAATAGATCTTAATTGTGCACCCCCACTTTTAAAAAAAAGCTGTGTCTGGCCAATGAATAGTCATGAGTAAAATCATTATCATATTTTTATCATTTATCCTATCGTTAATTAAGATTAACAATAACGGGAAAAACTGCCAAATATATTGGTCAAGTATAATCATAATATAAGTAGTTCTATTTGGTTTTGGAACTTTTCAAGGTTAATTGTAAATATATGTGTATTCCTATTTAAATACTCATTTGATTGTTATAAAGTTACACAGTATTGCATCTATCATCTGTTTCTAAATACAGTGGAACCCATCTTTGACTTGTGTGACATAATTGAATCATACCCCAAGTTCATTATTCATTGTTATGCATCTGCACAGAGTGGTCAAAGTCCTTGTCACACACATAGTTTGCAAAAAGGCAGAATCCAATAAGTACAGCTGAGACATCAGGTTGTATCCAGACAAACTGTCTGATAGTCTCAAGTATGGTCTTGGTAGCATCAAGGGATGTAGCTAATCCTAAATAAACATTAAACAAGTGACATAATCTCTTCTAAAGAACACTTGATCAAAGCCTGCCCCACCTTTGATGTTTATCATCTCGTTACGCTCACAACAGCTCATTAGCAAGATGAACTCAATGTCAACTCATGGTGGATTAGGTATTAACAGGGCAATTAGTGTCAGGTGGGTATTATCACTTGCAATTATCTGTTAATTACTTAATTGAGTAGTGACGGCTTAGTAAGTTTCCAACCACACAGACTGCTATGCTACTTATCAAGTCAGTTTACTGGTAACATGTTTCTGTGGACCAAGGAAATGTATCATGCCAGATACTTAAAAAGTTCTACTCATAAGTAATAAAATAATGACAGTTCTGATATGCAATTCTCCCTACAAAGACATTTAACATTTGATATACATAAACTGTCTGTTGAAACTATGATGATGCTAATATACAAGTCGCACAAAACAACTCATTCATATACTGGTACCTAGCCAAACATACATAATTTTTATATGCGTATGCACATGCTTGTACATATATACCTCTACTGGCATATCACACATACAAACAATCATTAGATGGATGTAATCGTTCAAAAATATTTTACATACAAAAACAAGTGAACAGATTCTGTAATAGCATGGTTAATATTGGGAGATGTTTTAGCATTTCCATTTAGCTTTGTTTGATGTTTAACGCCACGCTATGTGGCAGGAATCAAACCTGCATGGGTCTTCAGCACGAAGAGTGAACGCTTAAACCACTAGGCTACCCCACCACCAAAAATTCCCCCATGATAAAGTTGTCATCATGGTTATTGTTCAACTAGTTCAAGTGAAAATGTTCATACCCTTAAAATGTATTATCTTCCACTTCACGATGATCTCTGATGCGAAACTTCCCTGTCATTAAAGCTGTTCTTGATTCTTCACATCTGGAAAAATATGTTGAGGCTATTAATCATCTCACAGAGTAAAGGGAATATATGAAATAAGACAGTGAGTAACATTAGCATACAAATTATCCAGTTAAAGTAAACATATTTCTACATTATATACATAAAAATACTAACATATGATAGACAGGCTACTTGTTATATCAAAATATAATTATACATTTACTTACATGTTGGCTATAAAAGTTAATGTGTCACATGTGACAGGCTTACATGTGGTAAATTACTCTAATACGTGATCATTGTAATATTAACATATTCCTTACCTTAATGTGTCACTTCAGCTGCCAGCATGACCTCAGCTGCAATCTCAATATTTGGCCAATTTTGACGAAATGACCGATCGTGTTCAGTGTATAAGCTGGGCCTCGTCTCTGATATAACTTGGCGCAAGTTGACGACGCGCATAGAGAGCCGGGAACCAGCTTATGTCGTATTAACCTGGTTCACGGCTCTCTATGCGCGTCGTCAACTTGCGCCAAACAATATTGTGATATTAGAGACGGGGGCCCAGCTAAGTGTTAACCCGGAACAAGCCACTTTACCCATATTCCCCTACGGTCCAGGGCGCCATTTTAGAACATGGATGTAAACAAACCTCGTGTATCGATATACACTGTTATGCTTGATTACGATAAGCTTACCTCGTGTATCGATACAATGTTCTCATTCACCTCCACCACGGAAATGCCGGCCGAAGTTCCTCTGAGCCATCCACAACGCGAAAGTCAACAGTATTTGGAAAGGCGATTGGCAGCAAATGCGGATGCCAGGTTCGTAGCAGGGCTTCGTGACCTTATGATTTCTGTGCAGAGATCTTATGGAACGGATTGATTTAGATATTTTCCTGCTCTACATACTTTACCGTAAACGCCAAGGGTCCTTTTCTTAGTATTATGGTCAACTGTTTGTTACGACGACAAGGATTTGCATAAGGGGCGTAATGGATTTGTGGTCAAAACAAGATGATCCAAATTAGATCCGCTTTTTATAGATAATGAAGAAAAGTACAAAGATCTAGGTACGATTATGAACTCTAAACTTTCGTGGGATGCTAATACATACTATAATTTACAATAATGGCCACCAAAGACTTTATTTTTTTAACATATTTTTATAATTACACTGTTATGTCCTTGTTTTGTATAAGCTTCATAACTTAATAATTTAATATTTCATGGAATGACTGACCTTGACGAGGATCTTTTTTGCAACAAGTGATTCCCTATGTAAAGTCTTTGTTGAATGACCCTGGCTTTGTTGTCAAATAATTGTTTGACAGTTGTTAAATATGGGGTTATGTTTTATCTCTGAATGTTTGGGATGAAATAGTTTAATAAGGACAGTTCTAAGTTGGAAACTCAACTGGGGCCTTTTCAATTGAATTCAATGTACAGCATGTACAGTTTGGATATTTCTGTAATGTGAATGCTACTTATGTTTGCAGAATGTCTGGATGAATGAATGAGTCAGTCATCTGCACAGCATCAATGGAAAAAGGGAAGCAATGAGGAACAAGAGAAGAGTATCAGTGAGTGGTAAATATTTGAAATTATTCTGTTTAGTTCATCATGTTCATGTAGCTATTCTGCAAATATTTCTTCAGTTTGCTTGTTCTTTATCACCTGTTGGCATGGATGGCCTAATTATCAAAGGCACCACAACTTGCTGTGCATAGTTGCATCTCTTAGGCTTCACAGAAACCGATGGTCGTGGGTTTGAATCGAGGGTAGCATCATACACTTGCTTGTGGGTTTCATCAAAATGGTAAACATGTAAGACCTGCATCACTTCGGCCTTTCTTCCCAAATCAAGCTTACATGCCATGATATAACTTGAATACTGTTCAAAGAGGCGTTAAACCCAATTCACTCATTAAACACCACATCCAGCAATAGTTCAGCTAAATGACAAGGATTATATATAATCAAATCTCAAATCTCAACTAGACAAACCAGTGATTAATGTTATGAGCTCGATCCAGACGCACCGATGATGACTGTTATGGACAACATCCCATGTTATTGGATACGATTACGAGCGATCAATGAGCCCACTTGCTACCTCATCTATTACTTTGGCTTGTATGGCAAGCATAGGTTGCTAGGAACATTTTTAAGAGATGTCAGTTAATGATTGTTTCAACTCATCAGCATGGAACAATATATATCTCAAATGTTTGGTATATAACAAAACTCAAAGATGATAAATTAAGTGAATTTGCTGCCTTTTATCTGTAAGTACATGTTGCAACAATTCTTTTCTATTGCTACAATCTTTATACATAATTTTGCAGAAACTGAAGATACCCGGATTCCAGGTGGCATACTTTCCGGTGAAGTGTCCATGCCGGATACCACAGATCTGGTATCCGGCAAGGTATCTGCCACCGGATATCCGGACGCGTTTTGGGTAAGTGTCCGGTGGTATCCGGCAGGTATCCGGATTCCGGAAACTGCATTTTTTTTGCTGTGGAGGGCACTGGAGCCAGGAACCGGTGTTCCTTTTGCCCAACACACCACTTTGACCCTGACTTCACCTAGACGGGTGGTAGAATTTGCCCGATTCTATCAATCGGCTGGTCACGCCATGCCCTGAGCATGGAAAATATTCACGTTGAATATATTTTGCTTTTGCAATATTTTGAGGCTGATTGTACACCATTTTCTATTTAAAATACAAATTTTGCCTAGAGTCCTATGCCAGAAGGCAGTGGCTCATTGGCCAATCTGGTTATACGGACCCCTGAATTCTGTGTTTCTTGAGACGCGTGTCATGGGCAGAACCAGCCTGGCACTTGTTCTTTTAGTTATCATAGCTATTCATGTCTTCACGTACTGGAGTAAAACTCACCTGTAGCCCTGGTGTCGCAGACTGGCTTCCACTGCAGTATCGTCCTTGTTGACACTCCATGGCGGGTGGGGAGCAGGGATGTCGAATATTATTATCACATAATGTCTCTCCACAATCAATCTGATTCTTCTAAAGCAAACAAACGTAGACATATAGAGTCTGATGAAGAAGTGTCTTCACAAAGTTCTGATTCTTGGCCAAGGTTTATCGTCATTGCTTCTGCAGACAGTCTTCCATTGAAGCTGAACCCTTTTGCTATCTCCAAGGGCATCCAAGGTGTCTGTGGAGAAGTTAAAAATGTCACTTGCCTCCGTAATGGTTCACTGTTGGTGGAATGTGCTACGAGGCAACAATCTGTCAATCTGCTAGGTCTCAAGCAGTTTGTTAATACTCAGGTTGTTGTCTCGGTGCATAGGACACTGAACTCAAGCACTTGGATTATTAGAGATCGAGCTCGATGTCTTTCATACATGAGTGAAGAAGAAATTGTAGTTGAACTTACCAGTCAAGGTGTCACGGCTGTAAAGCGTTTCACCAGAAAGCAAGAAAAACAATATTATCAACACAAATACGTACCTGTTTACGTTAGACTGTCCAACTGTTCCGAAATCCATTAAAGCTGGATATTTCAACATTGGAGTCGAGGTATACATACCGAACCCACTCCGACGTTTTAAGTGCCAAAACTTTGGTCATTAGGCAAAGTCCTGTCGTGGGAAAAAGACCGTTCGCTTCCGTTGCAGTGGAGCTCATGAGAGTTCCGAGTGCACATCTGATGAATCTCTCAAGTGCGCAAACTGCAGCGGGGAGCATGTAGCCTCTTCCAAGTCATGCCCTGTCTTTGAGCGTGAATCAAAGATACTGAAAATTAAACACACTAATAACATTCCATATTACGAAGCCAAAAAACTAGTTCCTATCTCTTCTCAAGCTACTTCAACAATTACTTATTCAGCTGCAGTTTCCTCTCCTCATCGACCCGTTGTTAAACCTGCCAGTGTCTCTATGTTTTGCCAAACGACACTCAGTTGGGTAAATGATGATCAGATCATTCTTGAGCCAATTGTCTCTGTACCTACAACATCATTATCAGTAAAACAAACAGATGTCCAACTGACACAACAACCAGACATAACATCAGACCCAGAATCTGTTACGGAAAATGAAGTACTTCAGGGCGTTTCCCGTAAAACCAGACATGAAAAGAGACAAATGAGGAAAAAGACCAGGGCCCACTAACACTTGGAGGTGCCTTCTTCCCTCTCAGCCCCTGTCCAGGTTCACAATCAGTTTGAACCTTTGGACATGGAGGTTAGCCCTACACTCCCTGTTCTTAGAAGTGGCCCTCCATCACGCTCGCATTCACCGGTTGAACCACCATGAATGGTCACAGCCATGTACTACAGTGGAATTGAAGAGGACTGCAGAATAATTATAATGATTTACAGTTATTGACTCAAGATTTGGAGCCATCAGCATTTTGTTTACAAGAAACATTCTTGAAAAATACGGATCAACTCAATATCAGAAAGTGTGATTCATATCATATCATTTCTTTTCTCCTCCAGGAACTAAGGCAACTGGGGGATCTTCCATCTTTGTGAGGCAAGGCGTTATTCATAGTCGGGTTCTTCTCAATACCCCTCTTCAAGCTGTTGCAGCTCGCATCACCATGCATATCGTTTTTACTTTCTGCTCCCTTTACATTCCTCTGTCTTCTTCACTTCAGCAAAGTGATCTTCAAGCTCTTTATGACCAACTTCCTAAGCCCTGTATCATAATGGGCGATTTGAACGGGCATAATCCACTCCGGGGTAGTGTCCATACAAGTAGTAAAGGAAAGATTCTAGAAGATTTTATTTCTAATAATGATTTATGCATTTTTAATGACAGTTCGAAAACCTATCTACATCCTGGTACAGGTACTAACTCATCACTTGATTTGTCCATTACAGACCCAGATCTGCTGAATGAATTTGAGTGGTCAGTGCAATAAAAGCAAATATAGGTTATACCTACTTGGATTGTCAGTCCAGATTTGAAGAGGTCGTATTGAGACGATGTCGTATTGGCCATTCTCGATATACTAATGAATATTTGTTTAAAGATGAGGATCCTCCATTCTGCATCCCTTGTGATGAAAGAATCACGGTCAAGCATGTCCTGCTTGACTGTATTGATTGTTTCATCACAAGGGATCAATATTTCAAAGCATCATCTATTAAGGATCGTTTTACTAGAATCAACTCTCGTTGAATTATAGGTTTTTTTAAACATATTGAATTGTTTGCAAAATTTTGATTTTAATATTGTATAAAAACTATGTTTTAAACTTGTTAGAATAAATTAACAACTGCGATTGTAAGTGGCTGTATCCTCGAAGGGGGTTAAAGTACAGTAAAATTATTGTCCCCCGGAGAGGATACATAAGTTCGCTTTCTTTCAAAGTAAATTTATAGCTATCACATTTTTTATCGTAGAATATTTGTTCGTTTTAATTGGTGGTTAATATTGACTACAATCGCCAGCGACTGAAGGGATGGTGTAAATCATGCTGGGGAGCCGTGCAGGTAGCAAAAGCATCGTACGTCCCCTCGGTCCCTAGTGGGGTGGCCTAACTTTGGTTGCTGGCGATCTGTAACCCGTTTTTATATTGTGTTGTTGAATTATACCTTATTCTTTTATATACTCTCAAACTAGTTTTAACTAAAATCTGTGATACTCTAGTTATTGTACTGTCCTTTGTGGACTGGTTTTATAGTTCAGTTTTGTGTTTCATGAATATATAACTTGATAGTCACGATATGGGTGAGATATTGCCGATGTGACTATAAACCATAACTCACTCACTCACTCATTGTAAATAAATAAATACATTTTATAATTGGTTGAATAAATCATAACTGAGATTGTCAGTGGCTGTATCCTCGAAGGGGGTTAAAGTAATGAAAAAAGTATTGTCCCCCTGAGAGGGTATGTAAGACCACGTCTTTCAAAGTATATATATTTCGGCCACGTCTTTAATAGTAGTATAAATGTTCGTTTAATTTTGGCTAAAATTGTCATAATCGCCAACAGCTGGAGGGATGATGTAAATCCGGCTGGGGTTCATGCAGGTAGCAAAAGTACTGTAAGTCCCCATGGACCCTAGCATGGTGATCTACCTTCGGTTGCTGGCGAGCTATAGCCTTTTTATCCCCCGCCACGAAGTGGAAGGGGGATATAGGAATGGGTGCCGTCTGTCCGTCCTTCCGTCCGGCCGTCCTTCCGTCCGTCCGTCCGTCACATTTCGTTTCCGGAGCAGATCTTGAAAACCGTACCATATTTCTTCACCAAAGTTGGCACATAGACAGATCTAGTGGTGAACTGGTGCCTTTTGATAGTTTTGGATTTTTAAAAACAATATTTTTTTAGTTTCCATGGCAACGACTTTGATTTAGACTGAAAATGGCGGTAGTCCTCGTTTCCGGAGCAGATCTTGAAAACCGTACCATATTTCTTCACTAAATTTGGCACATAGATAAATCTAGTGGTGAACTGGTGCCTTTTGATAGTTTTGGATTTTTAAAAACAATATTTTTTGAGTTTCCATGGCAACAACTTTGATTTAGACTGAAAATGGCAGAAGTCCTCGTTTCCAGAGCAGATCTTGAAAACCGTACCATATTTCTTCACTAAACTTGGCACATAGATTAATCTAGTGGTGAGCTGGTGCCTTTTGATAGTTTTGGATTTTTAAAAACAATATTTTTTGAGTTTCCATGGCAACAACTTTGATTTAGACTGAAAATGGCAGAAGTCCTCGTTTCCAGAGCAGATCTTGAAAACCGTACCATATTTCTTCACTAAACTTGGCACATAGATTAATCTAGTGGTGAGCTGGTGCCTTTTGATAGTTTTGGATTTTTAAAAACAATATTTTTTTAGTTTCCATGGCAACGACTTTGATTTAGACTGAAAATGGCGGTAGTCCTCGTTTCCGGAGCAGATCTTGAAAACCGTACCATATTTCTTCACTAAATTTGGCACATAGATAAATCTAGTGGTGAACTGGTGCCTTTTGATAGTTTTGGATTTTTAAAAACAATATTTTTTGAGTTTCCATGGCAACAACTTTGATTTAGACTGAAAATGGCAGAAGTCCTCGTTTCCAGAGCAGATCTTGAAAACCGTACCATATTTCTTCACTAAACTTGGCACATAGATTAATCTAGTGGTGAGCTGGTGCCTTTTGATAGTTTTGGATTTTTAAAAACAATATTTTTTGAGTTTCCATGGCAACAACTTTGATTTAGACTGCAAATGGCGGTAGTCCTCGTTTCCGGAGCAGATCTTGAAAACCGTACCATTTTTCTTCACCATATTTTGCACATTGATAGGTCTGGTGGTGAACTGGTGCCTTTGGATAGTTTTGGATTTTTTTTAAAAGTTACTTTTTCGAGTTTCCATGGCAACGACTTTGATTTAGACTGAAAATGGAGGTAGTCCTCGTTTCCGGAGCAGATCTTGAAAACCGTACCATATTTCTTCGTCATATTTGGCACATAGATAGGTCTAGTGGTGAACTAGTGCCTTTTGATAGTTTTGGATTTTTAAAAACAATATTTTTTTAGTTTCCATGGCAACGACTTTGATTTAGACTGAAAATGGAGGTAGTCCTCGTTTCTGGATGAGATCTTGAAAACCGTACCATTTTTCTTCACCATATTTTGCACATTGATAGGTCTAGTTGTGAACTGGTGCCTTTGGATAGTTTTGGATTTTTTTTAAAAGTTACTTTTTCGAGTTTCCATGGCAACGACTTTGATTTAGACTGAAAATGGAGGTAGTCCTTGTTTCCGGAGCAGATCTTGAAAAACGTAGTATATTTCTTTACAAAAAGGCCCAGTGAACATAGTTCACAGGAGCTAATGCATTGCACACACCCGACATGTCATATTGGCGGGGGATGTGAGTATTTCATGCTTGTTTATTATGTTTCATGACTATTTAGTGATATCTTTTTATTGTTGTATGCTTGTTTTAAACATTCAACTGTGATATTCTAGTAATTTTACTGTCCTTCGCCGACAGGTTCTTATTTGGTGTAAATATATAGATAAATACTGTGTAACTTCTCGTCACGATATGGCTGAAATATTTCATAAACATATAAAGCATAAACTCACTCACTCACTCACACTCACTTATGACACTTACAAATCTATATTTACAGATGGATCCAAGGGTGGTGACGCTATTGCCAGGATTGTCTCATCCCGGTTACCAGATATCTGTTCTATTTTTACAGCAGAAGCAAATGCAAATTTAACTGCACTAAACTATATTGACAACCAAACTAAACATAAAGAGTTCATTATTTTCTCAGACTCTCTTTCTTGCCTCCAGGCTATTAAAAACATATCTTCCACGCATCCACTTTTAATAGAAATTATTGATTTGTTTAATGATCTTGCTACTGGCCAATACGACATCGTTTTCTGTTGGTTACCCAGCCATGTTGGAATCACTGGGAACACAATGGCCATTGCTGCTGCAAAAGCAGCACTCAACAAATCTGCGACACAACTTCTGATCCCATACAGCGACATCAAACCTGTTATTAGATGTTACATCTGAGACCAAATGCAACAGCAATGGGACACCCAAGTAGGTATCAATAAAAGGGTATAAATAAATTACATGCAATAAAAGCAAATATCGGTTATACCTACTTGGGGTGTCAGTCAAGATTTGAAGAGATCATTTTACGACGATGTCGTATTGGCCATAGTAGATATAGTCACGAATATTTATTAAAAGGTGAAGATCCTCAACACAGTCAAGCATGTCCTGCTTGACTGTAAAGATTTTGACATCACAAGGGATAAATATTTCAAATCATCTTCTCTAAAGGATCTTTTTAACAATATTTATTTCTCATTTAATTTTTGGATTTTTAAAAGTAATAGAATTGTTTAGTAAATTTTGATTACATGTGTTGTATAAAATGAATGACCATTTAACATTTGTAGAATGACTTTATATCTGAGTTTGTTACTGGCAGTATCCTCAAAGGGGGCTGACATAGTGTCAGTTTATTGTCCCCCTGAGAGGATATAGTAAGTCCATTTCATTCAAAGAATAGTTCTGCCTACTAGTCCTTTAAACGTAGTATATTTGTCATTTTAATTTTGGCTAATTTTGCGTACAATCACCAGTTGCTGAAGGGATGATGTAAATCCTGCTGGGTTCCATGCAGGAAGCTGAAGCACTGTAAGTCCTCATGGTACCTAGTATGGTGATCAACCTTCAGTTGCTCGTGATCTACAACCCGTTTTTATACTGTGATGTTATATTCAGTACTATCAATTTTATGATTCCATACTAGTTTGAAAATATATTTCTGTGATAAGTCTAGTTATTTTACCGTCCTTCGTTGGCAGGTTTTTATATCAATTTCAATATATGGATTATGTTAAGCTATTGCTAGTAATGATATGGCTGAGATATTGCCAATGTGACTTAAAATGTAACTCACTCACTATTGTAAATAAACATCATGTAGTATCATTTTTCTTTGATCTTGAGAAAGCATACAATACTACCTGGAAGCATGGCATTTTAAAGGATTTACATGATTTTGGTTTGAGAGGTCACCTCATTTTATATCACAATTTTTAACAGACAGACAATTTCAGGTCACTATAATCAGGATCAGGGTGTCCCACAAGGCAGTATTTTGTCTGTTACCTTTGATAGTATTAAAATAAATAGTCTACCATGGGGAGACGGTTACAAATCTGTCTCAATAAAATTCACAAGTGGTCCCTTTAAAATGGGTTTAGATTTTCTAAATCAAAAACTAATTGTATACATTTCTGAACAAAATATAAGCAGCATAAAGACCGTGAATTATTTATGAATGGCACCCCTATAAAAGTGGTAAAGGAGGCAAAGTTCTTGGGAATTATTTTTGACAGCCATCTAACTTTCTTACCACATATAAAATCCCTTAAAGCTAAATGTCTGAAGGCACTCGATTTACTGAAGGTAGTTTCTAATTCTAAGTGGGAGGGGATCAGACAACCCTCTTACACTTGTATAGATCACTGATTCACATTTAGTTATTGTTAAAGAAATTAAATTGTCCCATAAATTTTGATTAATATGTTGTGTATATAATATAGTGTTTTTGTAATTGGCAGAATAAATGTGATAGCTGAGATTGATAGTGGCTGTATCCTCGAAGGGGGTTGAAGTAGTGTAAAATTATTGTCCCCTGGAGGGGGTATGTAAGACCACGTAATTCAAAGTAGATTTATTCTTACCACATCCTTTAACCGTAGAATATATGTTGTTCTAAAAAGGCTAAATGTGTTAATAATCGCCAACACCTGAAGGGATGTTGTAAATCCAGCTGGGGTCCATACAAGTAGCAAAAGTACTGTAAGTCCCCATGGTCCCCAGTATGGTGAGCTACCTTCAGTTGTTGGAGATCAATAGCCTGTGTTTATCATGTATTGTAATGTATCATAATGTTATGATTCCATGCTAGTTTAAAATATTTCTCTGTGATTAGTCTAGTTATTTAACTGCCCTTCGTTGGCAGGTAATTATAATCTTTGATAGTCACGATATGGCTGAAATATTGCCGATGTGACTTAAAACCCACTCACTCCTTTCAAAATTTGCTTACGGCTCCATCGTCTATGATGGAGCATGTAAAAGTAATTTAAAAAAACTTGATACTATCCATCACCAAGGACTGAGGCTTTGCCTTGGAGCCTTTCGCACTTCTCCTATTCCAAGTCTGTCTGTTGAAGCTGATGAGCCTTCTCTTAAACAACAATGTCTGAAACTATCTTTACAATACATCATTAAATTATATTCTAATGCGTCAAATCAAGCTTTTAATTGCGTATTTAATCCTCTTTACGAAGATATTCACAATAAGAAAACATCTCTTCTTCCACCACTAGGAATAATAATTAAATCTCTCGTTTCTGCTGCTAAGATTAACTGTCAGGATATAGCTCCCATACAACTGTTTTCATCGCCTCCTTGGCAAATGTAGACCTCACATTGACTAGACTTAATAAATATGACATTTCCTTATTGTTTTAGATAAACATGTAAACATCCATTTTTAATTAAAATTCTTGAGTCATTTAATGATCTTGCTACTGGCATATATGACATCGTAATTTGTTGGTTACCCAGCCATGTTGGTATCACTGGTAACTAAATGGCTGATGATACTGCAAAAGCAACACTCAACAAATCTGTGACACCACTTCTTATCCCATACACTGATTATAAACCTCAGATGTGTGATGTGTGGTAAGAATGAGAGATGACGCTATTGTTTAGTGAGACTATTAATTTTGATGCTGAAAAGTGTGACTGATAGTATGCTGCCTTGAGGGGAACGCCCTGATCTTGATCGAAATGATCAGACAGGGTAGAGCCCACTCGTACCTGAAATTGTCTGTTGTTTTGAGATTGAGATATGAACTATGGTAATCTGCCCGTCAATCCAAATTCATGCAAATCTTTTAAAATACCATGTTTTCACGTTGTATCATATGCCTTCTCCAGATCGAAAAAGATTGATACAGCATGTTGTTTGTTGACAATGGAATTTTTAATAAACGATTCTAAACGCACCTAATGGTCAATGGTACTTCTGATTTTTCGGAAACCACACTGGATGTCACTCGGGAGGTTATTGGTCTCCTCTGCCGACACAGGGTCGCAACCCACGGCAAACAGGCTGCCCAATTCGGTCGCCTTATATGACCAGCATTTGGGTGCTGAGGACACATTCTTGTTTATCTTCCCCGGGTCCCCACGGGGAGTCAAGAGAAAGACGCACGTCATTATGAACTTCCACAAACAACGTTGGTTTTGGGACGGGGGGTGTTTACCACTTACTAAAATGCTATATATTTAAATGTTGGCATTTATCCGCTACTTTTGAAAGCATAACTTTGTTATTGCATGCTCTGACAGAGAAGTTACATGTATGTAAAAAATACTCTCTGAAATCATTCTATAGAACAGTCTATTAAATTCTGAAATGGACGTATCAAACGTCGTTCCTGGGGCAATCATCTGTAAGGTGAAACATTCTATGCGTCCCATAAACGAGATGTACTAATCAAACCTATTTGGTGTCAAATATGTGCTCTATTTGTGCAGGCCACATTCTTGAGACTTGCCTTCGGACGACTATGGGGGTAAGAAGACGTGACGACACCCGCATATGTCTGGACTAAATGTTCGAAAAAAGAATGTTTTGAAAAATTGTCTAATATTGGCCCAGGGATATTAGCTTTATTAGCTTTCTAGGGATATTAAGGATTAAGACGACATTGAAAAGAACTACAGAAGTTAACATTATTTACAACGTGGACAAAATTCGCATCTAGATACCTTCACTTCTCTTGCTTAGGTTCAAATGGTATTTTTTACGTTAACACTTAACTGAAGAGAATGCACTACCATATATTTGATAGCTTTCGTGGACTTTTCACGCTCCTAATATTGATTGTACTTGCGCGACTCTGTGTGCATAGATTGACCCGTCGTGGACTGACCTGTGAAGATCTGGGGTAGAATAGGCTTTCAGCAATCCATAATTGCCTTTAAAGGTGACTATACTTGTCATAAGAAGCAACTAACGGTATTGGGTGGTCAGGCTCGCTGACTTGGTTGACACAGTCATCGTATCTCAATTGCGTTGATCGATTCTCAGGATGTCAATCACTGGATTGTCTTGTCCAGACACGATTATTTACAAACTGCCGTCTATAGCTGGGATATTGCTGACTGAGGCGTTAATAAACAAAGCAACCAACCAACCAACGTGATGGTGGAATAACGAGATATTGAACTCCAATCACGTGTCTAATGTCTAGGTATTAGATAAGGTACACGCTTATCCTGTTTGCAGTATGTAACCACTCATCAGGTGCTTCTACGTGCAGTATATTTTCGGTTCATATTTTGGGGAGTCCAAATACGAATAAACAAATCCTTTATTACATTAAACATCAGTTGTAACTGCTGCAGTGCATTGTAATAACACATTTTATAGCAATGAAAACAGAACCAAATCTAAAGGATACAGAAATCAAGGAGTTTATTAGCAACACACTGTGCCTATGTTAGGAGTGAACAATTGCCCTTGGAGTGGCCCCCTATCAAAGAATGAGATCATCATCCACATACCAGTAAACATGTGCAAGGCCAATCTTGGCGATGTCCATTTTCTCCATTTCAACCACCCCAGTTCTGTTAACCGGCCAATACAGCCCATCCGGATCAAATTTCATCATTGTACATCCAATAGGGTTATGCCACCACGAAACGCTTTCAGCACGGGCACAGCCATTGACGTCATTGTCAAACGTCCCAAAACGTGCCCCATTCATGCTCTTGGTGGCGTCACCAACAGCCCCGAAACCATCCAGGTATTTATCATTGCTAAAGGTTACACTATCCCAGTGGCATGCATAGCCGTCAGCTTCTGAGTCAACACGGAAGTTTTTATAACGTACAATCCCTGCGTCTTTAACAAAACGAATCACCTCAACAACCAAGTTATACATACCCTGTTTAGTTAACTCGTGTAGGATTTCAAGGCCGATAAAATAATACATGCCGGGTAATATGGGAAAGCCGTGTTTCATCTGTTCCCATGACAGTGTATAATTTGCATTGGTTGCAAGGTTATATTCTGAAACCTCAATATCAAAGAGAGACGAAGATGTACATGGCCATTGGAAAACAAAGTCTGACTCTAGCGGCTGAATCAAGTATTCATCATTTCCAAGAGGTGTCTCCAAGCAATCTGAATTGAAAAAGAAAAGTGAATGAGATAAAAAGTCAATTAATTTAGAGATGCCTTGCTACAGAAATGTCTTAAATATCCGAACAAATTTCAGGGCAAAAGATATTGTGACAAGGAAAAAGAGAATCCGTTAAATGTTTTTTACTGCAGATGGTGGAATTATATCCCATGGGAAGAGTGAGTGAGTGAGTTAGAATTTAACGTCGCATCGACATTATTTCAGCCATATAGCGACGAGACCAAGTTAATATATTTACAATTTTGTTTTTTATGCAAAGTTTAATTAAAAAACAAGTTGTGAAACACACTTAAGCATACTATATTCAATGTCATATTTAAAAACAATTTCTGAAACATATTTGAGCATACCATATTTAAAAGCAATTTATGAAACATATTTGAGCATAACAATATCATGTATACAGTTTTAAAACACGGGCTATAGGCCACCAGTAACCAAAGCTAGGCCACCTCACTGGGGATCATGGGGATTTACAGTACCTCTGCTTCCTGCATGATACCCAGGCAGGATTACGTCATCACAGCTATTGGTGGTTGTGCACAATACTAGCCCATATTTAAAAAATACTCAGCAATGAGTTGGCTTAAAAAAAAAACACTTGTTGATGATAGTTACACCAATTATAACGATACTTTAACCCCCTGGACAGAGCCTTCAATAATGTCAGTTGATAATGGCATCACACCAAATTTCAAAACAAACATTTACTTATTCACATACATATCTAAAAGTCATTATACAGACCAATCTCCCTCAAACTGCCGACAACAAGACGCCCTCCGACACGGGGAAAGATATCTTGCAGATCCACGCTTTGATTGCGATTGCAAAGTCCAAACAGTCAAGCAATATATGCTTGACGGTGAACCTTTCATCACAAGGGATACACTTAGGAGGTATATGTCCCAAGCTGATATTCGTGTGTAAAGCGACTTTGGTCAATACGACATCGTCGCAAAACAACCTCGTCATGTCTTGACTGACAACCCAAGTTGTTGGTTTCGATTCATGTAGTTTGGAACTCGTGAAGAGCAACCTCCTCGTGGTGAGTGCTGGGTAACGCTAATAGCTCTTCCCCCGTGTGGACTCGGGGTAGAATTTGTCCACAGCACCCCATTGCTGGTCGTAAAAGACGACCGAATTGGGCAACCTGTTTGCCGTGGGTTCCGCCCCTGTGTCGTTGGAGGAAGGGATTCTGGTGGTTGAGGGCACTGGAGCCAGGAACCGGTGTTCCTTTTGCCCAACACATCACTTTGACCCTAACTCCACCTAGACGGGTGGTAGAATTCTATCAATCGGCTGGTCAGGCAAAGCCCTGTGCATAAAATTGTTCATACACACGTGATTTTTATAAATGTATTATTTTGACTTGGTTGTGTATAACATGCTTGAATTCTCAAACTATTAATGTAACAATTTGCCTAGAGTCTTAAGCCAAAAGGCGGTGGCTCATGGGCCAATCTTTTTGATGTTGACCTCCAAATTCGGTATGTATCCAACTTCTTGTCATTGGCCGAGCCAGCCTGGCATTTAATTTGGTATACAAATATTGCTATTTGCGTCATATTTGCTGGAGTATAACATCCCTGTATCCCTGGTGTTTGCTTCATGGATATCCTGTGCACCAAAAAAACGTTCTTTGTAACACTCCATGGTGGGCGGGGAGCAGGGGTGCTGAATTACTTTATTTCATCATGTCTCACCAATACCCTGGTTCAAACCGAACAAAACGTCGACATGTGGATCTAGATGACACTGATCAAAATAAAAAATAATCTCGTTGAATGGACTCCTGAGCACGACTTATTGTGTTCGAGGCAGCCGATAAGCAACCCTTGAAGCTTAATCCTTTTGCTATTTCAAAAGCTGTTTCGGGAATTTGCAGAGAAGTTAAAAATGTGACACGGCTTTGTGGTGGCGCTCTACTTGTTGAGTGTTCATGGAGACAGCAATCTCTGAATCTGCTATTTTTAACTACATTTGCAAATATTGAGGTTGCTGTTTCCGTGCACAAAACCTTGAATTCTTGCCGAGGCATTGTTCGAGACAGAGCTCGTTGCCTGTCCGACATGACAGAGCAAGAAATTACAGATGAATTGACAAGTCAAGGGTAACTGCAGTTAAGCGTTTTACTATGAAATCTAGAGACGGTGACACCATCCCGTCAAACACCTGTATGCTAACATTTGCACTGTCGACCCTTCCTAAATCTATTAAAGCTGGTTATCTCAACATCGGAGTGGAGGTGTATGTCCCCCATTGGCTCGATTTTTCAAGTGCCAAAAGTTTGGACATGAATCAAAATCTTGTGTTCACTCTGTCGACTGTACAGCTGAAATAAAATGTGCAAACTGCAAAGCTCAACATCTGGCTTCATCAAGATTATGTCAAGAATGGCAAAAAAAATCAAAAATCCTGAAACTCAAACATGAGAACAATATCTCGTTTTACGAAGCTAAGAAGCTTATTGAAAATCAATCTCCTCAAACTCCACTAACCAGAACCTATTCTGCTGCTACAGCTATCTCTGCACCTTCAACTCCTCCAACAATAGGCACTCGTGAAGAGCAACCTCCCCGTGGTGAGTGCTGGGTAGCGTTAATAGATCTTCCCCCGTGTGGACTTGGGGTAGAATTTGTCCACAGCAACCCATTGCTGGTCGTAAAAGGCGACCGAATTGGGCAACCTGTTTGCCGTGGGTTCCGCCCCTGTGTCAGTGGAGGAAGGGATTCTGGTGGTTGAGGGCACTGGAGCCAGGAACCTGTGTTCCTTTTGCCCAACACACCACTTTGACCCTAACTTCACCTAGACGGGTGGTAGAATTGGCCCGATTCTATCAATCGGCTGGTCACGCCATGCCCTGTGCATGGAAAGCACGCATACTTACTAATATATATCTTACCAAAAGTGTTCTCGTACTGAACATTGATACAACTAGTTATATCATCAATTGTTGCCTCGAGTCCTATGCCAGAAGGCGGTGGCTCATTGGCCAGTCTGGCTTTATTAACCTCCTGGTTCTGTTTGTCTTCAGTTTGTAGTCAAGGGCCGAACCAGTCTGACTTTATATCTGTTTGACAGAAACAGCTACCTGCGTTGATATTGCTTGAGTATCACACCTCTGTAGCCCTGGTGTTGCATGATGGCTTCCTCTGTGCACCGTCCTTGTTGACACTGGATGGTGGGTGGGGAGCAGAGGTGCTGAATAAAATACTTCTACCATGGCTCATCACAATTCATCTGGTTCTATCAAAACAAACAAACGTCGTCATGTCGATTCTTATTCGTCTGATGAAGAAGTATCACATGAGATTGCAGATTCTTGGCCAAGATTTATTGTCATCGCATATTGTCATCGCATCTGTCGATGGCAGTCCACTTAAACTAAATCCTTTTGCCATCTCTAAGGGCATCCAAAGTGCCTGTGGAGAGGTAACAAATGTCACTCGTCTTCGTTGTGGTTCCATCCTTGTGGAATGTGCACGGAGACAACAATCTGTCAATCTGCTGGGTCCACAGCAGTTTGTTAACACCAAGGTTGTTGTTTCGGTGCACAGGACACTGAATTCCAGCAGAGGCACTGTCCGTGACTGCGCTCGATGTCTTTCTGATATGACAGAAGATGAGATTGTTTCCGAATTAAAGCACCACGGAGTCACTGCTGTTTACCCGTAAATCTGAAGATGGCATTATCATTAACACTCAAACATATCTTTTCACTTTCTGCCTTGGAAAAATTCCAACATCTATCAAAGCTGGTTACTTTAACATCAGAGTGGAGGTTTATGTTCCAAATCCACTCCGGTGTTACAAGTGTCAAAACTTTGGACACAGGGCCAAAACTTGCACTCGCAAGGCAAGGTGCTTCCGTTGCAGTGGGACTCATGAGAGTTCTGAGTGCACAAATCAGATCAAATGTGCCAACTGTGACGGTGAGCATGTGGCCTCATCCAAATCCTGACCAATATTTATCCGTGAATCTCAAATATTAAAGATAATGTTTCTTATTAAGAGGCAAAAAAATTGGTTCAAATTCCGTCACAAACCCCTTCCAATAAAACCTATTCTGCTGCAGTCTCTTCTCCAACTCCAGCCATCACTGCCAAGACCGTGTCTACTTGCTGCCAAACTGATATCTCTTGGGTCAACGATGACCAGTTTATTTTCCATGAAGCTACTGAGATATCTAAAACGCAATCCTCATCTGCTTCCCGGACAGAAACTCAGAAAATGCCATAAACACAGAATCTGCAATCTAAATCACCAGAACTTGATAGTATTAAGGTTACTTCAAAAGTGGCACTCGTGAAGAGCAACCTCCTTGTGGTGAGTGCTGGGTAACGCTAATAGCTCTTCCGCCGTATGGACTCGGGGTAGAATTTGTCCACAGCACCCCGTTGCTTGTTGTATGAGGCGACCAAATTGGCCACCGTTGGTTCCGCCCCTGTGTCGGTGGAGGAAGGGTGTCTGGTGGTTGAGGGCACTGGAACCAGGTGTTCTATTTGCCCAACACACCACTTTGACCCTAACTTCACCTAGACGGGTGGTAGAATTGGCCCGATTCTATCAATCGGCCGGTCACACCAAGCCCTGTGCATAAAATCGTGTATGCACTCACGTGATTTTTTATAAATGTATTATTGAGACTTGGCCATGTAAAACATGTTTAAATTATCAAATAATCTATGTCACAATTTGCCTAGAGTCTTATGCCAGAAGGCGGTGGCTCATGGGCCAATCTGGTGATGTTGACGTCCGAATAATATATGTCTCCAACTTCTGTCATGGGCGGAACCAGTCTGGCTTAGAGTTGGTAGATAAATGTAGCTATACGCGTCATATTTGTTGGAGTATAGAACCCCTGTATCCCTGGTGTTTGCATCTTGGATATCCGTTGCAATGTGACACCGTCCTTGTTGACGCTCCATGGTGGGTGGGGAGCGGGAGTTCTGAACTACTTTCTGTCATCATGTCTCTCCCACAACTTGGTTCCAATAGAAATGAAAAAAAGAGAAGACTAGAAATTGACAATTCAACGGACAGTGTATCTCAAAACATAGATTCGTGGTCTAGATTTCTTGTGATTGAGGCCAAAGATCAACTGCCCCTTAAACTCAACCCTTTTGCGATTTCAAAAGCTGTTTCTGGGATTTGTGGCGAGGTTAAGAATGTCACGCGTCTCCGTGGTGGTTACCTCCTGGTGGAATGTTTGCGGAGACAGCAATCTCTCAATCTTTTGTCAATCAGTACATTTGCTAATGTTGAGGTTGCTGTGTCCGCACACAGGACATTAAACTCTTGCAGATGTATTATTCGCGACAGAGCTCGTTGCCTGGCTGACATGTCAGAAGATGAAATCACTGCTGAGTTGGAGGATCAGGCTGTCACGGCTGTTAAACGCTTTACCGTCAGTAAAGAGAGTGGCATTCAAAATACAAATACATATATGTTGACCTTTGCACGCTCATCTATTCCCCAATCTATTAAAGCAGGTTATAACAACATCGGAGTGGAGGTGTATGTCCCAAATCCACTCTGATGTTTCACTTGTCAACACTTTGGTCATGGTTCAAAATCATGTCGTAACTCAGTGGTTTGTTATCGCTGTGGTGGTGATCATGATGGCACCAGTTGTACAAATGACACCAAATGTACTAACTGTGGCAATGACCATGTCGCCTCATCCAAGTCTTGCCCTGTGTGGCAGACAAAATCTAAAATAATCAAAATTAAATGTGAACAAAACATTTCCTACAATGATGCAAAACAACTTGTAAAAAAACAGTCAACAACTCCCTCAACTTTGAATTATTCTGCAGGTGTATGTCCCCAATCCACTCTGATGTTTCACTTGTCAACACTTTGGTCATGGTTCAAAATCATGTCGTAACTCAGTGGTTTGTTATCGCTGTGGTGGTGATCATGATGGCACCAGTTGTACAAATGACACCAAATGTACTAACTGTGGCAATGACCATGTCGCCTCATCCAAGTCTTGCCCTGTGTGGCAGACAAATTCTAAAATAATCAAAATTAAATGTGAACAAAACATTTCCTACAATGATGCAAAACAACTTGTAAAAAAACAGTCAACAACTCCCTCAACTTTGAATTATTCTGCAGGTGTATGTCCCCAATCCACTCTGATGTTTCACTTGTCAACACTTTGGTCATGGTTCAAAATCATGTCGTAACTCAGTGGTTTGTTATCGCTGTGGTGGTGATCATGATGGCACCAGTTGTACAAATGACACCAAATGTGCTAACTGTGGCAATGACCATGTCGCCTCATCCAAGTCTTGCCCTGTGTGGCAGACAAAATCTAAAATAATCAAAATTAAATGTGAACAAAACATTTCCTACAATGATGCAAAACAACTTGTAAAACTTGCAGCTGTTTCCCGTCCTGTCGCTACTTCCTCTATTCATTGTCAGACTGATTTGTCTTGGATTACGTCTGATCAACCTGTTCCAACCATATCAGTTACTCCACCAAAGTCAGTTGAACATCAGCCTAGTTACTCAATCACTTACTCTACAGCAGAAACTCAGACCAGTAATCAGAATGTGGGTCAATCTGACCCAGCTGTTACAGCACCAGCCGTTGACATTGTACACACATACAAAAAAGGAAAGAAAAAACTGAACAGACAAGCTGCCAGGGTACCCTCTCCACTAGAGGTACCAGTTCACAACTCCTTGAACTTCTGAACATGGAGGTAACTCCGTCTTTGGAGACCAGAAGGAGTTCCTCTCCCTCACGTCCGCGTGGGAGATCACCAATTGAGCAACCATGACTCACTCATCAAATTTAATTCAATGGAACTGTAGGGGACTTATTATATTATTATAATGATTTACAACTCTTAATCCAGGATTTTAAACCAACTGCAATATGTTTACAAGAAACATATTATAAAGACACTGACAAATTAGATATTAGAGGTTATACCTCCTACAATTTCTTTTCACCTCCAGGTGCTAAAGCCACTGGAGGTTCCACAATTTTAATGAATCACGGCGTCATCCATAGCCCCGTTCATATTACTACTCCCCTTCAAGCTGTTGCAGTCCGTGTAACTTTGCACATAGTTTTTACTTTGTGCTCGTTATATACTAGCCACATAAAGAAACTGTGCACAGAGAAAATATATTCTGGATTGAAATACAACACAGCAAGAACAAAATAATGCAGACGCTGTAGCAGCTGAATGATCGGACCATAAGAAAATGTCAACGGGACCTGAACAACATCTGTTACGATGACGTCAGAAGATCAAAATGGAGTAGAGGGTCAAACGACAAAGTCACAAAGTCAAAAACGGGTATGACCACCCTGTGCGTGAATCACAGCAGTGGATCGGCGACGCATGGAGTCCACCAAATGGGCATGGAAGGCCTGGGGAATGGCCTGCCATATCCTCCTCAAATCCTGTGCCAAGTCACGGATGTTATCTGGAGGATGTGGAAGACGACGCAGACGGCGCTCCATTCCATTCCACACATGCTCTATTGGGGAGAGATCTGGAGAAATTGCAGGCCATGGCAGTAACATGACATTGTTATGGTGAAGGAAATCCAATGCGACCCTAGCCGTGTGAGGACGAGCGTTGTCCTGTTGAAATGTCAATCCCGGGCCATGACGTTGCAGGAAAGGAATGACCACAGGCCTCAGAATCTGATCTCTGTAGCCAACACCAGTGAGATTGCCCTGAACAACCACCAAAGGGGTTCGGTGCCGTGCTGTTATCCCACCCCAAATCATCACAGAGCCACCTCCAAAACGATTCCTCTCCACAATACAGTTGCGTGCATAACGTTCTCCCAAACGCCGGTAGACACGTTGGCGCCCGTCACTGTGGGAAATGTTGAACCTCGATTCATCTGTAAAGACAACATTTCTCCACCATATTCGAAGTTGGCGAACATGATTTCGACACCATCTTAGACGGTTGACTCGATGACGGTGTGTCAGGATGGGACGTATGGCAGGGCGTCGTGGTCGAATCCCGTACTGACGTAAACGATTCCTGACAGTGTTGGGATGGATACGGCGCTGTCAAGGAATTGTCTGGGACGTCGTTACTGCCGCTTGGAACCTGTGTCTGAGATGTGTAAATCGAATCCATCTGTCCTGTCTTGGCTTCGTTACTCGGGGACGTCCTGAACGTGGGTGGTCGGCAACGTCATTTGTGTTCTGATAACGCCTCACCAATGCCGATACCGCGTTACGATGGCATTAGAAATGTGTCGCCACCTGTTGTTGCCTCATTCCCGCTCGGGCACTCGTGAAGAGCAACCTCCTCGTGGTGAGTGCTGGGTGGCGCTAATAGCTCTTCCCCCGTGTGGACTCGGGGTAGAATTTGTCCACAGCACCCCATTGCTGGTCGTACAAGGCGACGAAATTGGGCAACCTGTTTGCCGTGGGTTGCGCCCCTGTGTCGGTGGAGGAAGGGATTCTGGTGGTTGAGGGCACTGGTTCCAGGAACAGTGTTCCTTTGCCCAACACACCACTTTGACCCTAACTTCACCTAGACGGGTGGTAGAATGGGCCCGGTTCTATCAATCGGCTGGTCATGCCATGCCCTGTGTATGGTACACATTCATGTTAATTATGTTCTGTATTTTTGAATACTGTAAATGAATGTTTTCATTGAAAATTATATGTACAAATTTGCCTAGAGTCCCATGCCTGAAGGCGGTGGCTCATGGGCCAATCTGGTAATGTTGACCTCCAAACTCAGTATGTATCCAATTTCTTGTCATGGGCAGAACCAGCCTGGCATCTATTTTGGTATACAGATATTGCTGTTTGTGTCATATTTTCTGGAGTATAACAACCCTGTAGCCCTGGTGTATGCATCTTGGAGATCCGGTGCTTTGCAACACTGTCTATTATGATACTCCGTGGTGGGTGGGGAGCAGGGTTGCTGAATCACTTCAACATAATCATGGCTAACTCACACTCTGGTTCAAAAAGACGTCATTTGGACTCTAGTTCTTCTGATGAAGCTGATACTCTTCCTGATTCCTGGGCTCGATTCCTTGTGATCGAAGCCACAGATCATGAACCACTAAAACTAAATCCCTTTGCTGTATCCAAAGCAATTCATGGATGTTGTGGAGAAGTCAAAAATGTCACACGACTGCGTACTGGATCTCTTCTGGTTGAATGCTTGAGGAAACAGCAATCTCTAAATTTATTATCAATCACACACTTTGCTAATGTTGAGGTTGCTGTTTCTAAGCATAGAACATTGAACTCTTGTCGTGGCATTGTTCGCGACAGGACACGTTCACTTTCAGACATGTCTGAAGATGAGATTGTTTCGGAACTCAAACATCAAGGAGTACTATCTGTCAAACGTTTTACCCGTAAGGATGACAAGTCAAATATCATTCAAACAAACACCTATTTGTTCACCTTTGCCCGTCCATCGGTTCCACAATCAATAAAAGCAGGTTATGTCAACATCGGAGTGGATGTGTATGTCCCCAATCCACTCCGATGCTACAAGTGTCAAAAGTTTGGTCACGGTTCGAAAACATGTAGACGCCCCATGGTTTGTCATCGTTGTGGTGGCAACCATGAGAGTATGGATTGTACTAAGGATCTAAAGTGTTCAAACTGTGCAGGCCAACACATGGCCTCTTCTAAATCCTGCCCTGTATATCAAACAGAAACCCAAATACTAAAACTGAAATGTGAAAAAAACATCTCTTTTGCAGAGGCTAGGGAGCTTGTTGCCAGTCAATCAACATCTCCTTCAACTCTGAATTATTCTGCTGCAGTGACCAAATCTGCTAAAAAATTCTCATCTGTACTGTGTCAGACTGATTTGACATGGGTCAATTCAAATCGACCTGTTCCAAGTACTTCTGTCACTGCTATCACTGAACGTAACTCCACATCAATATCATATGGTGTTCAGGCTGAAACTCAGACTTCGTCTGAAGCATCTCCTGAAGCTGCTACTGAAACTTCTCCTGCAGCATTGCCGGAAACATCTCCTGAAGAACCATCTTCTCTGGAACGAAAATCATCTAAAAAACAAAGAAAAAAGTTAAATAGAAATCAATCACCCAGTACCCCCTCTTCTTCGGAAGTAACTACTCACAACTCCTTTAGTGCTTTAGACATGGAGGTGACTCCATCGTCAGACAGTAGCGAAAGGAGTTCTTCTTCCTCACGTTCACGTGATAGATCTCCCATTGAGCCACCGTGAATCAATCATCACATTTAATACAATGGAACTGTAGAGGACTTAAGACTAATTATAATGATTTACAACTTTTAATTCAGGATTTCAAACCATCGGCGATATGTCTTCAAGAAACATATTACAAAGACACTGATCAATTCGATATAAGAGGTTATACCTCCTACAATGTCTTTTCACCTCCAGGGGCAAAAGCCACTGGAGGTTCTTCAATATTCATGAAAAACGGCGTTATCCATAGCCCTGTTCAACTTGCTACTCCTCTTCAAGCTGTTGCCGTCCGTGTAACCTTACACATAGTTTTTACTTTGTGTTCGCTCTATATTCCACCATCTTCTTCCCTTCGACAGTCTGAACTTCAGGCTCTTTATGATCAACTCCCCAAGCCCTGTATTATTATGGGTGATTTAAATGGGCACAATCCACTCTGGGGTAGTGTTCAGACAAATAACAAGGGTAAACTTTTGGAAGATTTCATTTCAAACAACGACTTGTGTATACATAATGATGGTTCAAACACATATCTTCATCCCGGTACAGGTACCTACTCTGCTCTTGATTTATCACTCACTCACTCTGATTTATTAAACGAATTTGAATGGTCCGTCCACGACGACCTCTGTGGCAGTGATCATTTCCCTACCATTTTAAAACCTGTCTTACCTTCAGATGTTCCACCTTCAACAAGATGGAACTTCACTAAGGCCAACTGGCCTTTATTTGAAATGCTCGCATCCAAAAAATTGAAGACTGACCTATTTATTGACGTGACTGATCCTGTGCAATTATTTTCTGATGAATTAAACAAAATCGCTGATGAATGTATTCCTAAGTCCTCTACAAATCCACACATCCGTAAACCATGGTTCAACAATGACTGCAAACAAGCTAGGAAGGCACGGAAACAGGCTGAACACTATTTCCGTCGCCATCCAATGGTCCATA
This sequence comes from Haliotis rufescens, assembly GCF_023055435.1. NCBI lineage: Eukaryota > Metazoa > Mollusca > Gastropoda > Lepetellida > Haliotidae > Haliotis > Haliotis rufescens. The sequence continues at coordinate 339,844 of NW_025963832.1, read as the reverse complement.
ATTTGAATAAATATAAAATCTTAAATGCTAAAGCCAGGCGTACGTTTAAACAAAATAAACGGCAATCTTGGCAACATTATGTTTCCAAAATAAACTCACGAACGCCCATGTCCAAGGTATGGAACATGATACAGAAAATTAAAGGTAAGGGTTCTAAAAGTAGTGTCCACCATCTTAAGTCTGGGGATGACCTTATAACAAATAAATCGGATATTGCTAATAAACTCGGTGAAACGTTAGCAAAACATTCTTCTTCCTCAAATTATGTCCCTCAATTCCAAAAATTTCAAAAACAGCAGGAAAAGAAAACTATAACTTTTAAATCTGATAATGGGGAAGATTATAATGAAATATTTTCGATCCATGAACTTCATACTGCTCTTGGACAAGCTCATGATACTGCTACAGGAGCTGATAATGTACACTACCAACTCCTGAAGCACTTGCCAGAACCGTGTTTAGAAACCCTTTTGTTGATTTTTGATGATATATGGACAACAGGTAAGTTTCCTTCTTCCTGGCGTGATGCCATAGTAATACCCATACCGAAACCTGGACGGGATCACAGTGATCCCTCAAATTATAGACCCATTTCATTGACCAGTTGCGTTTGCAAAACCATGGAACGCATGGTCAACAATAGATTAACATGGTACTTGGAATCAAATAATTTAATTACAAATATTCAGTGTGGCTTTCGAAAGAATCGAAGTACCGTTGACCATTTAGTACGGTTAGAATCATTTGTGAAAAATGCAATCATTACTGACCAGCATGCAGTGTCTATCTTTTTCGATCTAGAAAAAGCGTATGACACAACGTGGAAACACGGGATTTTAAAGGATTTACATGATTTTGGATTGAGAGGCCGTTTGCCTGAATTTATATCCAAGTTTTTAACTGGCAGACAATTTCAGATCCGCGTGGGCTCTACCCTGTCTGATCATTATCATCAGGATCAGGGTGTCCCACAAGGCAGTATTTTGTCTGTCACTTTATTTAGTATAAAAATAAATAGTCTTTCAAAGGTTTTAAGTGATTCAGTAGATGGATCACTTTTCGTGGATGATTTAAATGTTTCTTGTCGAGGAAAAAATATGCATACAATAGAGAGGCAGTTACAAATCTGTCTCAATAAAATTCATAAATGGTCCCTCGAAAACGGGTTTAAATTTTCGAAATCAAAAACTAATTGTATACATTTCTGCAGAAAATATAAGCCGCATAAGGACCCTGAGCTCTATTTAGATGGCACCCATATCAAAATTGTTAAAGAGGCCAAGTTCTTGGGCCTTATTTTTGATAGTCATTTAACTTTCCTTCCGCATATTAATTACCTTAAAGCTAAATGCCTGAAGGCACTCGATTTGTTGAAAGTAGTTTCAAATTCTAAGTGGGGAGGTGATCAAACAACCCTCCTACACTTGTACAGGTCATTGATCCGTTCAAAACTCGATTATGGCTCCATCGTCTACGGTGGAGCCTGCAAAAGTAACTTAAAAAAACTCGATACTATCCATCATCAGGGCCTAAGGCTTTGCCTTGGAGCCTTTAGGACGTCACCAATTCACAGTCTGTATGTAGAAGCGGATGAACCTTCTCTTAAACAACGCCGTCTGAAATTAGCATTACAATATGTCACTAAATTATATTCAAATCAGTCAAATCCAGCTTTTAATTGCATCTTTAATCCTCTTTACCAAGATATTTATAATAAAAAAACGTCTCTTGTTCCACCACTTGGAATCAGAATCCAGTCTGCCATGTCTGCCGCTAATATTAAACTGCAATATATAGCTCCCTTTCAACTGTTTTCATCACCTCCTTGGCAAATGGTAAGGCCAGTAGTTGATCTCACATTAACCAAATTAAAAAAATCTGAAACAAATCAACTAATTTATCAACAACAATATAATGAATTAAGGAGCACTTATGATACTTACAATTCCATATTTACAGATGGATCCAAGGATGGTGACGCTGTTGCCAGCGCCACTGTCATTGGATCCAGAACCATATCAACTAGATTACCGAATGACAGTTCCATTTTTACAGCAGAATCGGATGCAATATTAACTGCTCTCAAATATATCAATAATAAATCTAAACATAAACGGTTCATTATCTTTTCTGATTCACTTTCCTGTCTTCAGGCAATTAAGAATATATCTTGTAAACATCCACTTTTACGTGAAATTATAGAACTACATAATGATCTTGCTACTGGCCAATACGACATCGTCTTTTGTTGGTTACCAAGCCATGTTGGTATCACTGGTAACACAATGGCTGATGCTGCTGCTAAAGCAGCACTCACCAAATCTGTGACACCACTTCTCATCCCCTATAGTGATTATAAACCTATCATTAGATCTTACATCCGTGATCGGATGCAAAAAAAGTGGGACACCCAAGTCGGTATCAATAAATTACATGCAATTAAACCAAATATCGGTTACACCTACTTGGGTTGTCAGTCCAGATTTGAGGAGGTCATAATACGACGATGTCGTATTGGCCATAGCAGGTATACAAATGAATTTTTATTAAAAGGTGAGGATCCTCCATTTTGTATCCCTTGTGATGAGAGAATCACCGTCAAGCATGTCCTGCTTGATTGTGTTGATTTTTCCATCACAAGGGATAAATATTTCAAAGTTTCATCCTTAAAGGATCTTTTTAGTATCAATGCTCGTTTAATTATTGCCTTTTTAAAAGAAATTGAATTGTTACATAAATTTTGATTGATATGTTTTGTATATAATATAGTTTTTATACTTGGTAAAATAAATTTGATGACTGAGATTGTTAGTGGCTGTATCCTTGAAGGGGGTTGAAGTAACGTAAAATTATTGTCCCCCTGAGAGGATATGTAAGACCACATCATTCAAAGTACATTTATTCTTGCCACAGTTTTAGACGTAGAATATTTGTTTATTTTAAGTGTTGGCTAAATTGCATATAATCACCAGCGGCTGAAGGGATGGTGTAAATCCTGCTGGGGAGTCGTGCAGGTAGCAAAAGTATTGTAAGTCCCCACGGTCCCCAGTAAGGTGTCCTAACTTTGGTTGCTGGTGATCTATAGCCCATTTTTATATTGTATTGTTGATTGAAAATGTATTCTTTTAAATGTTCTCAACTAGTTTTAAAATCCAAACTGTGATACTCTAGTTATTTTTACTGTCCTTCGATGACAGATATTTAATCCATTCAAATCTTTGTATTTTATATCAGTTCTCGTCACGATATGGCTGAAATACTGCCGATGTGACGTTAAATATTAACTCACTCACTCACTCATTCCCGCTCGGATCATTCCAATGGCTTCATGACGCTGTGCAGCTGTCAATCTTGGCATGATTTGCTTGTGATATGCTTGTGTCTGCGCGTGATAAGTTTTGAATTTTTGAATGACCACAGATCATGCTTTCCAAAGTGACAGCGAATTTTGAGTTGCACATGCTGTGTACAGCTGCACAGGATGCATGTGCAGTAACACATTGCACTTCCATAGGCCCCCATAAATGACGTCATATCGTATGGCACGTGCATGAGCGTTTGAATGTCTCCAATAATTGCTGTGTTCAAACCTATCTTTCATATATGGACGGTGTGCCTATATATCTATATTTTCTCCGTGCACAGTTTCTTTATGTGGCTAGTATATATTCCACCATCTACTTCTCTCCGACAGTCTGAACTTCAAGCTCTCTATGATCAACTCCCATAGGCCTGTGTTATTCTGGATGATCTAAATGGGCACAATCCACTTTGGGGTAGTGTTCAGACAAATAATAAGGGGAAGCTTTTGGAAGACTTCATTTTCAACAATAACTTATGTATTTTTAACGATGGTTCAAACACATATCTACATCCTGGTACAGGTACCTACTCTGCTCTGGATTTATCAGTTACAGATTCTGATTTATTAAACGAATTTGAATAGTCCGTCCATGAAGACGTCTGTGGCAGTGATCATTTCCCAACTATTTTAAAACCTGTCTTACCTTCAGATGTTCCTCCTTCCACAAGATGGAACTTCACTAAGGCCAACTGGCCTTTGTTTGAAATGCTTGCATCCAATAAAATAAAACCTGCTTTGTTTCTTGACGCATTTGTTCCTGTACAATTATTTTCGGATGAATTAAACAAAATAGCAGATGAATGTATTCCTAAGTCCTCTACAAATCCACACATCCGTAAACCATGGTTCAATAATGACTGCAAACAGGCGAGGAAGGCACGGAAAAAAGCTGAGCACTATTTCTGTCGCCATCCCATGGTCCATAATTTGAATAAATATAAAATCTTAAATGCTAAAGCCAGGCGTATGTTCAAACAAAATAAACGCCAATCTTGGCAACATTATGTTTCCCAAATAAACTCACGAACGCCCATGTCCAAGGTTTGGAACATGATACAGAGAATTAAAGGTAAGGGTTCAAAATCTGGCATCCACCATCTTCAGAATGGGGATGAACTGTTAACAAATAAACTGGATATTGCAAATAAACTAGGTGAAACGTTAGCAAAACATTCTTCTTCCTCAAACTATGTCCCTCAATTCCAAAAAAATTCAAAAACCGCAGGAAAAGAAAACTATAAATTTTAAATCAGATAATGGGGAAGATTATAATGAAATATTTTCGATCCATGAACTTCATACTGCTCTTGAACAAGCTCACGATACTGCTACAGGAGCTGATTATATACACTATCAACTCCTGCAGCATTTACCAGAACCGTGTTTAGAAACCCTCTTGTTAATTTTTGATGATATATGGACATCAGGTAAGTTTCCTTCTTCCTGGCGTGATGCCATAGTTGTACCAATACCGAAACCTGGACGGGATCACAGTGATCCCTCAAATTATAGACCCATTTCATTGACCAGTTGCGATTGCAAAACCATGGAACGCATGGTCAACAATAGTTTAACATGGTACTTGGAATCAAATTATTTAATTACAAATATTCAGTGTGGCTTTCGAAAGAATCGAAGTACTGTTGACAATTTAGTTCGATTGGAGTCATTTGTAAAAAATACAATAATTAATAACCAGCATGCAGTGTCTATATTTTTCGATTTAGAAAAAGCGTATGACACAACGTGGAAACACGGGATTTTAAAGGATTAACATGATTTTGGATTGCGAGGCCGTTTGACTCAATTTGTATCCAAGTTTTTAACTGACAGACAATTTCAAGCCCGCGTGGGTTCTACCCTGTCTGATCATTATCATCAGGATCAGGGTGTCCCGCAAGGCAGTATTTTGTCTGTCACCTTATTCAGTATAAAAATAAATAGTCTTTCAAAGGCATTAAGTGATTCAGTAGATGGATCGCTTTTCGTGGATGCTTTTAATGTTTCTTGTCGTGGAAAAAATATGCATACAATAGAGAGGCAGTTACAAATCTGTCTAAATAAAATTCATAAATGGTCCCTTGAAAACGGATTCAAATTTTCCAAATCAAAAACTAAATGTATCCATTTTTGCAGAAAATATAAGCCGCATAAGGACCCATCACTATTTTTAAATGGCACCCCTATCAAAGTTGTAACATCAGCCTTATTTTCGATAGCCATTTAACTTTCCTTCCGCATATTGATTTCCTCAAAGCAAAATGCCTGAAGGCACTCGATTTATTGAAAGTAGTTTCCAATTCAAAGTGGGGAGGGGATCATACAACCCTCTTACACTTGTACAGGTCACTGATCCGTTCAAAACTCGATTATGGCTCCATCGTCTATGGTGGAGCCTGCAAAAGTTATTGAAAAAAACTGGATACTATCCATCATCAGGGCTTGAGGCTTTGCCTTGGAGCCTTTAGAACTTCTCCTATTCACAGTCTGTATGTAGAAGCTGATGAACCTTCTCTTAAACAACGCCGTCTGAATCTATCTTTACAATACATCACTAAATTATATTCTAATCAGTCCAACCCAGCTTTTAATTGCGTATTTAATCCTCTTTACGGAGATATTTACAATAAGAAAACTTCTATTGTTCCACCACTTGGAATAAGGATTAAATCTGTTGTTTCTGCTGCTAAAATTAACTTTCAGGAAATAGCTCCCTTACAACTGTTTTCATCATTGGCAAATGGTAAGGCCTAATGTAGACCTCACATTAACTGGACTTAAGAAATCTGATACAAATCCACTAATTTATAAACAAGAATACAATCAATTACGAAACACTTCTGACACTTATAAATCTATATTTACAGATGGATCCAAGGATGGTGGCGCAGTTGCTAGTGCTACTGTCATTGGATCCAGAACAATATCTTCACGACTAACAGATAATAGTTCAATATTCACAGCAGAAGCAAACGCAATTCTAACAGCACTAATATATTAAACAGTCCAAATATAAACAATTCATTATTTTTTCTGATTCCCTTTCGTGCCTTCAGGCTATTAAAAATATGTCAGGTAAACATCCATTTTTTATTTGAAATTGAGTTATTTAATGATCTTGCTACTGGCCAATATGACATCGTCTTTTGTTGGTTACCCAGCCATGTTGGAATTGTTGGTAACACAATGGCCGATGCTGCTGCAAAAGCAGCACTTAACAAATCTGTGACACCACTTCTGATCCCATACACTGATTTTAAACCTGTGATTAGATCTTACATCCAAGATCTCATGAAAAAGAAGTGGGACACCCAAGTAGGTATCAATAAATTACATGAAATTAAACCAAATATTGGTTACACCTACTTGGGTTGTCAGTCCAGATTTGAAGAGGTCATTTTACGACGATGTCGTATTGGCCACAGCAGATGTACCCACGAATATTTATTGAAAGGTGAGGATCCTCCATTCTGCATCCCTTGTGATGAAAGAATCACGGTCAAGCATGTCCTGCTTCACTGCATTGATTTTTCCATCACAAGGGATAAGTATTTCAAAATAACTTCCATAAAGGATCTTTTTAATCAAATAAGTGCTCATTTAATCATCGGTTTTTTAAAAGAAATAGAATTAATAGATAAATTTTGATTATAATTTGTGTAGTATAAAGTAAATGAATTTTAATTTGGTGGAATGAAATCATAACTGAGATTGTTAGTGGCTGTATCTTCACAGGGGGTTGAAGTATCGTAAAACAATTGTCCCCCTGGGAAGGTACGTAAGTCCGGTATCATTCAACGTATCTTTTCATTTCTCTGTGATTTTAATCGTAGTATTTTTGTTGATTTTAACTCTTTGGCTAATCCGTCTGATAATCGCCAGTGGCCTGAGGGATGGTGTAAATCCTGCTGGGGTACCATGTAGGTAGCAGAAGTACCGTAAGTCCCCATGGTCCCTAGTATGGTGGCCTAACTTTGGTTGCTGGCAATCTACAGCCCGTTTTTATATTGTATCGTCTGTATTGTATCTGATTATTTTATTGTTCTAAAACTAGTTTTAAAACTATAGTCTGTAATATATTGCTGGTTGTTGTACTGTCCTTCGATGACAGCTTTAATATATAATATAAATGCATAACTTGTTCAAGTCACGATATGGCTGAAATACTGCCGATGTGACTTTAAATATTAATATTAATCAAAAGTTCAGGGCGAAGCCCTTATGACAAAAAGTGAGAAAAAGCAATTGAGACGACGGACAAAGGCACTTCAACACTTTGGAGTTGCCTTCTCCTGCTGTAACACCTGTAGAGGTTCATAATCCTTTTGAGCCTCTAGAGATGGAGGTCAGTCCATCACTCCCAGTCAGAGGTAATGGACCTTCCTCTCGCTCAAAAGATCTCCGGTTGAGCCACCATGAGCAGCTCAAGTTCAATCATTCAGTGGAACTGCAGAGGACTTTGCAATAATTTTAATGACTTACAATTATTAATACAAGATTTTAAACCATCAGCATTTTGTATTCAAGAAACTTGTTTAAAACAAACAGATCACATCAACATAAGACAGTATAATTCATATCATTCCTTTTCTGCTCCAGGACCTAAATCCACTGGAGGCTCTTCAATCTTAGTGAAGCAGGGTGTTATCCACAGCCCTGTTACTCTGAATACTCAATTTCAAGCTGTGGCTGTCCGTGTGACTATGCACATTGCTTTCACTTTGTGCTCTTTGTACCTTCCTCCATCATCAACTCTTCATCAAACTGATTTGCAGGCACTATATGACCAACTCCCAAAGCCCTGTAATATCATGGGGGATTTAAATGGACATAATGCTCTTTGGGGTAGTGTCCACACAAGCGGTAAGGGTAAGATCATTGAAGAGTTCATTTCAAACAATGATTTATGTATATACAATGATAGCTCAAACACTTATTTACATCCTGGTACAGGAACAAACTCCTCTCTAGATTTATCAATAACAGACTCCGATCTACTGAATGAATTCGATTGGTCAGTCCATGATGACCTTGTGGAAGTGACCATTTTCCGACCATATTAAAACCTGTTTCCCCATCTGACATTCCGCCTTTAACACGATGGAACTTCGCTAAGGCTAACTGGCCCTTATTTGAAATACTTGCCTCAAATAAGTTAACATGTGATATGTTTATTGACATTGCTGATTTCATACAGCTATTCTCTGATGAACTTAATAACATAGCTGATGAATGTATTCCAAAGTCCTCTGTAAATCCACACATCCGAAAACCATAGTTGAATTATACCTGCAAACGCGCAAGAAAGGCACGGAAAAAGGCTGAACATTATTTCCGTCGCCATCCTCTAGTTCATAATTTAAATAAATTCAAGATTCAAAATGCTAAAGCACGGCATACTTTTAAACAAAATAAACACCAATCTTGGCAAAACTATGTTTAAAAAATAAATTCGCGTACGCCTATTTCTAAGGTCTGGAATATGAACCATAAGATAAAAGGTAAGGGTTCTAAATTTAGCATCAACCACTTTAAACATTGGAATGAATTATTGACCGATACCTCAGACATTGCAAATAAACTTGGTGAAACTTTGGCACAACATTCTTCCTCGTCTAACTATGTCCCTAAATTCCAAAAATACCAAAAGCAGCATGAAAAGAAATCTATTAATTTTAAATCAGATAACGGGGAAGATTACAATGAAATATTTTCAATTCATGAGCTTCATACTGCCCTTGGGCAAGCTCATGATACTGCTACAGGAGCTGATAACATACACTATCACCTTGTAAAACACTTACCAGATACATGTTTGGAAATCCTTCTATCATTATTTGATGAAATCTGGACATCCGGAAACTTTCCTTCATCATGGCATGATGCTATAGTTGTTCCCATTCCAAAGCCTGGACGGGATCATACTGATCCCTCTAATTACAGACCCATTCCATTGACTAGTTGCGTTTGCAAAACCATGGAACGCATGGTTAACAATCGATTAGTATGGTACCTTGAATCTAATAATTTAATTTCCAATATTCAGTGTGGATTTGGGAAAAATCGAAGTACTGTTGACCATTTAGTCCGTTTAGAGTCATTTGTTAAAAATGCAATTATTAACAGCCAACATGCAGTGTCTATCTTTTTCGATTTAGAAAAAGCATACGACACTACACTGAAACATGGTATTTTAAAAGATTTACATGGTTTTGGTTTGCGAGGCCGTTTACCTCAGTTTATATCCAAGTTTTTAACTGACAGACACTTTCAAGTCCGCGTGGGTTCAACGCTGTCTGATCATTATAATCAGGATCAGGGGGTCCCACAAGGCAGCATGTTGTTTGTCACTTTGTTTAGTCTTAAAATAAATAGCCTCTCCAAAGTTTTAAATGATTCCATTGATGGATCATTATTCGTGGATGATTTTAACATCTCATGTCGTGGTAAGAATATGAATACTGTCGAAAGGCAGCTGCAATTATGTCTAAATAAAATCCATAAATGGTCGTTAGAAAATGGTTTTAAATTTTCAAAATCAAAAACTAATTGTATCCACTTTTGTAGGAAATATAAACCTCATAGAGACCCAGAGTTAGTCTTAGATGATAATCCCATTAAAGTTGTAAAGGAGGCCAAGTTTTTGGGCATCATTTTTTATCCCCATTTGACCTTCTTACCGCACATAAAGTATTTGAAAAGTAAATGCCTGAAGGCCCTTGACTGGTTGAAAGTTGTTTCAAATTCCAAGTGGGGAGGGGATAAGAAAACCCTACTCCAACTCTACAGACCCCTTATCCGCTCGAAACTGGATTATGGCTCCATCATCTATGGTGGAGCCTGTAAAAGTAATTTAAAAGTATTAGATACAATACATCATCAAACCCTGCGGCTTTGCCTTGGTGCATTCATAACTTCACCCATTTAATAGTCTTTACGTGGAGGCTGATGAGCCATCTCTAAAACAACGTCGTATAAAACTATCATTACAATACATCACAAAACTATTTCCCAATCAATCAAATCCAGCATATGACTGCGTTTTTCATCCTCTGTATGAGGATATGTATCAAGAGAAACAATCCCTCACTCCACCCTTTGGAATAAGAATAAAACCTGAAATATCTGCTGCAAAGATTGACCTCAATAACATCTCTCCCACTCAAATACTGTCTTCTCCCCCGTGGCAACTCGTAAAGCCACAAGTAGATCTTTCCTTAACTAAACTAAAGAAATCAGACACTAACCCACTAATGTATCAGCAAGAATATAATCAATTACGAAGCACTTACAACACTTCCAAGTCCATATTTACTGATGGATCCAAGGGCGGTGACGCAGTTGCTAGCGCCACTGTCATTGGATCCAGAACAATATCATCCAGATTACCGAATGTCAGTTCAATTTTTACAGCAGAATCTCAGGCAATCTTAACAGCTCTCAAATATAGTAATACTCAGTCTAAACATAAGCAGTTCATCATATTTTCTGATTCCCTTTCCTGTCTTCAGGCCATTAAAAATATTTCATCTGAACATCCACTTTTACGTGAAATTATAGAATTACATAACGATCTTGCGACTGGCCAGTATGACATCGTCTTTTGTTGGTTACCCAGCCACCTTGGAATTGTTGGTAACACGATGGCCGATGCTGCTGCCAAGGCAGCACTCAACAAATCTGTGACACCACTTCTGATCCCGTACACTGATTTTAAACCCGTGATTAGATCTTACATCCGAGATCTAATGCAAAAGAAGTGGGACACCCAAGTAGGTATCAATAAATTACATGAAATTAAACCAAATATCGGTTACACCTACTTGGGTTATCAGTCCAGATTTGAAGAGGTCATTATGCGGCGATGTCGTATTGGCCATTCCAGATATACACATGAGTATTTGTTACAAGGTGAAGATCCTCCGTTTTGTATCCCCTGTGATGAAAGAATCACAGTCAAGCATGTCCTGCTTGACTGTATTGATTTTTCCATCACAAGGGATACTTATTTCAATGTTTCATCTATAAAGGATCTTTTTAATATCAGTTCTCATTAAGTTATTGTTTTTTTAAAAGAAATTTAATTGTACTATAAGTTTTGATTAATATGTAGTGTATATAATATAATTTTTCTAATTGGCAGAATAAATGTAACAACTGAGATTATTAGTGGCTGTATCCTCGAAGGGGGTTGAAGTAATGTAAAATGATTGTCCCCTGGAGAGGGTATGTAAGACCACGTCATTCAAAGTAGATTTATTCTTACATCAGTTTTAAATCGTATTTTATTTGTTAGTTTTAATCAATGGCTAAACTTGCATACAATAGCCAGCGACTGAAGGGATGGTATAAATCCTGCTGGGGTCCATGTAGGTAGCAAAGGTACTATAAGTCCCCATGGTCCCTAGTACGGTGATCTACCTTCAATTGCTGGCGATATATAGCCCGTTTTTACAACGTATTGTTCTCGTTATTAATAGCTTTTTATGGTCACATACTAGTTTTAAAAACCAATTGATATCTGTGATAAGTCTAGTAATTTTACTGTCCTTTGCTGACAGGTTTTTATATAGTCTACATTAATGTTGTTTTTATGTATAAATTGCTTAGTCACGACGTGGCTGAAATATTGCCGATGTGACTTTAAATATTAACTCACTCACTCACTCACTCCTCCAACAATATCAATTTCTATCCAGACAGATTTGATATGGATTACGTCAGATCAAGAAGTTAGCATATCTTCTGTAGTAAACTCAAATACGTCTTCGACTCAAACAATAAGCTCATCTGAACCGTTGACTGATGAATCTGATGTAGAATCTGGTACTAAAGAGTCAGAGGCTGCAGAACCAGCTGCTATCGAATCTGCCGTTCCTACTCTAACAAGAAAAGGAAGGGAAAAAATAAACAGAAAACAGACTACCATAAAATGCTCGTCTTCAGAGTTTCTTCTCCACAACTCCTTTGATGCTCTGGACATGGATGTAACCCCATCGTCCCAGAGCAATAGTAGGAGTCCATCTTCCTCACGTGCACGTGAGAGATCCCCCATAGAACCACCATGACTCATTGTCCTAACATAATTCAGTGGAACTGCAGAGGACTTAGGAATAATTTCAATGAAGTCCAATTATTAGCACAAGACTATAAACCATCAGCTTTTAGTTTACAAGAGACCTATCTTAAGCCTAGTATAATTCTCATCATTCTGGTGGTGCTTCAATTTTGGTGAGGCAGGGCATCACCCACAGTCCTGTCCCTCTCCACTGCAATCTTCAGGCTGTTGCTGTCCGTCTTACTCTACAAATAACTTTCACACTTTGTTCCCTATATATTTCTCCATCCTCAAATTTGCAGCAGTCCGACCTTCAGGATTGGTATCTGTCTTTTATAGATTGGTTAGAGTGACGTCTACTTCTGGCTTCACCATCTGCCAGGGAGGAGGAAACGGTTAGATGATATAATATTTAGATCTGTTTTAGCTGCAGTCATGTGTGGTTGAATTCTGATTCCAAGTGGTGGAACCAGGGTTGATAGATTTTGAAACAGGTTTTCATATTGAGGATGGAAAACACAATTGTATGCTGGATTAGATTTATTTGAGTGGAATTTAGTAATATATTGCAGTGAAAGTTTAATGCGGCGGTGTTCGAGTGAAGGTTCATCTGCCTCCACAACAAACTGTCCCTTGGGAGAGGTCCTTAAACCTCTAAGACAGAGTCTTAGGCCTTGATGGTGTACAGTGTCCAAATTTTCTAAATTGCTTTTGCAGGCTCCACCACAGTCAATGGAACCATAGTCTAGTTTGGAACATATTAACGATCTGTACTAGTGAAGGAGGGTTGTCTGATCCCCTCCCCACTCGGAATTTAAAACGACTTATAACAAGTGGAGAGCCTTCAGGCACTTTTCCTTGAGATATTTGATGTGTGGTAAGAATGTGAGATCATGGTCAAATATGAGGCCCAGGTATTTGGCCTCTTCTGCTACCTTGATAGGAGTGCCATCTAAAAGTAAATCTGGATCCTTGTGGGGTTTGTATTTACGACAAAAGTGAATACGGTTTGTTTTGGATTTAGAAAATTTGAAGCCGTTTTCGTTCGCCCATTTTTTAATTTTGTTAAGACAGAGCGGTATCTGTCTTTCTATTGTATCTATTCTCATACCACGACATGTTGAAACCATCCACAAAATATGAACAATCAACGTTATTGCTTAATACTTTAGTGAGACTACTAATTTTGAGGCACTTGTGAAGAGCAACCTCCCGGTGGTGAGTGCTGGGTAATGCTGATAGCTTTTCCTCCGTGTGCAACCGGAGTAGAATGCTTGTCGTAAGAGCCGACAAAATTGGGAAACCTGTTTGCCGTGGGTTGCGCCCCTGCGTCCATGAAGCACATTCTGCTGGAATGTGTTGACTTTGCACTTGTCAGACAAAGATTTTATGATAATGTTCATACCTTATCTGAACTTTTTACCAAAGTTTCTAATCATTTGATTTTAGCTTATTTAATTTTTTGGGGATCTTGAGAAAGCATACGATACTACTTTGAAGCATGACATTTTAAAGGAGTTACATGATTTTGGTTTGAGAGGTCGTTTGCCTCATTTTATATCACAATTCTTAACTGACAGGCAATTTCAAGTCCGAGTGGGTACCACCCTGTCTGATCATTAAAATCAGGATCAGGGTGTCCCACAAGGCAGCACCAGCTTGTTACCTTGTTTAGTATCAAAATAAATAGTCTGTCCAAGGTTTTAAGAGATTCAGTGGATTGATCACTGTTCGTGGATGATTTTAATATATCTTGTCTTGGTAAAAATATGCATACCATAGAGAGGCAGTTACAAATCTGTCTAAATAAAATTCACAAGTGGTCACTCGAAAACGGGTTTAAATATTCTAAATCTAAAACTAACTGTATACACGTCTGCAGAAAATATAAGCCGCACAAAGACCCTGAATTATTTTTGAATGGCGTTCCTATCAAAGTTGTAAAAGAGGCAAAATTCTTTGGACTCATCTTTGATTTCAATTTACTTTTCTTACCACACATTAAATAACTTAAAACTAAATGTCTGAAGGCACTCGATTTTTTTAAAGTTGTGTCTAATTCAAAGTGGGAATAAGAATAAAATCAGTCGTTTCTGCTGCGAAGATTAACTTTCAAGATATAGCTCCCACAGAACTTTTTTCATCGCCTCCTTGGCAAATGGTAGGACCAACTGTAGACCTCGATGTAACTAGACTTAAGAAATCTGACACAAATCTGATCAAGAAATCCACTAATTTATAAATAGTGAGTGAGTATGGTTTTACGCCGCTTTTAGCAATTTTCCAGCAATATCAGGGCGGGGGACACCAGAAATGGGCTTCAAACATTGTATCCATGTCGGGAATCCGTGACGAGCGAACGCTTTAACCACTAGGCTACCCGACCGGCCCTAATAATTTATAAATAAGAATACAATCAACTATTAAACAATTATGACACATATAAAAATCTATATTTACAGATGGATCCAAGGATGGTGGCGCAGTTGCTAGTGCTGCTGGCATTGGATCCAGAACAGTATCTTTACAATTACCTGATAATAGTTCCATATTCACAGCAGAAGCACACGCAATTTTAGCAGCACTAAAATATATCAAGAACAAATCCAAATATAAAGAATTCATTATTTTTTCAGATTCACTTTCGAGCTTTCAGGCTATTGTGAATATGTCATGTAAACATCCATTTTTAATTGAAATTCTTGAGTCATTTAATGATCTTGCGACTGGCCAATATGACATCGTCTTTTGTTGGTTACCAAGCCATGTTGGTATCACTGGTAACAAAATGCCCGATGCTGCTGCAAAAGTAGCACTCAAAAAATCTATGACGCAACTTATTTTACCATACAGTGATCATAAACCTGTAATTAGATCTTACATCCGTGATCTGATGCAAAAGAAGTGGGACACCCAAGTAGGTATCAATAAATTACATGAAATAAACCAAATATTGGTTACACCTACTTGGGCTGTCAGTCCAGATTTGAAGAGGTCATTATGCGGCGATGTCGTATTAGCTACCCGAGATATACACATGAGTATATATTAAAGGGTGAGGATCCTCCGTTTTGTATCCCTTGTGATGAAAGGATCACGGTCAAATATGTCCTGCTTGACTGTATTGATTTTTCCATCACAAGGGATAAATATTTCAGTGTATAAACAGTGAAGGACCTTCTTAGTAAAGTTAACTCTCATTTAATACTATGTTTTTTTAAAAGAAATAGAACTTACACATAATTTTTGATGTAGTTGCTGTATTGTTTTAAAAATTGGTAGTGCTAATTAATAACTTTGATTGTTGGTGGCTGTACCCTCGAGGGGGGTTGAAGTAGCGTAAAATTATTGTCCCCCAAAGAGGGTATGTAAGTCCCATATCATTCGAAGTATTTTTCTGCATTCCAGGCTTTTAAATTTAACGTAGAATATTCGTCATTTTAATCTTTGGCTAAATTGGTACACTGTCGCCATTGACTGAAGGGATGATATAAATCCTGCCGGGGTCCATGCAGGAAGCAAAGACACTGTAAGTCCCCATGGTCCCTGGTATGGTGATCTCCCTTTAGTCACTGACGATCTCTAGCCCATTTTTATATTGTGTTGTTCAATAATACTTTTATATATTCTCAACTAGTTTTAAATATAGACTCTGTGATATTCTAGTGTCCATCGTTGACAGCTTTTATATTGTCTAAATATATGTATTATTAATGTACTTCTCGTCACGATATTGCTGAAATCAAACCTCTCATCAGATTTTACATCCGAGATCTGATGCAAAAGAAGTGGGACACCCAAGTACACTACTGCCTAAAAGTTCATTCCCCTAACACGCGTTGAGAACGCGTGTAACACGCGTGTGACACGGGTGCTCAATGGGTTGCACACGGGTTGAGCACTCGTTGAACACGCGTGTGCCACACGTGTAACACAGGACTGGGTTTAAGTTGAAGTTGGAAAATATATGAAATCAAAACAGTGAGATGTGAATCTTGAGTTACCCGCCCCTGGAGAGAGAAGACGTGCTTCGACAACCGCCCTTCACGAGGACGATAAATCGTTTCAAAATCAAGTTGAGAATTAGCCATCCATCACCAAAGGTATCACAATCAATTCAAACAAACAGTATTTGAAAAGTCTACATTAATTTGTGTAGCGAATGGGGCATTTATGAGACTTTTAATGTTGTTTTGAACTTTTCAATGATGGCCGAGTATATCAACGAGGCGGGTGATTTCGTCGATGCAGTTATGATACAACCAAATGTAACGGAATGTACTGGGGATAATTGTGAGCCATCTGATGCAAAGAGACTGAGAATTAACAGTGAAGAAACGTTAAACTCTTGTGAACAATTGTCGACACGTACGTGCGTGAGTAACAAGGCAAGTAACTCCAACATTCTAGCTGCAACTGACCACATGAGAATTCAGTTTTCGAAACAGTTGTCAGAAAATGAAGTTAGGGCGGCCCAAAAACTTGCTGCTGCGCTTAAGAAGGTAACCGAGGCTTTAAAACGTGACTTTGATGCACAGATAGCAATTCTAGTAGATAAAATCAAACGTATTGAAGGTGATCAAATTGCTGCACGTGCAGAAATAAAAGCCAAAAAAGACAATGCTGACGCCAAAATTAACTCACTGGAATAAAAATTCTCGGATGTGGTGAAACGGACAAACCCAGTGGCGGAACATGAATCTTCAGTAGTTATCAGAAATTTAGCGACAGATAAAAATGAAACAAAAACTTCAAGCGTTACTTGTCAGCTTGTAAATAAACTGATCCGTTAAGAACTGAAATTGACAACAGTGTGGGCAACGCGTGCAGAACGCAAGAAGCGGAGTGATTGCAAACCGGGTGTTGTGGTTGCCAGACTAGAATCACATGATCAACAAAAACTGTTATTGCAACACAAAAAGAAACTGAAGAACAGTAAAGACTACACGAAAGTGTACGTCGATGCAGCTATGTCCCAAGAACATACGAACAGTGATAAACGAGTGTGGACAAAACAAGAAATTTTCCAAGGTAACCGATTAGTTATAGCAAAAGAATAGGATACTGTGCGGCTAGTGTTGTGGAACTCTTGTGGGTGGTCTAAATATGTAAATGATAATAGTCGTTTTAGGGAGTCAGTTTTAAATGAGATGGACTGCGATATTTTTGGGTTATGTGAAACATTTCTGAAACACCATGATTGTCTTTGTGTTGATGGTTACAAATGGTATGGCAATAATCGCCGAGCTGTAAACGCAAGGGCCAAACGGGGTTCAGGAGGAGTAGGTGCGTTTTTTAGAAAAATTCAGTGTTACTATATTAGATGCAGAAACAGAGGATATGATATGGTTCAAGATTTAATCTAACTCGGCGAGAGACGTCAATCTTGTGTTGTGCGTTTGTTATCTGCCTCCAGCCGGCTCTACGCGAGTCACCAATGCAGAAGCCTTCTTCAATACCATGCAGAAGCCTTCTTCAATACCCTACTTGAGAAATATCACTTATATCAAAACTATGGAACACCATGTATATGTGGCGACTTCAACGGTCGTGTTGGATCCGAGAAAGACTACATAGAAGGAGTAGACAATATTGAAGAGCGTTATGTAATTGACACTACACTGAACGCTCAAGGCGCCTATTTCATAGACTTTCTCGTGGACGCGAATTTATGTTTGATTAATGGTCGTCTGGGTCAGCAGGATTTTACCTACATTAAAAACGGATGCTCAGTTGTGGACTACATGGTTACAGCACACGAAGACTTGGCCAGATTTAAAGACTTTAAAGTAATAAAGATGTCATCACTTATTACCAGGCCGAATGTGCCAGAGATTGTACCCGATCATTCTGTTCTGTTGTCAGAAGTAGCTTTACCTTTGCCAGCTAGGGATGATGTGATTGGTGAGCCATTGTCTGTTTACAGTGAACGCAAGAATATAAGCGTTATGATCAATGCAAAATTCATGGTGATTTTTTGTTAAATGAAGATTGCGTTTCACGCCTAAATGATACCATTTGTATGATTGAACCGCATCTGGGTGACCAGCGTGATGTTGACGCTGCATACGACGAGTTTTTTAATTGTTTGTATACTGAGCTCGATAAGATTGGGGAAGTGTCCCGATATAAGCCTTTTTGTAAAAAGGGTAACTCGGTTTACAAACCTTACTGGTGTGACGCCTTACAAGCTCAGTGGGATACAGTCTCTACTGCCGCATGTGATTGGTTAAAATGACGTAGAATGACGTAGAAAATCACTCAAAAGTGACTATTTATCTAAACGTAAAACTTCTGGCAAAATGCTCCGAGCTCGGAAGCGGTCTTACCAGAGACAACAACAACAAACATTTCGTAATAAATATAAGGATAAGGATACCAGGGAATTTTGGAAGGCTATTGGGAAATTCGGAATAGTTAATGATAGGAGTAATTCTATTCCCTGGGAAGTTGTGGAAAATGGGACGGTTGTCTCTGATAGGGGCAAAGTTTTGGATAAATGGAGGCACTCGTGAAGAGCAACCTCCTCGTGGTGAGTGCTGGGTAGCGCTAATAGCTCTTCCCCCGTGTGGAACCGGGGCAGAATATTTCCACAGCCTCCCATTGCTGGTCGTATGAGGCGACTAAAATGGGCAACCTGTTTGCCGTGGGTTGCGTCCCTGTGTCGGCGGAGGACGGGATTCTGGTGGTTGAGGGCACTGGTTCCAGGAATAGCGTTCCTTTGCCCAATACACCACTTCGACCCTTACTTCGCCTAGACGGGTGGTAGGATGGGCCCGGTCCTATCAATCGGCTGGTCATGCCATGCCCTGTGCATTTAATTTCATTTGCACAATTTCGGTGGTCATGAGCTATATTTCAATTTATTGTACTGATCAATTTGACTTCAGATGTTCTTTAACTAATAGAACCATCTCCTGTTACACTCATTTTCGTGTAGACATCTATTGTTTGAAATTATAAAATCAAGAAGTACTTGAACATTGCTATGTTTGCCTAGAGTCTTATGCCCAGAAGGCGGTGGCTCATGGGCCAATCCGGTGGAACATTTTTTGATGCTTCTGCTTGAGTATACCCTCTTGGTATCCTTGGTGTCACCTGTCGGAGGCCCACAGGTGTATGGCATCGTCCTTGTTGATACTCCATGGTGGGTGGGGAGCCAAGAGGGTGAAACATAATCACTACCACCATGGAACCCCCTATGAAAAAACGTTCCCATGATTCAGATGATTGGTTTGGTACTGAGGACGTTCGTCCGCAGGCTACTGTCACTTTTGAAAACTGGCCCAGATTTCTAGTCATTTCTGCTTTGGATGGTTCACCTCTTAAGCTTAACCCATTTGCCGTTGAGAAGGCTATAAAGGCATAGCTGGAGACGTCGATGATGCCAAAAGACTACGTAGTGGGTGTTTGCTGATAAAATGTAAGAGACACAAACAAGCAGTTAGCCTTCTGTCCATAAAGTCACTGGCAAATGTTCCCGTTGTGGTTGTAGGTCACTGAATAGCAGCAAGGGAATAGTACGAGACAGAGGTAGATTCCTGGCTGATATGAGTGAAGAAGATATCCTTGAAGAACTCAAAAGCCAACATGTTCTCTCTGTGAAACGGTTTACTTCAAAGAGAAATGGTGAGGTCACAAAGACCAATACGTACTTGTTTACTTTTGGTACTCCGACTCTTCAAACTTCAATTCGAGCAGGATATTGTAGTATCAAGGTTGATATGTACATACCAAATCCATTGAGATGCTACAAATGTCAACGCTATGGACATGGTTCCAGAGCATGCGACAAACAGGCTGCTTGTCATCGCTGTGGTGGCAATTGTGCAGATGGTTCTGAGTGTGATAAAGATCCCTCATGTGTGAATTGTGGCGGTAACCATGTTTCCTCGTCAAAAGAATGTCCGGTATGGAAACGCGAGTCAAAGGTTGTCAAAGTCAAACATGAGCGGAACCTCTCTTTTCAAGATGCTAAGAAAATTGTGTTAGATGAAGAACAGTGTGTTCGAAATTCTTACTCTGGAGCTGTTTCACGACCAAATACACGGCCTGTTCCCCAGCCTGTTTCACACACAACTGTCGGATGTCAGACAGATTACACATGGACCTCAACGGAATCACCTGAAATACTTTCACTTTCTGCTAACTCAGCATCTGTCTTAGAAACTGCCAGTTCTCAAACACCTACCCCAAAACCAGCTAAGAAATCAAATCCAAATGTTGACTACTCAAAAAACATAGGCAAATCAGATCGTCTCCCTAAGGGTCAAAGAGATCCTGTTACTATGTTTAATAGGTTTGGTGTGTTCGTGGACATGGATGTGTCTTCTCAACAAAACACACGATCCAGAAGCCATTCACCTAGGAAAAAGGGCCGTGAAAGGTCTCCTGTCAGTGCACCATAATGCATAATAACACTATTATACAATGGAACTGTCGAGGGCTTAGGGCGAATTTTGATGAGGTTAAACTTCTATCTAAGGAATTTAATCCTGTGGCTTTTACTCTTCAAGAAACATATTTAAGAGATTGCGATAATATTGACTTCCGTCAATATCATATGTTTCATTCATATGCAAAGGTTACCAATGGTAAAAGAACGGGTGGTGCCAGTGTACAGTTGTTGCAGGCAGTTGCAGTACGATTAACTCTGCATATTGCTATTACTTTATGTTCTCTGTATTTACCTCCATCAACTGCACTTCAGATAAAAGATTTAGATACTCTTATCACCCAACTTCCTAAGCCATTTTTGCTTATGGGCGATCTAAATGGTCACAACCCATTATGGGGTTCGGGTGATCAAAATCATAAAGGGAAAATACTTGAAGAGTTGCTCCAGAAGCATGATCTCTGTCTATTTAATGATGGTAGCAACACGTATTTACATCCAGCGACTGGTACTTACTCAGCTCTTGATTTAGCCTTTGCTGATCCGTCTCTTTTAGATGAGTTCTCATGGTCAGTACATGATGACCTTTGTGGGAGTGATCATTTCCCAACCTTACTCAAAACTATCGTTCCTTGTCAGGACCCACCCATTACTAAATGGAAACTCAACAAGGCAGATTGGCAAACCTTTAGTACCATGTGCAGTGATGAATTAACCTTTGACAATTTTATTGATGATCCTGATCAGATCAGATCATTTTCCGATAAATTAATCAACATTGCTACAGAAACCATCCCTAAGCCCTCGACAAATCCACATGTAAAAACACCATGGTATAATTACGATTGTAGAAAAGCTAGAAAAATAGGAAAAAGTCTGAAAGAGTGTTTAATAAACACCCAACGGCCAATAATTTAAACTACTTAAGAATGTCAAGAGCAAAGGCTCGTAGAATAATTAAACACAAGTATTTGTCACAGAGTGACGAAATATCCCCCGCCATATACACCATAGTACCAAATATGAAGACAATCCAGCGATTAGTTCTTGAGATATTGTGGCAACACCGTTTTCCAACTCCAAAAACAGATTTGCCTGCTGTGACCTTGAAAATGGGGTCAAGGTCACCAAATCTGACAGGTGTATGCGGTGTCTGTATATACACTATAGTTCCAAATATGAAGACAATCCAGCGATTAGTTCTTGAGATATCGCGGCAACACCGTTTTCTAACTCCAAAAGCAGATTTGCCTGCTGTGACCTTGAAAATGGGGTCAAGGTCACCAAAACCGACTGGTGTCTGCGGTGTCTGTATATACACCATAGTTCCAAATATGAAGACAATCGAGAGGTTTAGTTCTTGAGATATCGCGGCAACACCGTTTTCCAACTCTAAAAGCAGATTTGCCTACTGTGACCTTGAAAATGGGATCAAGGTCACCAAAACTGACTGGTGTCTGCGGAGTCTGTATATACACTATAGTTCCAAATATGAAGACAATCCAGTGTTTAGTTCTTGAGATATCGCGGCAACACCGTTTTCCAACTCCAAAAGCAGATTTGTCTGCTGTGACCTTGAAAATGGGATCAAGGTCACCAAAACCGACTGGTGTCTGCGGAGTCTGTATATACACCATAGTTCCAAATATGAAGACAATCCAGTGTTTAGTTCTTGAGATATCGCGGCAACACCGTTTTCCAACTCTAAAAGCAGATTTGTCTGCTGTGACCTTGAAAATGGGATCAAGGTCACCAAAACCGACTGGTGTCTGCGGAGTCTGTATATACACCATAGTTCCAAATATGAAGACAATCCAGTGTTTAGTTCTTGAGATATCGCGGCAACAAACAGGTGGGACGTACGGACGGACGGACGGACGGACGGACGGACGGACGTACGGACGGTCGTGAATACTATATCCCCCGCTTCGCGCTTTCGCGCGGCGGGGGATAAAAATAGACGTTCAAGCTGGAAAAAGTTTGTTTCAAAAATAAATTCTCGTACCCCCCTTAATAAAGTATGGAATATGATAAGTCAGATAAAAGGAAAGGGGTCACAGAACAATATTCAGCATCTACAATCTAATCATGATGTATTGACATCAAAACAGGATATTGCTAATAAATTGGCAGAAACGTTCAGCCAAAATTCCTCCTCTAGCAACTATAACCCAAAATTTCAAAAATTTCAAAATGAGCAGGAAAGGAAAACTCTGAATTTTCGGTCTGATAATGCAGAGGATTATAATGAATCCTTTTCGTTGACTGAGTTACAAGAGGCTTTGAACAAGGCTCATGATAAAGCTTCTGGACCAGATGACGTACATTATCAATTTTTGAAACATCTTCCTGAGCCTTCTCTTTTAACCCTTTTATCCATATTTAATCATATATGGGAAAATGGTAACTTCCCTCCTTCCTGGCATGAGGCTACTGTAATACCTGTGCCTAAACCTGGTAAAGATCACACAGATTCTTCTAATTACAGACCTATTGCTCTGACAAGTTGTCTCTGTAAAACCATGGAACGGATGATTAACTGGCGTCTCGTTTGGTTTCTTGAATCAAATAATCTGATCACAGACATTCAGTGTGGTTTTAGACACAACAGGAGCACCATCGATCATCTTGTCCGATTGGAATCATTTGTACGGAATGGCTTTGTAAACAAGCAACATGTTGTGTCAATCCTTTTTTGATCTTGAGAAGGCTTACGATACCACGTGGAAGTATAGTATATTAAAAGATCTCCACGACATGGGTATGCGTGGCCGTATGCCTGATTTCATCACTCGCTTTTTAGAAGATAGAAAATTTAAAGTTAGAGTAGGATCCACATTGTCCGAGATATATGATCAGGAAATTGGGGTCCCTCAGGGCAGTATTTTATCAGTGACACTTTTTAGCATTAAAATCAACAGTCTTGCTAAAGTTTTAAATGAAAATATTGATGGTTCGTTGTTTGTTGACGATTTTAATGTTTCATGCTGTGGTGCAAATATGAATAGCATTGAGAGACAGTTACAGCTTTGTCTCAATAAAATACAGAAATGGGCCTTAGAAAATGGTTTTAAGTTTTCCAAAACTAAAACCTGCTGTGCTCATTTTTGCAATAAACGGAAACTGCATAAAGATCCTGAATTGACTTTAAATAATACTCCAATAAAAGTGGTCAAAGAAACCAAGTTTTTGGGTATTACCTTTGATCAAAAGTTATCATTTATACCCCACATTAAAAATCTTAAAACTAGATGTTTGAAAGCGCTTGACATTTTAAAGGTAGTGTCAAATACTAGGTAGGGTGGTGATAGAGAAACACTATTACATCTCTATAGATTTTTGATAAGGACTAAACTTGATTACGGCTGCTTCATTTATGGTTCAGCTCGTAAATCATACATTCAAGTACTTGACACTATTCACCATCAGGGTCTTAGGATGTGTCTTGGAGCTTTTCGGACATCGCCAATTGACAGTCTATATGTGTAAGCCAATGAACCAAGTCTTCGCTTAAGACGAATAAAACTGGCATTACAATATATCACTAAACTCCGCTCCCATCCTTCTAATCCAGCATTTAACAATATCTTCCATGCTCCATATCAGCATTTATATATTAGAAATTCAAACACAATCCCACCACTTGGAATTCGCATGCAATCCCATATCAAGGATGCCCATTTAAATCTATCCGCCATTGCCGAATTCAAAATCTCAGAAATGCCTCCTTGGCAATCGATACAACCTGCTGTTAATTTAGAATTAGCGAACCTGAAGAAGTCTGCCACTTATCAATTATTTTATCAACAAGAATTTCATGAACTGAAGAACCGATATTCCTCTTATACCAGTATTTACACTGATGGTTCAAAAGATGATGAAAAGGTGTCTGCTGCAGCTGTTGCTAACAATTATACAGTGTCTATGCATATAACTGACGGAAGTTCGATATTTACGGCAGAAGCTCAGGCTATGTTATTAGCTTTGCAATATATTGAACAGTCTTCTAAAAGCAGTTTTCTCATATTATCTGATAGTTTGTCCTGTTTACAGGCCATCAAAAATCGAAAAGTGGATCATCCATTTTTAGCTGAAATTTTAAGGTGTCATCTCAATTTATCCGTAGCTGGAAAAGATATAATTTGTTGTTGGCTGCCCAGTCATGTTGGCATCAGTGGTAACTGTAAAGCAGGTTCTTCGGCAAAAGCCGCTCTTAATAAACCAATTTCCAACACCAACTTCCCATATTCTGATCTAAAACCTTCCATCAGACAATATGTGAATGACCATTGGCAAACAAGTTGGAATACCAAGACTATGAACAAACTTCATGCTATCAAACCACTTATTGGTGGTCACGCACATTCTGGTTTAACTCGTCATGATGAAGTTGTTTTGCAGCAGTGCCGCATTGGCCACAGTTATTATACACATTCATTTTTATTGAAGGGTGAAGTTCCACCTTTCTGTATACCTTTCCATAGCCCTCTTGCTATGAAGCACATTCTGCTGGAATGTATAGATTTTGCACTTGTCAGACAACGTTTTTATGATAATGTTCGTACCTTATCTGAACTTTTTACCACAGTTTCTACTCACTTGATTTTAGCGTATTTAAAGGAAATCAAGCTCTATGATAAAATATAGATTTTTACCTGAACAGTCAGTCTTTTACCTCTGAATGTGATACATGACTGAGATTTTAGTGATTTTCAACATCACTTTTATTCTCTTGGTTGATATCTGATTACACAAAAGACATTTCTCGCCGCGATTAGCTACAAAATTGCTGATGCGGCGTTAAGCAATATTCACTCACTCACTTGGATAAATGGAAATCTGATTATTGTAAATTATACAATGGCGACATCTATGATCAGTTCGATGATAACCACTTCCATCACGTAGTAGAGTGTGTATCTTCTAACTCCGTTACTTGTACCAGCACTGTGGACACAGGCTCTTTAGATGCATCTATAACACGCGAGGAGGTCCTCCATGCAATTAATCGTTCTAAATGTGGTAAGGCTGCTGGGTTAGATTTTATACCTGCCGAGGCATAAAAAAATAACTACTGTATTGATGTATTATTGCGCATATTCTCATATTGTTTTAACAACAATGTTTGCCCTAATATTTGGCGTCATAGTTTAATTTATCCTATCAAAAAAGCTGATACCGACCCACGTGACCCATTAGGGTACCGCGGAATTTCTTTAATATCAATACCATGTAAGTTATAAGCAGATATTTTAAATATTCGTTTTTCTAGATGGTTGGAATTAAATGATATTTTGGCAGAAGAGCAAAACGTCTTCCGCAGTAAAACAAGTACAACGGAATACATTTATACTTTATTCTCCATTATCAAAAACCGTAAATCTGTTAAACTACCAACTTACGTCTGTTATATCGACGCCATGAAAGCCTTTGATCGTGTGAACCGCGACTGTCTTTGGTATAAATTACATAGATTGGGAGTAAACGGAAAGTTCTTACGATCAGTTAAATCGCTATATGAAAATAATAGCTCTCGGGTTTTTATAAATGGTAAAATGACTGACAGCTTCGCTGTATTTAGCGGTGTAAAACAAGGTTGTGTTCTGTCGCCTATGCTCTTTTCTGTTTTTATCAATGATTTAGTTGAAGAAATTAATGATCTTAAATACGGAAAGAAGGTTGATAATTCTATAATCAGTATTTTATTGTATGCCGACGATATCGCTCTTTTAGCACCCGATGAAAAGTCATTACAATCAATGTTAACCTGTGTCGACAATTGGTGCAAGAAATCACAGACAGAGAATGAAAGGGCTAAAAATCCTGAAGATATCCTGTATAGATGGTATTATGTATTCACTACCAATTTCCTCTAATAATAAAATGTTCCATTTGACATCACTAAGCACCAATACTCATTTGGATCATTTGGGCAATTGTAAAAATCACCTCTAATGTGAAACCCCCAGCGATTGTTAAGATAACAAATCCTATCTGTAGTCAGACAACATGACAGTCTTTATTCATTTCCAATATCCTCCAGTAAATAGTGGGTAATGCCAGATTAACACCCTCTGAAAAGATACCTATGGTCCCCCACCAAACCTCCTCTTATTAACTTTTACCATAAACAAACAAAAAGTGGGGTGTGGGGAAATGTCCAGTATTGAATATAAAGATAACATAACTAAATACCCTTATGGACCTTCTATTAGAAGAAATGCATCTTGTTGTAGACCTTTTAATTTCAACGGTTATATGCTACTTAGGTTTAAATGTATCTAATTTTACAGTTAAAAAAGGTGTTGAAATGTTAATGTGTCAAATGTATTCAATATATCTTCACACGCAACGCTTGTTGTATTAACATTCATTTATTATCATCATCAAGTTTTAGGTTTTAAGTCAACTTCACAGTCCTGTATTTCGTCGATGGGGTAGGTGGTGTTGAATAATAAATAATATGCTTATTTAATAGATATAAACCACCATACTTAATTGTAGGGGGGGGGGGGGGGGGGGGGGGGGATTTATAGGTATATTTGTTGACTATAAATTATAAATGTTGTATATATGTAAAAACGGATATATCAAATATAATACTAGAACATATGGATCTTGTTACAGTGAGTCTTCGATTTTCTTACAGAGGGAAAAAGTTTTAAATATAGATAAAATTAAGGCCTAATATATTAGTAATGTATAGCTTTGTAAGATGTAAAGCATTTTTTTCAGTATGAGGAGCTTCCTATATAAAGGAAAACTGAAGTGAAGCCCAGCTTCAACATTCATATATTTTTATGTTCTCCAGCAAAAGTAATTAAGCATAAAGAAACCTGACAGACACTTTTGACGTTCAATCCGTAATCTGTAGGTTTGTTGATAGGGGAAGGACGTCGATCTTTCAGAAGCATTGTTTTCACACAACAGCCGATAATCCCTAAGCTTACTCTGCTCCATTCGCCTTATTCAAAAAAAATCCGCGAGTAGTTTCAGCTCTAGTGACCAACTGCCAGAGTAGGCTTCTTTCACGGGAATACCTCTGCCTTCTGGCTTCAAACGACCGAAGCATTTATTTTGTAATTAAAGCTTACATACATTTACACACATGCACGCACACACATACATCATTTACATACATTTAATCATACATACAGCCATACATACCATGCATACACACAGCCATGTAATCATACGTACAAACTGAATATGAAGCGTGTGTATTGATCTGTTGTCTTAATCACTGACCCATCGAGAGTGTCAGTCGGCATGTATCAAATCTTTATAACCGGTGAGATTGTGATAACTGTCACACCTGACTTATTTGTCTGAATGACACGTCTGAAAACAAGGGGTGAACCGTTACACAGTAACTCGTGGTAACGATTTTCTGTGCTATAGAATCAAAGTACGGTTGGGCTGCACGTGTATGGAGTGATGATGATGTGTCATTCCTTAATCAGTACGATGTATGGCATAAGTATATACACTTAAAATTAGGCACATGTTAACGATGATAATGACAGAGAGATAAATAAACGCAGGTCGGGTAAGTATTATTACCTTGGTTAATTATAAGTTGCCATTTTTTAAACAGTTTTTCATAAGATGAAAGAAATGATGGTGCAGAAAAAAGACTAGCAATTAACACAATAACCGTGATGCAATCGCGTTACTTAATACAATCCACAAAGGACAATATACATTATATAGGGAGCTTTTTAATATTTATTCGCTATATGCTATCAATAATTTACTTATGGATACTAAAGAATGAATTTATATCACACATTTTATTTTGTTTTATCATGAAATGTTTATTAACATGGCAAATAGGTTTTTAGATATCAATAACTGAATTTATTATCAAATGATGTACTTTATCATCTAAAAAATCAAATATAGTATTGTATCAATAGCCTTCGTCTCCGTGAACTTTATGCCCATTTTTTTAATAATTCGTGAAGGTAGGTACAGCATCGTAACATTTGCATATATAGTCATATTCGGATGATATCTCTACATATATGTAAGGGCAAGCTTATTCCTTTTGTTTAGTCAGCAGCTCAGTACTCTGGTACTCAGGCTTTAGGGTTACATGTGAATCTTGTTATCATTGTATTTTAATGCGATTTGAATATTATTATTTACCATCGTACTTTTACTTCATGTTTTAATTGAGAAGTTTATATTTATATGTCACCACAAATTACAATTATCGCTTGTAAGCTCAACACAATTGACAGTACTCTAAAAGATGTGACTAGTAAACCATTAATGTACGTGGACAAATATATATTGTAAACATGATCACTGAAAGTCGTACTACAGGCGTTTAATGTCAAATCACAAAAAAGATTTGAATAGCAACAACATTTAACAGGATCATGTATTCTCTTAACACCATCGCAAAACATCTTTTAGAAGCCACAACAGTACTCATATTTTCCAACAAAATCACATCTAAAAATGAGACATCAGCAAGTACATATAATAAAATGTGTACTAATAGTTTTCGTCAGGAAATCAAAAGGTTATCTCCTAAAGCTAAACATTGGTCCTCCTTTGGTCAAAAGTTTGTTCCCCCTCTAATGAGTGTGACACGCGTTGCACACGAGCGAGGAACGGGGTGCACACCCATGTTCAACGCGTTGCACAGGGGTATCACACGCGGAGACTGGAATCTTCAGTTAAGAATCAGGTGTCCATTGATAAGTGCTATGATGAATTTTTGGAAGTAGTGCACAGGGAAATGGAGAATAAACTGCCAATGAAGAAAGGAAGATATACTAAAGAAGGAATAAGGATGATGAACCCTTTAATGCAAACATATCCCTATATGAGGTGAGGCGGGCAGTAGTGAAAGCAAAGAGTGGAAAGGCACCAGGTGTTGATGGAATCCCAGTACAACTACTGAAGGGAGAGGATATCATCGACACTTTGCATAGGCTCTTCTCGGTGTGTTTTGAGACGTCTACGATACCGATCCAATGGTGTCAGGGAATTATACGTCCTATTCCGTAGTCATCATCCTCAGATCCCAGAGATCCACTTAATTATAGAGGGATAACCCTGGCTCCAGCCATTTACGAGTTCTACTGCAGTGTGCTAAATGAACGACTGACCTCATGGGCCGAAAGGAATGACGTCACTTATGGTGAGCAAAATGGTTTTCGTTGAGGCCGATCGACAACTGACCATATAGGGACGATAACATCCATTATTGAAACAAGAACATTGAAGAAAAAGTCCACATTTGTAGCTTTTGTAGATTTTAGGAAAGCGTATGACGGCATTAGAAGGGAACGACTGTGGCATAAGCTGTGCCAAGCTGGAATCGGTGGTAAAATGTTAAGTGCTATGAAATCCCTCTATCACAACGTACAATGTGTTGTTCGTGTCAACCACTCTAACACCGAATGGTTCATTGTGAGACAAGGGCTTAAACAGGGATGTATTTTATCGCCAATGTTATTTAACATATACATTAATGACTTGATATCAACCATGAAGGGACTGGGGATCGGAGTACAATGTGGTGAAGATGTTGTCAGTGTCCTGACATACACTGATGACATAGCTCTTCTTGCAGAGACAGAGGAGGATCTCAACACACTCCTGTCAGTGCTGGACACCTGGTGCGGCAACAAGAAGATGGTCGTTAATGAGGACAAGTCAAATATAATTCTTTTCAGAGGATCATCCGTGACCCAGACAGCGGCAACATTCAGATGTGGAGATAATGTACTAAATATTGTGGATAATTATCATTACTTGGGAGTGCTCCTCACAGAACATTTAGATTATAACCTGATAGCAAAGGCAGCGACTAAATCTGCAAGCAGGGCCCTTGGACTTCTAATTGCAAAAGCGAAATCGTTTGGAGATCTGCCTTTTAACGTGTATTCAAAGCTTTATGACTCTCTAGTGTGGCCAATTATGTCCTATGGAGCAGAAATATGGGGTTAGGTCCATTCGCCAGTCAATGCGCTTCACCACAGAGCGATTCGGTTTTACCTTGGTTTGGGAAAATACGCCCCTAACTTGGCCGTGAATGGAGATTCTGGATGGGTGCCACCGGAGGTACGACAATGGACATGTGTTGCTAGACACTGGGCGAGAATGACCAACACAAGTGCAAGGAGAATCAACAAGAGAATATTTCGATGGGCAAATGAGACATCATTGAAAAACTGGAATCATCGTGTGAGGAACTTTTTACAGAACTTCAACTTGGGTCATTTCATTCTATACGACGGCAGTCTGGAAAAGGGTCTCTTTATTAAATCTGTACATGATACAGTCTTTAACAGATACAAACAGTTATGGGAGGAAACAATCGGGAGTGAAGCAGCAAGTTACGGTCGTACAATAATTTAAGACTGATTATGGACAAGAAAGCTTTGTCAGTCGACCAATCCCACGCAAACACAGAAGTGCACTAGCAAAGTTTAGACTGGGCGTGGCCCCTCTGTGGATAGAAACGGGCAGATACGAGAACATACCCAGAGAGATGCGGCTGTGTTTTAACTGCAAAAATGTCACAGAAGATGAGAAGCATGTCCTTTTATTCTGACCCCTTTACGCCGATACACGTTTTAGCCTCATCAACAAGTGCAATAGTTTATGGATAGATTTAACTTCTTTGACAGAGCAAGATAAATATATTAGGATTCTATCAACTGATGACCTCACCTTTTACTGTGCCAGAACCTGCCATGACATTTTATATACCCGGAGGAATATTTTATATCATTGAGTTTTGGTTTGGTTTGGTTTGTTGTTTTACGCCGCACTCAGCAATATTCCAGCTATATGACGGCGGTCTGTAAATAATCGAGTCTGGACCAGACAACCCAGTGATTTACATCATGAACATTGATCCACGCAATTGGGATCGATGACATGCATCAACCAAGTCAGCGAGCCTGACCACCCGATCCCGTTAGTCGCCTTTTACGACAAGCATGGGTTGCTGAAGTCCTATTCTACCCCGGATCTTCACGGGTCTATATCATTGAGTCTTAAACATTGTATTGTATAATAATGTATCTATATTTTAATATTTAGCTTTTGCTTATTTTTACTATGTGCCTGTTTACAATGTACCGTCTCTCATAAATCGCTGTGCGATTGGTTGTATACAACTTTAATGTAACTCTATTTTTAATTTGTTTCAACAAAAATGTGTTATACTAGTGAGACGCTAAAAAAATCTTCTTCTTCTTCTTCACGCGTGGCGGACGGGTTCCACACGAGCGACCAACGAGGTGCACACGGGTTGCGTCACGCGTTGCCCATGCGTGTAAGGGGAATGAACTTCTAGGCAGTAGTGTAGGTATCAATAAATTACATGATATAAACCAAATATCGGGGTTGAAGTAGCGTTAAATTATTGTCCCCCAAAGAGGGTATGTAAGTCCCACATCATTCCAAACTAAAACCAAAAACATCATTCCAAGTATTTTTATTACATGCCAGTATTTTCGTCATTTTATTACAAGGCTTTACTGGTGTACTATCGCCAATGGTTGAAGGGATGATATAAATCCTGCCAGGGTCGATGCAGGAAGGAGAGGCACTGTACGTCCCCATGGTCCCTAGTATGGTGATCTCCCTTTAGTTACTGACGATCTCTAGCCCATTTTTATATTGTGTTGTCTTTCTTCTTTTAAATGTGCCTCAGCTACTTTTAAATCTAATCTGTGGTATTCTATCGTACTGTCCGTTGATGACAGGTTTTTATAAAGTTGAAATACATGTATTATTAATGTCTCACCATATGGCTGAAATATTGCCGATGTGACGTTAAATATTAACTCATATTAAATATTTGAAAGCTAAATGTCTGAAGGCCATAAATTTATTAAAGGTTGGGAAGGAGATCAAAAGACCCTCATTCACTTATATAGATCACTTGCCCCTTCTAGTGTCGATTATGGCTCCATCTATGTTGGATCTGGTAAAAGTAACCTTAAATTACTCAATCCAATACTTCACCAGGGTCTAAGATTTTGTCATGGATCTTTCAGAACATCTCCCATTGACAGTCTGAACGTTGTTGAGACGTCCCTTTAACAATGAGTGTTAAATTATATTTACAGAACATCACGGAACAGCACAACTGTGTGTTTAATCCTCTTTATGGGAATTTGAATGGTTGGTTGGTTGGTTTGTTATTTAACCAAATTCCGGGATAGAATAGGTCTTCATCAACCCATGCTTGCCGTAAATGGTGACTATGCTTGTCGTAAAAGGCGACTAACGGGATCGGGTGGTTAGGCTCGCTGACTTGGTTGACACTTGCCCGATTCATTTCGGAAACTTTACTCAATATATTTGATGAAATATGCACAACCGGACATTTTCCCCCTTCGGAAAACAATGCTATCACTATTCTTATTCCAAAACCTGATCAAACAGATCCATCCAATTACCGTCCAATATCATTAACCAGCTGTGTTTGTAAAATCATGGAGCGCATGGTCAACAATAGATTAGTCTGGTACCTGGAGACGAATAACCTACTCAGTGACATCCAGTGTGGTCTCCGGAAAAACAGAAGTACCATTGACTATTTGGTGTCTTTACAATTATTTATTTTAAAAAAATCCATCGCCAACAAAAACCATACTGTTTCAATCTTTTTATCCCCCGCTGGGCCAGAATTGCCGAAGGGGGATTATGCGGTGTCGCAGTCCGTCCGTCCGTCTGTCTGTCTGTCTATCTGTCCGTCCCACAGAGGGTGGTTGTGTCATTGTGTTCCCAGTGATTCCAACATGGCGGGGTAACCAACAAAAGACGATGTCATATTGGCCAGTTGCAAGTTTATTATATAATTCAATAATTTGGATTAAAAGAGGATGGTTACATGATATATTTTTGATTGCCTGAAGACATGAGAGAGAGTCTGAAAATAATACAAATTGCTTATGCTTAGATTGTTTACCAATATATTTTAGAGCTGTTAAAATGGCATGGGATTCGGCTGTAAAAATTGAACTATGATCTGGAAGTCGTGAAGACATAGTCCTGGATCCAATGACAGTGGCGCTGGCAACCACGTCACCACCATCCTTGGATGCATCTGTGAATATAGTTTTGTAAGTTTTATATTTGTTCCGCAACTGATTAAATTCGTGTTGGTAAATTAGTTGGTTTGTTTCGGATTTCTTAAGTTTAGTTAATGACAGGTCAACCTCTGGCTGTACCAACTGCCATGGTGGAGAAGACAAAAGCTGAGTTGGAGCAATATTTTAAAGATCGATATTAGCAGCAGAAATAACAGGTTTGATTCGTAGACTGAGTGGAGGAATAAGGGATGACTTTAAAAGGTATATGTCCTCATAGAGAGGATGAAAAACGCAATCATATGCAGGATTAGTTTGATTTGAATAAAGCTTTGTAAGATATTGTAATGAGAGTTTTATCCGACGTTGATTAAGTGATGGCCCATCAGCCTCCACATACAGACTTTCGATTGGGGGTGTTCTGAGGGATCCAAGGCAAAGCCTCAGTCCTTGATGATGAATACTATCTAATATTTTAGAGTTACTCTTACAGGTTCCACCATAGATGATGGAGCCATTGTCCAGTTTAGAGCGGATAAGTGCTCTGTACAGTTGTAGGATGGTTTTCTGATCTCTCTCTACCCCAAATCGTTTTTGATTTGAAAATTTAAAACCATTTTCCAATGACCATTTATGGATTTTATTTAGACATAACTGTAGTTGTCTTTCGACAGTACTTATATTTTACCACGACATGAAATGTTAAAATCATCCACGAATAGCGATCCATCAATGGAATCATTCAAAACCTTAGAAAGGCTATTTATTTTAATACTGAACAATGTGACAGACAAAATGCTGCCTTGTGGGACACCCTGATCCTGATTGTATTGATGAGACAGAGTTGAACCAACACGAACTTGAAATTGCCTGTCTGATAAAAATTGGGGAATTAATTGAGGCAAATGGTCTCATAACCCAAAATCAAGTAAATCTCTTAATATACCATGTTTCCATGTTGTGTCATATGCTTTTTCTAGTGCCTAATTGTGAGAGAGGGTACTAAGCTTGTAAAATCAACTCCTACAGTTTCCAGAGAATATCCATGACACTTTACACACAAGATGTTGACATGTTGATGATACGCATATCACAGTCCCGTTTCATTTCGACTTATTTTGACAGAATTACTGCCCCTGTATTACGGAGCTTCATTTGCCTAATTGTGAGAGAGGTACTAAGCTTGTGAAATCAACTCCTCCTCCAGCTTTTAGAGAATATCCCTGACACTCTACACACAAGATGTCTACATGTTAATGATACGCATATCGCAGTCCCGTTTCATTTCGAATAATTTTACTGCCCCTGTTCTACGGAGCTTCATGAAATCTACTCCTCCTCCAGTTTCCAGAGAATATCACAATATCTAACTATAACTATAGTTAGTTTCCTTGTATAAGGCTTTTATTGGTGAGCTACATCCTTATGGCATTAGCATTCAGACTGGATTACTCCAAACAAAATGTTCTGCACAATTTGTTTCAAATGCAGAGCTATCTACTGTTGTTATTTCATAAAAAACAAAGAAAACGTTAAAACAATTCATGCGGGGGATGTAGTGCACTCAGAGCACTCTTGTTTGATCTAGAAAAGGCATGTAATACAACGTGGAAACATGGTATTTTAAAAGATTTGCATGAATTTGGATTGATGGGCAGATTACCTGAGTTCACATCTCAATTTTTAAACAACAGACAATTTCAAGTACGAGTGGACCCTAACCTGTCTGATCATTTCGATCAAGATCAGTGTGTCAAGCGAGGCAGCTGCTATCAGTCACACTTTTCAGCATCAAAATTAATAGTCTCACTAAAGTATTAAACAATAGCTTTGATGGTTCACTTTTTGTGGCCGATTTCAACATTTCTTGTGGTAAGAATATGAATACAATAGTGGTAAGAATATGAATACAATAGTAAGACAGATACAGCTCTGCCTTAGCAAAATTCAAAAATGGGCAAACGAAAAATGTCTTCAAATTCTCAAAATCCAAAACAAACTGTTTTCATTTTATTCGTAAATACAAACCCACATAAGTATCCAGATTTAAATTCAGATGGTACTCCTATCAAGGTGGTCTATGTTAAGCTGCTTACCGGTTTGTGAGGATGATGATGACAGGACCAATCGCAGACACCAAAAAACAACAGAAGTTTCACAAAATCGCAGGTAATTCATCGATCTTTCAACCGTTTTAACATTACGTTATTAAAGTAGAGGGGGCATAACTCTAAGGGCAAGTTGGAGCAATGATAAAACTCAGAGTTAAGAAAACGGAAGACGGCATTGCTTGAACGGGCATCATAATTGCCTGAGGCGGCGTTCTCTAATTGTGAAGTGTAAAATGTTCACTAGTGAACCAAGATGAAAATACCATCCACCATCATCTTTTTAACCAATTGAAGAATGTTTGGTATGTTTATGAAATAATAAATCATTAACAAGTGTTTGAATTATCTGACATTTCCCAAAGTATTATGCGTTTTCCTTAATCAGATCAGTAAGTTTATTCAAAAATGCTTACTTGATTAATATTTACAAGTATTATGCTGTTACAAAATTTGTTCCATTCTCTTAATCTTCTTTAGGAGGATGAACTTTTTTTACACAAATATAAGATTCTAGCCAATTCCAAAAGAAAATCACATTTTTTTAGGCTTCCAAATGCGCTAGGGTGTGTAGATGACACATTTGTTAGAATCATAGGCCCAGAGGTGAATGAAGGTGACTACCTGTACCATAAAGGCTATCACTCGATGACTGTTGGGGTACGTATATAAAAAGGTTCACATAGATTATGTATGTATTTACACCAACAAAAAAGTTTTCACATGGTACCTAAACAATAGTGGGAATTTGATGTCATTATTTACAACGAAAGTTTATTTCAATATCAATGAGCGGTCCTCTGCTCCCTTTCAGATGATCTGAAATGCATTTTGCCAGGAAGTGTACATGACAGCAGGATATGCAGGGATAGCAGAATCAGTATTGCATTTGAAAATGTTAGGTATCACATTTGATAACCAGACTTTGTGGTTGCTATGAACATGGGTAAAAATGACCAAACAATAAAAAAAAAGTGACATGTTGTGATTATTTTTCAAAGCTGGTTATGTTTGAAATAAATTATGATCATATAACCACTCACCTTGTTTAAATATTACTTGAGCTGGTATGTTAAAATGTTTTCATAAAGAAATGTAAAAACTGTATTCACTACATATATACTCCTCACAAAAAGTTAAGCAACAAGTATTATTTTCCGTGCAACATTCTCATCAGTGTTGGATGCCATCCATTGAGAACAAAATCAGGCAGGAGAATTACCTAAGAATACTCGACTAAAAGCCTTTTCCTTGTAGATTTTCCTGATAACACTGATAATATCGCATGAACACAACCACCCTCAAAACACACATGCAAAATGCACGATATGCATGTTTTACACACTTCACCCATGCACCCTGATTGCTTAAAAACTGCCAGGAAGGGCAATTTTCGACATTAACACTTTAGACATGGCAAGGCGTCACTTAACGCCAACTGAGGTTGCTCAGATTGTTGGAATGGTACAGGGGGGTCTCACCCAAACTGCTGTTGCCAATCATTTTAATGCACACCGCAGTGTCATCTCAAGAGCGATAACTCAATACCATCAAACTGGACTGATGACAGAGAGACCACGCACAGGTCGTCCAAGGGTGACAACTCCTCGTGAGGACCGGTATTTAGCCAGCCTAGCCCGGAGAAACAGGTTTACTACGGCCAGATCTCTCCAGAATGACCTTCAGAGAGTTGCAGGAAACAGAGTCTCAACACAGACAGTAAGAAACAGACTTCACGCTCAGGAACTGAGGTCCAGACGACCAGTACGACGTATCCCACTGCCTGCACACCATCGACAACAGATACTTGCTTGGGCCAATCAACGCTGTAACTGGAGGGTGAATCGCTGGCGTAACGTTACCTTCACAGACGAGTCAAGATTCTGCCTCGACTTCAACGGTGGTAGGGCACGTGTGTGGAGAAACCGTAATGAACGATACGCCAACTGTACAATTGCTGAACACGACCAGTACGGAGGTGGAAGTTTGATGATCTGGGCTGGCATCAGGGTTGGACACAGAACTGATCTTGTGGTCATCAGACGTGGTACCATGACTGGAGTATGGTACAGGGACGAGATTGTCACACCTGTGATCATTCCCCTGGCACAACAAGCAGGTCCTAACTTCATCTTTATGGATGATAATGCTCGTCCACATCGAGCAAGAGTTGTCACTGATCTTCTTCAGACCAGCAACATCACGCATATGGACTGGCCTAAAAGGTCTCCGGATCTTAATCCTATTGAACATGCATGGGACATTCTTGGAAGGCGTGTTTATCGTCTTCATGTTCGTCCTCAGAATCTGGATCAACTTGAACAGGCCTTAAGGAGAGAATGGCAGAACATTCCACAACAGACACTTGATAGGCTTATCTGGTCAATGCCAAGACGTGTAGAAGCTTGCATTCAAGCCAATGGTGGACATACACGTTACTGAACATTGGATCATTGTTTCAAAATGACTTAAACTCAAATTTAAAGATTTTCATCTTTCAGTGCAGCACTTTTTTGCAGGACTGTTTTCATGATACTGTTTTTGATCATTTGTAAACCTGTTAGGCATAAACGCTTTTCAGTTCCCTTTGAGAACAATGTGTGTTTGTGCTCTTTCTTTGTATTGCTTTAGTCAGTTTTTAGGTATTGGAATATATGAACATGGACGGACACATACTAGATTTGTTGCTTAACGTTTTGTGAGGAGTATATATACATTATATATATATATACATATATATATACTGAGAGGCATTAAAGACGCACACCAGTCAAAAGCATGCGACAGTGATAATATCACACATGATATAACATCAAAAGATCATAAAAGGTGAAATGGAGATCAATCTTGACACAATGACCTTGTTTTTCTTTGATTGTAATGCAAACCAATGACTTGAGAGCATCTCAAATGGAAAAGGTATGAAATCAAAGTTTTGTTTGTTGCAAGAAATTCCGGGTCACGCGAGCTGTATGAGGTCAAGCATTATCATGTAGGAACACCAGTTGGTTAACGCCACGTCGACGACCTCTCAGCAACGGTAAGAGCACTGGCCAATGGCAGTCTGTCGTGCTGTTCTGAAGCGAAGTTAGTCTTTTGAGACTTTTAATTGTCTCAATCTCAGATTAGTTCGAAGTGGCTGTTTAGGGATATTTGCCTATTCGTTTCACAAACTATAAAATGGTGCGAAAATGGCGAAGTACTGTTTGAAGAAACAACAGATCAGTGTTTACTGTAGTAATTGATTTATGAAATGTTGTATTGCAAGTTCTAATTTGATATGTTTGCAAATTAATCAGTGATTTCTTGGCCCTGTAGTACTCAGTTTCTTCTAGTATCTTCATCATCAAAAATGAACATTTCCCTTGCCGTGTGGTTATTTCTTCCACACAAACTTGACTTCACTCTTTCTGTTTTTTCCCGGGTGTACATGTTGAGGCCTCTCTCTCTATATATATAGCGAGGAGACCAAATTAATATAATCACAAATGAGTTAGTTATGCAAAATTATATATAAAAAGCAAATTATGAAACATATTTGAGTATACTATATTTAGAAACAATTAATGATACATATTTGAGCATAACATTATTATATACTGAACAACAAGAGTTCCTATGACATTGAATAAGAGTTAATGTAAAGTTATTTTTTTTCCAAATCTGAAGCAATTTCGGTTTGCAACAGA
Source organism: Haliotis rufescens (assembly GCF_023055435.1). Classification (NCBI taxonomy): domain Eukaryota; kingdom Metazoa; phylum Mollusca; class Gastropoda; order Lepetellida; family Haliotidae; genus Haliotis; species Haliotis rufescens. The sequence goes on along the minus strand of NW_025963832.1, from coordinate 300,160 downwards.
TAAAAGACTCCTGTAAGGGTTTAAATGGTTTAATTTGCCATACTGACTTCAGAAAATGCGTGATTTCATAAAAAAAATATGAACATGCCAAAATGCCAATTTACAAATCAATAGCGTGTGTGTCCACCTCTCGTTGCGATGCAAGCAACACATCTTCGTCTCATGGAATGGACCAGGCGTCGCACAAAGTCCTGTGGGATATCTGTCCATATCTGCTGGAGCATGTTTTGAAGTTCCTGGGTTGTCTATGGAACACATGGCTGACGTCAAAGGCGCCGATCAATGTCATCCCACATGTCCTCGATTGGTGAGAGATCAGGGTAGCGAACCGGCCAGGGGATGACATTCACGTTGTTTTGTTGAAGAGAATCCTGAACAAGTCAAGGTATATGAGGCCGGGCGTTGTCATGTTGAAAGGTAATGCCTGGGCCATGACGACGCAAAAATGGTAGAACAACAGGGCCGATGATCTCGTCGCGGTAGCGCTGTACATTTTGATTTCCCTCTACTACTATGAAGCGGGTCCTCTGTCTTGCTGTAATCCCACCCCATACCATAACGCTGCCGCCCCCGAACCGATCTTCTTCGAATGATTGACATAACGTTCCCCTCGAGGTCGGTACACTCGAATCCGTCCATCGCTGTGGCTGAGGTGAAAACGAGACTCGTCAGTGAATAGAACTTGTCCCCACTGCATGGCCGCCGAGCGTAGACGCTGTCTGCACCACTATAGACGTGCTTGACGGTGTATTCCCGTCAAAATGGGACGTCTGGCGGGTCTTCTGGCGACAATCCTTGCACATCTGAGGCGGCAACTAACGGTTTGTGAAGATATTCGTTGAAGGCCACGGATGCTTCTTGCAGTCACTGTTGCTGGCTGGAATCGATTTCGTAGGTGTGTTGTTCGAATCCAGGTGTCTTGTTGATTATTGCTTACGCGTGGCCTGCCACTCTGAGGATGGTCTCTGACTGCATTCGTCTGTTGCCAACGTTGCCATAAACACCAAATGGTTTTTCTGTGGACGTTAACTTGACGTTGACTCGAGCATACCAATGGCTCACAGACGCTCATTTTCGGACAGGCGTGGCATTTCGTAATGGTGAATAATTGCGTAATATTGTTGTTTTGCTGAGTGGCTGTTGTCAGCATGATGCTAAACAATGGATATGAAATCCCGTTAACGCACCTGTTTTTATACCCGTTCTTGGGTAGTGAAATGCATGGGGCTTGCATAAAAGTCAGTGTTTGCATGGAATGCATGCTTTTCTGTAGCAGATGCGTTTTTGTGACTTGATTCCAAACATGTACTACAATATTGAAAACCAAACTTGTTTGAAAAATACACTAAAATATTGGTGTCACAGAAACTTTTGTTGTTGAGTATATGATATAAACTTGCCAAGAGTCCCGTGCCAGAAGGCGGTGGCTCATGGGCACATCTGGTACTATGAACCTCTGAGTTCTGTCTGTCTCCAATTTACCGTCATGGGCCGAACCAGACTGGCAAAATATTTGGTAGACAAATTCAGCTATCCATGTTGTTTTTACTGGAATATACCACCTCAGTTTCCCTGATGTTTGCATGTTGGAGATCCGGTGCACTAAACATCGCTCTTTAAGGCACTCCATGGTGGGTGGGGAGCAAGGGTGTTGAGGGGTGTTATTTTCTTTCATCATGTCTCACCAATACCCTGGTTCAAGACCCGTGAAGATTCCGGGATAGGATAGGTTTTTGAGCAACCCATGCTTGTTGTGAAAGGTGACTATGCTTGTCGTAAAAGGCGACTAATGGGATCGGGTGGTTAGGCTCGCTGACTTGGTTGATGCATGTCATCGATCCCAAGTTCGTGGATCGATGCTCATGATGTCAATCACTGGATTGTCTGGTCCAGACTCGATTATTTACTGACTGCCTTCATATAGCTGGAATATTGCTGATTGCGGCGTTAAACAACAAACCAACCAACCAACAAACCCTGGTTCAAACCGTTCAAAACCACGACATGTCGATCTGGATGAAACTGGTCAAACCGAAAATTCATCTCCTGTTTTAGATTCATGGGCCCGATTTGTTGTCATAGAAGCAGCTGATAAACAACCAATTACACTCAATCCCTTTGCCGTTTCCAAAGCTGTATCTGGAATTTGTGGAGAAGTTAAGAATGTGACGTGTCTTCGCAATGGTTCTCTTCTGGTTGAGTGTTCGCGGAAACAGCAATCTCTCAATCTTAACTACATTTGAAAATATTGAGGTAGCTGTGTCCGTACACAAAACCTTGAATTCTTGCCGAGGCATTGTTCGAGACAGAGCTTGTTGCCTGTCCGACATGTCGAAGCAAGACATTACAGATGAATTGACTAGTCAAGGGGTAACTGCAGTAAAGCATTTCACCATGAAATCCAGAGACGGTGCCATCATCCCGTCAAATACTTACATGCTTACATTTGCGCTGTCGGCCCTTCCTAAGTCTGTTAAAGCTGGTTATCTAAACATTGGAGTGGAGGTGTATGTCCCCAATCCACTCCGATGTTTCAAGTGCCAAACGTTTGGTCAAATATTGTACCCACTCTGTGATTTGTCAGAGTTGCGGCGGTGAACACCATAACACCGATTGTTATACAGAAATCAAATGTTCAAATTGTAAAAGACAACATCTGGCTTCATCAAGGTTTTGTCCTGTGTGGCAAATCCAATCACAAATTGTGAAGGTCAAACATGAAAATAACATTTCATTTCATGAGGCAAAGACACAAATCTCCTCCAATGTCACTAAATATAACATATTCTGCAGCTGTTGCTCGTCCTGCTACACAAATCTCATCAATATCTATTCAGACATAGTTGTCCTGGGTAAAGTCAGATCAACCTGTCAGCATAACTTCTAAAACATCCTCCACCCAAACTGTGAATCTCTCTGAACCAGACAATACAGTGTCTGCTGCTGAAGTGCTTGTCACTAACACATCTGATGCTGTAGAACCAGACATTCAACCTCTGACCAGTGAGCGTTCACTGATTAAGTCATCATAACTCAAATGTCCACCATAATTCAGTGGAATTGTAGAGGATTTAGGAATAAATTTAATGATTTACATCTTTTATTTCAAGATTTAATTCAACAGTCTATCAAACTTGCTTTGAGGCCTATGGCCTATGGCCTAGGTGGTGGCTCTTGGGCCAATCTGGTGATGCCGACCTCCGAATTATGTACTTCTCCAATTGATTGTCATGGGCCGAACCAGCCTGACCTTTAATTTGGTAGAATGCTACAGCTCTTCGTGTCAAATTTGCTGGAGTATACCACCCCTTTATCCCCGATCTTTGCAGCCTGGAAATCCGCTACAGCTAAGACTGTCCGTGTAGACACTCCATGGTGGGTGGGGAAAAGGGCTGCTGAATCATTTTCCTTTCGACATGGCTTCCCAACACCCTGGTTCAAAACGTAGATACATTGAATCTGACAATTCACCTGACGAAAATACCATCAACTGATCTGACTATTGGCCACGTTTTTTGATTATCGAAGCTTGTGACAGAGAACCCATAAAACTAAATCCGTTTGCAATCTCCAAAGGTATCGCTGGTACCTGCGGAGATGTTACAAATGTCACCAAGCTTCGTTCAGGTTCTCTCCTTGTGGAATATGCACTAAGACAGCAATCCATCAATCTTCTCGGTTTGAAAGAGTTTGTAAATATCAAGGTTGCTGTCTCTGAACACAGGACTTTGAACTCATGCAATGGAATTGTCCGTGACGGCAACTTGTCCAACAGTCTGTCACAGCTGTTAAAAGATTTACGATAAAAAAGGATGGTGTGGTTGTAGAGACCAACACCAATCTCTTCACTTTCGCCCGTTCGAAGATTACACAATCGATCAAAGCCGGTTACTGTAACATCGGAGTGGAGGTGTATATCCCGAATCCACTCTGGTGCTACACATGCCAAGCGTTTGGACATTGATCCACGAGGCCATTGACTGTATGAAGGATGTGAAGTGTTCAAACTGTGGTGGGAACCATATGCCATCTTCAAAATCCTGCCCTGTCTGGCAACATGAATTACAGATCATTAAAGTCAAGAGCGAACAAAACCTCTCCTACACAGAGACGTGGATTCAGAAGTTAGACTTCCAGAACAAGTTTGCTGATTATTATCCCCCGCCGCGCGAAAGCGCGAAGCGGGGGATATAGTATTCACGACCGTCCGTACGTCCGTCCGTCCGTCCGTACGTCCGTCTGTCCGTCCGTCCGTCCGTACGTCCCACCTGTTTGTTGCCGCGATATCTCAAGAACTAAACACTGGATTGTCTGCATATTTGGAACTATGGTGTATATACAGACTCCGCAGACACCAGTCGGTTTTGGTGACCTTGATCCCATTTTCAAGGTCACAGCAGACAAATCTGCTTTTAGAGTTGGAAAACGGTGTTGCCGCGATATCTCAAGAACTAAACACTGGATTGTCTTCATATTTGGAACTATGGTGTATATACAGACTCCGCAGACACCAGTCGGTTTTGGTGACCTTGATCCCATTTTCAAGGTCACAGCAGACAAATCTGCTTTTAGAGTTGGAAAACGGTGTTGCCGCGATATCTCAAGAACTAAACACTGGATTGCCTTCATATTTGGAACTATGGTGTATATACAGACTCCGCAGACACCAGTCGGTTTTGGTGACCTTGATCCCATTTTCAAGGTCACAGCAGACAAATCTGCTTTTAGAGTTGGAAAACGGTGTTGCCGCGATATCTCAAGAACTAAACACTGGATTGTCTTCATATTTGGAACTATGGTGTATAAACAGACACCGCAGACACCAGTCGGTTTTGGTGACCTTGATCCCATTTTCAAGGTCACAGCAGGCAAATCTGCTTTTGGAGTTAGAAAACGGTGTTGTATATATTATAATAGACCAGGTGATAAGTTAGCAAAAGCAGGGAGACTCTCTGGTGGTATCATAGTTATGGTTAGAAAACAGCTGAAAAAATATATTAAGCGGATTTGGGTGAAAGAAAGTGGTATTTACATTCTATTAGATAAATAACTGTTTGGTACTGTAACAGATGTGCTATACTGTTGTGCATATATACACCCAGAAGGCTCAACCTATTATGATAAATGTGCTACTTCTAGAAATGGTGTACTGATGTTTCAAGACGAGCTCCTGGATATTTTAAATCAGATCGATGACGTTTCATGTATTTTGGGGGGAGATTTTAACTCTAGAACAGGGACAGAACCCGACTTTGTGGAAAACGACGTGATGACTCGTCTTGGCATTTCTTGATAGACCATTTTGATTTGCAGAGATACTCTGCTGACACTATTTTGAATAAGTTTGGTAAATGTTTGTTGAACCTATGCTCTGTCTTAAATATTCATATTATGAATGGTCGTTGTGGCAGTGATGCTGGTATTGGGGACTATACATTCATAAGTAGTACAGGGGCAAGCGTAAATGACTATATTATCTCCACCGTACATATGTTTGAACTCTGTAAAACATTCGACATAGACACACAGTACGAGTCGCAACATTTTCCATTAACAATAGCTTTACGTACGTGTACACTTCACTCAGTCATCGAGGGTCATGATGATATTAATTATGCAAGTACATTTAGATTTATGTGGAGAATTGATAAAGAAGAAATATTTCTTTGTAACTTAGCTTCGGACAAGTTTGTATCACTGGTTGAAAAAGCAGTAGATACCGTATTCACAAATATTGATGAAAGTATCGAGTTTATTAGAGAAGCACTCTCCTATGCTGGGAACGAAATGAAGAAAGTGGTTCCCATGGACAAGAAAACACAAAAATGGTATGATTGGGAATGTCAGTTACTAAAAAAACTACATGCCTCAACAAATTCAGAAGAGATAAAGATTTACAGTCGTTAAGGGAATATTCAAGAATTAGAAATCTTTACAAAACCATGTGCAGGGAAAAGAAGATTATATTTCTTGAAAAGAAAAACAATATTTGGAAGATAACATTAAGTCGTCGAAAGAATTTTAGACAACCCTCCATAAGCCTAATCCACATTATGAGTTCAAAAATAATATTGAAATTGACAAATGGTATGATTATTTCAAAAATATTTTTGGGGGATTTTTGTTGATACAGGATGATACCTACTTTGAATTATCAGATCAGGTAACATGTGATAATGACATAACTGCTACAATTCTTGACTCGCCAATCACAAGAGAGGAAATTCAAAAAGCTATCTACGATTTGAAAAACAGCAAGAGTTCGGGCATAGATGGTTTAATTCCAGAATTTTTTAAACATTCTGTTAATATTCTACTCCTATACCTTGAATTACTGTTTAATATGATTTTAGAAACGTCTTTTTTCCCAAAAGAGTGGACTATCGGTGTGATTGTTCCACTACATAAATCAGAATCACATACCAATACCAAAAATTATCGAGGAATTACCCTTCTTAGTGTTTTTAGCAAAATATTTATTTCTATTATTAATAAAAGGCTCACTTTTTGGTCAGATTCATTAGATAAAATTTCGGAAGAACAAGCAGGTTTTAGACAAGGGTATTCAACCATGGATAATATTTTCGTACTTAATGCGATTATTCACAAATACATGCAGAGAAAAATTGGAAATTTTATGCACTTTTTGTTGATTTAAAAAAACCGTTTGATTCTGTAAACAGAAATATAATGTGGTCATTGTTTCTTTCAAATGGGGTGAGTAATAAAATGGGTAAACTATTATGCAATATTTATCAAAATGTAAAGTCATGTGTTAAAAATCGGGGAATATACTCTGATATCTTCACATGTAACATTGGTGTACGCCAAGGCTGTATTCTTAGCCCCTTCCTGTTCTGTATTTTCATCAATGAACTGGCTGCACAAATTAAGGAAATTTGTACGGATGGTATACAGCTGCATCCAGATATTGTTAAGATATTTCTGTTGCTTTTTGCTGATGATTTAGTCCTGTTCTCTAGTACGATAAAAGGTTTACAGAATTTGATAGATCAACTGGAGCTGTACTGTTCTAATTGTAAACTCCAAGTGAACACTGAGAAAACGAAAGTGTTAGTTTTCAAAAAGGGAAATAAACTATCAAGTAGGGAAAAATGGTTCTTCAACTCACAACCGTTACAAATTGTCACTTCTTATAAATATCTGGGGGTAACCTTCACAGGCAGATTATCTTGGAATGACCACACCAGTAATGCAGCAATGCAGGCAGAAAAGATACTAATGGGAATCTTACATAGTTTAAAAACCTTCACTGATCTTTCATATCAACCTTTTTTAAAATATTTGATACAAAAATTACTCCAATTCTTTTGTACGGAGCAGAGGTCTGGGGGCATACTGAATGCGGAACTATTGAACTGGTCCATCTATATGCTTGTAAACGATTCCTTGGCGTAAAAAACTCTACATCGAGTGTTATGGTATATGGTGAATGTGGACGTGTACCACTTTACATATTTCAACATATTAGAATTCTCAAGTATTGGTTCAAAATTCTTAAAATGCCTATTGATAGATTACCTAGAAAATGTTACAATATGATGTTATTGTATGAAAAACACGGAATCCGCAATTGGGTATATGATGTAAAGTCGTTATTAAATGATTGCGGCTATGGGTATGTTTTGCATAATCAATGTGTACCAAACAATCCAGATTCATTTTTAGTATCTTTACGCCAAAGACTTAAGGATATATACTTGCAAAAATGGGCATCGCATGTTTTAAGTTCAGAAAAATGCAATTATTACAAGCTTTTCAAGACAACAATTTCCCCAGAATACTATTTGTTTGACATCAACTTTAGAAGGTTTAGAATAAGTTTAGCACAATTTAGATGCAGCTCTCATAGACTTAGGATCGAAGTAGGCAGGCATAGAAACATAGACAGAGAATTGAGAATATGTGAGCAATGTGATTTAATGTGATTGAAGATGAGTTTCATTTTCTGTTAGTTTGTCCAAAATACGACCACCTTAGAAGAAAATATATTTACTGCCTGGTTATGTACATCCCACTCTACAAAAATTTACAACGATCATGTCAACAACTGATAAAGATACTCTAAAAAATCTATCAATGTTCATTTATCATGCTATGTTAATTAGAATATGATCTGTTAAACGGATTTGTAACCACTCCCGAAAACAGAATTGTAATATGGGCCTGAGGCCTTTCAGTATGGAATAAAACTTATCATGTCCTATCCTACTATAAAGCTAAGAAGAGGGTTGTAGGTTCTACTGCAACAACTTCTTCTATCTCTTACTCTGCCGCTGCACTCGTGAAGAGCAACCTCCTTGTGGTGAGTCCTGGGTAACGCTAATAGCTCTTCCCCCGTGTGGACCCTGGGCAGAATTTGTCTACAGCACCCCATTGCTTGTCATAAGAGGCGACAAAATTGGGCAACCTGTTTGCCGTGGGTTGCGCCCCTGTGTCGGTGGAGGATGGGATTCTGCTGATTGAGGGCACTGGAGCCAGGATCCGGTGTTCCTTTTGCCCAACACACCACTTTGACCCTAACTTCACCTAGACGGGTGGTAGAATTGGCCCGATTCTATCAATTGGCTGTTCAGGTCATGCCCTGTGCATGGAAATTTGAATTTCACCAGACCATCAATATTCCAAATAGCTTTTAGTTAGGGAACATTATCATCTAAATTATGATATAATGAATTTTGCCTTGAGTCCTATGCCTGAAGGCAGTGGCTCATGGGCCAATCTGGTGATATTGACCTCTGTTTTCTGTATTCTTTAGAAATGTGTCATGGGCCGAACCAGCCTGGCTTGTATTCTTTTAGATATCACAGCTTTTCAAGTTTCTATTTTCTGGAGTATAGCACCCTTGTAGCCCTGTTGTTGCAGACTGGCTTCCACTGCAACATCGTCCTTGTTGACACTCGATGGTGGGTGGGGAGCAGGGATGCTGAATCATATAATTTACAGATGGTGGGTGGGGAGCAGGGATGCTGAATCATATAATTTACACCATGTCTCACCAAACTCAATCTGGTTCATAAAAGAATTACAAACGCCGACATGTAGACTCTGGTTCTTCTGATGAAGAGGCAGTACCTCAAAATGATGATTCTTTGACGAGGATTTTGGTTATTACATCTGCTGATGGTAACCCATTGAAATTGAATCCGTTTGCTATTTCCAAAGGCATTGAAAGTATTTGTGGAGCAGTGAAAAATGTTACTCACCTCCGAAGCGGTTCACTACTTGTCGAATGTGCACGGAGGCAGCAATGTGTTAGTCTGCTGGGTTTACATCAGTTTGTTAACACCAAGGTTGTTGCCTCGGTGCACAGGACACTGAATTCGTGTCGAGGCATCATCAGAGATTATGCTCGTTGTCTTGCTGACATGAGTGAAGAAGAGATTGTGGTGGAACTAAAATTCCAAGGTGTTACTGCTGTAAAGCGTTTCACCAGAAAACAAGATGACTCAATAGTTAAAACTAACACATATCTTGTAAATTTTGATCTTCCAATTTTGCCACATTCAATCAAAGCTGGATACTTGAACATCGGAGTGGAGGTTTATTTGCCTAACCCATTCTGATGCTTTAAGTGTCAAAAATTTGGTCACGGTGCACAATCATGCACTCGCAAAAATGTATGCGTCCATTGTGCAGGAGCTCATGAGAGCTCTAAGTGCACAAATGAAACACTCAAATGTAGCAACTGTGATGGCGAGTATATTTCTTCTCCCAAATTATGCTCAATATTTCGAAATGAATTCAAAATTTTAAAAATAAAATATACACAAAACATCTCTTATCTAGAAGCAAAAGAATTAGTTCAGCCCGTCTCAAACAACTGTTGCCAAAACGTATTCCGCTACAGTCTCTTTTCCAGTTACGAAAGTTCTCACTCACTCAACTCACTGTGAAACAGATATAACATGGATACAGGATCAACGTATCATTTCAGATGAGTCCAACAAAGGCAGCAAGTCTAAAACTCATCATTCACAGTCCTGTTTCTCTTAATAACCCACTTCAGGCTATTGCAGTACGTGTCACTATGCATATTATTTTTACTTTGTGCTCTCTTTATGTACCTCCATCTTCAAATCTCCGTCAACCTGATCTTCAAGCCCTGTATGACCAGATCCTAAATCCCTGTATTGTTATTGGTGTCTTAAATGGGCACAATCCACTTTGGGGAAGTGTCAATACAAACAATAAAGGGAAGACAGATTTCATTTCTAACAATGATTTATGTATTTTCAATGACAATTCTATACCCTATTTACATCCTGTAACAGGAACGTACTCATCTCTTGATCTCTCTCTTACAAACTCTGGGCACTCGTGAAGAGCAACCTCCTCGTGGTGAGTGCATGGTCACGCTAATCGCTCTTCCCCCGTGTGGAACCGGGGTGGAATGTTTCCACAACACCCCATTGCTGGTCGTAAAGGCGACCGAATTAGGCAACCTGTTAGCCGTGGGTTGCGCCCCTGTGTCGGTGGAGGACGGGATTCTGGTGGGTGAGGGCACTGGAGCCAGGAACAGTGTTCCTTTGCCCAACACACCACTTCGACCCTTACTTCACCTAGACGGGTGGTAGAATTGGCCCGATTCTATCAACCGGCTGGTCACGCCATGCCCTGTGCAGGAAAAATGTCACCTCAGACATGTCATCTACAACCGTTTTTTATGAAATATGATCATGTACTTATGCATATATGTAAATATTGCCTAGAGTCCTATGCCAGAAGGCGGTGGCTCATGGGCCAATCTGGTAATGTCGACCTCCGAATTCTATATGTCTCCAATGTTCTTTTATTTGCCGAACCAGCTGGACATTTCTTTTGGTAGACAAATGTAGCTATTCGCGTTGTATTTGCTGGAGTATACCCCCCTGTAGCCCTGGTGTTGCAGCCTGGCTTCTACTGCAATATCGTCCCTGTTAACACTCGATTGCGGGTAGGGAGCAGGGGTGCTGAACATTATTAATTTACCATGGCTACCAACACACTCACTGGTTCAAAGACCAATAAACGTAGACATCTTTCTCTGTCTTCTGATGAAGTATCTCCAACAATTCCAGATTCTTGGCCACGATTCTTGGTCATCGAAAGTGCGGACGGATGTCCACTGAAAATAAATCCCTTTGCTATCTCTAAGGGCATCACAGGTGTCTGTTGAGAGGTGAAGAACGTCACACGGCTTCGTTCTGGTTCACTACTTGAGGAATGTGCTAAGAGGCAGCAATCCGTTAACCTGTTAGGATTAAAGCAGTTTGTTAACACTCCAGTTGCTGTCACTGAGCATAGGACACTGAACCCTTGCAGAGGTATCGTCCGAGACCATGCTCGTTCTCTGGCATATATGACAGAGGAGGAAATTGTGAATGAATTGAAACTACAGGGAGTTACTGCTGTGAAACGTTTCACAAGAAAAAAAGACACAGACATTATCAAAACCCATACATATCTTTTTACATTTGGACTGACACCATTACCTAAATCTATTAAAGCTGGTTATTTTAATATCGGAGTGGAGGTATATGTAACCAATCCACTCCGATGTTTCAAATGCCAAGACTTTGGACACGGTGCCAAATCCTGCACTCGTAAAACAGTATGTTCCCGTTGCAGTGGGCCTCACGAGAGCACCGAGTGCACAAGAGAAATCAAATGCTCCAACTGCAATGGTGAACATATGGCATCATCCAAATCCTGCCCCAAGTTTGAACTAGAATCAAAGATTCTTAAAATCAAAATTACCAATAACCTCTTACCATGAAGCCAAAAATTTATACCCACACAGTCTTCAGTTTCTTCCAATCGAACATATTCTGCTGCTGTTTCTAACTATGCATCAGCTCCTGTTACAAAAGTTTCCACCTCTTGCCAGACAAGCCATCACTTGGGTGAAAAATGAGCAGATGATAGTTGATGAACTCCCTCAAACCTCTCACAATGAGCACAATTTAACCACATCATCTTCACAGACAGTAGATCCAGACTTTGTGACGTCTAATCTAACAGTAAAACCAGACCCAAAACCAGAAACAGTCAATGGTGATGCCCATCTCTCTAAAAGTGAGAAAAAACAGCTGCGAAGAACAAAGGCTCTCCAGCATTTAGAGGTACCTCCTACCTCAGGGTTGGACACAGAAATGATCTTGTGGTCATCAGACGTGGTACCATGACTGGAGTAGGGTACAGGGACGAGATTGTCACACCTGTGATCATTCCCCTGGCACAACAAGCAGGTCCTAACTTTATATTTATGGATGATAATGCTCGTCCATATCGAGCAAGAGTTATCTTCTTCAGACCAACAACATCACGCATATGGACTGGCCTACAAGGTCTCCAGATCTTAATCCCATTGAACATGCATGGGACATTCTTGGAAGGCGTGTTTATGGTCTTCATGTTCGTACTCAGAATCTGGATCAACTTGAACAGGCCTTAAGGAGAGAATGGCAGAACATTCCACAACAGACACTTGATGGCTTATCTGGTCAATGCTAAGACGTGTAGAAGCTTGCATTCAAGCCAATGGTGGACATACACGTTACTGAACATTGGATCATTGTTTCAAAATGACTTAAACTCAAATTTAAAGATTTTCATCTTTCAGTGCAGCACATCTTGCAGGACTGTTTTCATGATACTGTTTTTGATCATTTGTAAACCTGTTAGGCATAAACGCTTTTCAGTTCCCTTTGAGGACAGTGTGTGTTTGTGCTCTTTCTTTGTATTGCTTTAGACAGTTTTTAGGTATTGGAATATATGAACACTGACTGACACATAATAGATTTGTTGCTTAACCTTTTGTGAGGAGTATAGCTGATACCTGTATTCCTGTAAGTCCTCTGCAAATCCTCAAATTCGTAAACCATGGTTTACTAATGACTGCAAACAAGCTGGGAAGGCAAGGAAAAAAGCTGAACACTATTTCCGTCGCCATCTTAAATGCTAAGGCCAGATGAACATTTAAACAAAATAAACGACAATCTTGGCAGAACTATGTTACAAAAATATATTCACGGACTCTGATTTCTAAAGTATGGAACATGATTCAAATGATCAAAGGTAAGGGTTCAAAATCCAGCATCCACCACCATAAAAATGGGGATGAATTGCTTACTGATAGTTCAGATATTGCTAATAAACTGGGTGAAACTTTGGCAACACATTCTTCCTCGACTATGTACCTAAATTCCAAAAATACCAACAGCAGCAGGAAAAGACAAACATTAATTTTAAATCAGATAATGGGGAAGACTACAAACTACAATCTACAAACTAGATTATGGCTCCATCATTTATGGTGGAGCTTGTAAAAGCAATCTAAAAATTCTAGATCCTATTCATCATCAAGGGCCGAGGCTTTGCCTTGGAACCTTCCGAACTTCACCGATACAAAGTCTGTATGTGGAGGCTGATGAGCCGTCCCTTCACCAACGTCGCATTTAATTATCTTTGCAATATATAACTAAATTACGTTCGTCGAAATCGATTCCAGCTTATGACTGTGTTTTTAATGAAAATCTCTACCACACAAAATCATCTCTTATTCCACCTCTTGGAATAAGAATACAATCTCACCTTTTTGCTGCGAAATTAAATCTTGAAAACGTTGCCCCCACTCTGCGTCACCATCATTGGATCCAGGATTATCTCATTCCGATTACCAGAAAACTGTTCAATTTTTACAGCAGAAGCAAATGCTATTTAAATAGCACTTAAATACATCAACAGACAATCTAAACATAACCAGTTCATAATTTTTTCAGATTCTCTTTCTTGCTTCCAGGCGAATAAAAACATGTCAGTCACACATCCACTTATAATAGAAATTGTTGAAAGATCTTGCTACTGGCCAATGCGACATCGTTTTCTGTTGGTTACTCAGCCATGTTGGATACACTGGGAACACAATGGCCGATGCTGCTGCAAAAGCAGCACTCAGCACATCTGTGACACCACTTTGTATCCAATTCACTGATATCAAACCTCTCAACAGATCTTACATTCATGATCTGATGCAAAAGAAGTGGGACACCCTAGTAGGTATCAATAAATTACATGAAATTAAACCAAATATTGGTTACACCTACTTGTGCTGTCAGTCCAGATTTGAAGAGGTCATTATGCGACGATGTCACACTGGCAAAGTATTTGTTAAAAGGTGAGGATTCTCCGTTTTGTATCCCTTGTGATGAAGGAATCATGGTCAAGCATGTCCTGCTTGAGTGTATTGATTTTTCTACACAAGGGATACATATTTCAATGTTAAAACAATTAAGGACCTTTTTAATGATGTTAATTCTCGTTTAATATTATGTTTTTTAAAAGAAATTCAACTTGTTCAGACTCGATTATTTGGAGACCGCCGTCATATAGTTGGAATATTGCTGAGTGCAGCGTTAAACAACAAACCAACCAACCAACCAACCCTGGTATGGTGATCTCCCTTTAGCTACTGACTATCTCTAACCCATTTTACATTGTGTTGTTAACTTATTTTTGTTGCTTTTAGATGTTCCTAAACTAGTTTTACATCTTATCTGTGATATTCTGTCCTTCGATGAGTCAAATAAAAAACTTCACATTTTAAAAAGTAATCCCATATATGATATACAACGGACAAATGTATCAGAGAAGGTAATTTTGAATCATTTATGTCCAAAAAAGGATTTTAATTGACGGTGGTAACCATAATTTGTTCCAAGCACCTACGGTATTAGGTAATAACATCTTAACAGTTTAAATCATAAGTCCCAAGCACGAGAATCTGATGACAACCAAGCTCAGTAGCGTGTATGGCCACCATGTGCGTTGACAACTGCCACACAACGCCTCCGCATGGACCTTGTGATGCTTGTGAACACATGATTGGGAAGACGACGCCATTGTTGCTCCAAAATGGTGCCAAGATCTTGCAAATTCTGTTATTGGTTCTGGAGAGTGCGCAGACTTCTGCCAAGATTGAGGGATTGAGGTCGGGAGACGTTGACTCCCGCATTCTGAAGGAAATTCCTTGTCAAAATTGCTGTGTGGGGTCTGGCATTGTCGTGTTGGAAGATCAAACCGGGTCCATGTGCTGCCTTACAGAAAGCACCCAAAACCATGACACTTCCACCTCGAATCTCTCAACTTCCTGTACACAACACTGGGCGTAACGGAGCCTCCACACCCTCGCCCTACCATCAGCAAATCGAAGATTAAATCAGGATTCATCACTGAAGACGACTTGATTCCTTCGTAAGTGTCGCTGTGCCCGCAATTGACGTTGACGTCTGTGTAATTGAGTCAGAATCGGCCCGCAGTATGGCCGTCGTGCTTGAAGGTGAGCAGTTCTCAGACAGTTTCGAACAGTCTGTGCACTCAGTCTACCCCTAAACAGCTCATTTCCGGTTAATGTAGCCGTCAAAAATCGGTTACGGAGGTGACGATCATCTGCATGTGACGTCACATGTGGGTCGACCTGGCCGAGGGCGATCAGCGATGGTACCCTTTTGCTGTAGACGCGTCTGTAAATCATAAACAGTCCGTCAACTACAACCCATCATCCTTGCAACTTCAGCTACGGACGTTCCCGTCTGCAACATGCTGATGGCACGTTCACGTTCCACATTTGAAAGGTGTGGTATGACAAATGGCGCGAAAAGACTTTTGTTTTCTTGTGTTTTCTTTTTTTGTTAATGACTGCAAAGAAGTATTTCCAGTTGCACGTGAAAAAACACTCTATAGTGCTGTGCACATGATTTTGATCGATTCACCTGCACAAAAACGGGTGTTATCTGAAGACAATACGTGGCCATTACTGTTTAAAAACACAATAAGGGCCCACAATGATAACTGGTAAAAATGTTAAAATTTTAGGATTGTGAAGTTTTTAATTTGGTTCAGTATATGTATATTTAATGTACAACTTTTGTTAAGGTATGGCTGAAATATTGCCGATATGACGTTAAATATAAACTCACTCACTTACTCTGCTGCTGTCTCTCATCCTCCTGTCACCACACTGCCTCTATCGACTGCCAGACTGACCTGACATGGGTTAAGTCTGTGCAGCCAATTCCAACTGCTTCACTCCGAAAACCAGCTGTGACAACCCCAAAACCAAAAACCGTCAACAATGTTGAGTCGCAGACTCCAAAACCAGTAACAGAACCAGAAATTGTCAAACTCACAAACAGGGAAAAGAAATTATTGAAAAAGAAGCAGCAACATGAGCAGCTGCAAACACCAAAGGCCACCTCTCCTTTAGAGGTCTCAGTAGAGGTCTACAACTCCTTTGGTCTACAACTCCTTTGGTCCTCTGGACATGGAGGTAACTCAATCTCCATATGAACGCGATAGGAGTACCACAAAAGCTTCCTCACGTTCGCGTGACATTTCTCCAGTGGAAGCACCACCATGAATCCACAAAATTTAATACAATTGAATTGCAGAGGTCTTAAGAATAATTTTAATGAAATACAGCTTTTAATCCAAGATTTTAAACCGTCAGCTTTTTTTCTCCAAGAAACATGTCTAAAACACACAGATCTATTTGATATCCGTCAGTACAGATCCTACCACTCGTTTTCCCCTCCTAGTGATAAAGCTACAGGAGGTTTTTCTATTCTGGTGAAGCAGTGCATAATCCATAGCCCTGTTCCACTCAACATGACTCTACAAACTGTTGCTGTCCGTGTTACTTTGAACATAGTGTTTACACTGTGTTCACTGTATCTTCCACCTTCCTAATTATTCGTCAATCAGATCTTCAGACCTTGTACGATCAGCTCCCGAAGCCCTGTATCATCATGGGCGATTTAAACGGTCATAATCCCCAATGGGGGAGTACTCACACCAATAATAAGGGAAAAGTCCTTGAAGATTTGATCTCAAACAATGATTTATGCACATAATGCAGTAATACCACATATCTTCATCCCGCCACTGGCTGATACTCTGCCCTTGACCTTTCACTGACAGATTCAAATAATTTAAATGAATTCGAATGGTCGGTCCATAATGAATTTGGTGGAAGCGACCATTTTCCAACAATACTTACAACTATAAATCCGTCTGACGAACCACCTTCAACAAGGTGGAACTTGAGAAGGGCCGATTGGTCTTTTGTTCCAAACACTATGTACTGAAAACCTAAAACCCTACAGTTTCAGGAATGTTCCTGATCCTATACAACTTTTTCTTCAGATATACTGAATGATATTGGAGACGAAAGACTTCCTAAGTCCTCTGCAAACCTTCATATACGTAAACCATGGTTCGATAATAATTGTAAACAAGCTAGGAAAAATCCGATGACATCCAACTGTCCCCAGTTTGAATAACGTTAAAATCATGGGCGCTAAAGCGAGACGTACCTTTAAACAGAATAGACGTGAATCCTGGAGGAACTATGTTTCAAAATTTAATTCCCGCACACCTATGTCCAGATGTGGAACATGATTCAAAAGGTTAAGGGCAAATGATCCAAATCTGGAGTTCACCATCTCAAATATGGTAATACACTTTTAACTAATAAATCCGAAATTGCCAACAAACTTGGTGACACATTTCCTCATCGTCAAACTATAATCCTCGATTTCAGAGGTTTCAAAAACAGCAGGAAACGAAAAAAGTCAATTTTAACCCTGATAATGGTAAGGACTATAACAAAACATTTTCACTCCATGAAATATATACTGCCCTAGGGCAATCGCATGACGCTGCAGCAGGAGCCGACAACATCCACTATCATCTACTGAAACACTTGCCCGATTCATGTTTGGAAACGTTACTAAGTATTTTTGATGAAATATGGACAACTGGAAATTTCCCTTCTTCGTGGCACAATGCTATTATTAATCCTTTTCCAAAGCCTGGACGGGATCATACAGATCCATCCAACTACCGTCCAATATCATTAACTAGCTGTGTTTGTAAAACCATGGAGCGCATGGTCAACGATCGATTAGCCGGGTACCTGGAGACCAATAGCCTCCTAAGTGACATCCAGTGTGGTTTCCGAAAAAACAGAAGTACCATTGACCAGTTGGTGCGTTTAGAATCGTTTATTAAAAATTCCATTGTCAACAAACAACATACTGTATCAATCTTTTTCGATTCAGAGAAAGCATATGAAACAACGTGGAAACATGGTATTTTAAAAGATTTGCATGAATTTGGATTGAGGGGCAGATTACCTCATTTCATATCTCAATTTTTAAACAACAGACAATTTCGAGTACGAGTGGGCTCTACCCTGTCAGATCATTTCGATCAAGATCAGTGTGTCAAGCAAGGCAGCTGCTATCAGTCACACATTTCAGCATCAAAATTAATAGTCTCTCTAAAGTATTAAACAATAATGTTGATGGTTCACTTTTTGTGGATGATTTCTACATTTCTTGTCGTGGTTAGAATATGAATACAATAGAAAGACAGCTACAGCTCTGTCTTAACAAAATTCAAAAGTGGGCGAATGAAAACGGCTTTAAATTTTCTAAATCCAAAACCAAATTCCTGGGCCTCATTTTTGACCGTCATCTGACATTCGTACCACACATCAAATATCTTAAGGCAAAGTGCCTGAAGGCTCTCGACTTGTTAAAAGTCGTTTCGAATTACCAGTGGGGAGGGGATCAGACCATCCTCTTTTACTTGTACAGATCGTTAATACGCTCCAAACTAGAGTATGGCAATTTAGAAAAATTGGACACAAAACACCATCAAGGCCTAAGACTCTGTCTGAGAGCTTCCCTTGGACGTTTGTATGTTGAGGCAGATGAACCTTCACTCGAACTGCGCCGCATTAAACTTCAACTGCAATATATCACTAAATTGTAGACCTCATTTAAGTCTCCTCAAGAATCCCAGATTCTACTTCTATCTTTACTGCTGAGGCCAAAGCTATCTACTGGCCAATGCGACATCGTCTTTTGCATGTTACCAAGTCATGTAGGCGTTCTAGGTAACTCAAAAGCAGATGCTGCAGCTAGAAGCAGTTCTTGACAAAAAATTATCTCCACTTCTTATCCCATACATTTATTTCAAACAAACCATCAAGAGTTGTACTCGTGGTATCATGCAAAAGAGTTGGGACCCCCGGGTCTGAAGCAATAAACTTCACGAATTAAAGCAAAAAGTAGGTCAAACCTACTTTGGTTGTCGGTCAAGACATGACGATGTCCTATTGGCCACAGTCGGTTTACACGCGAATATCTGCTTAAGACAGAAGAGGACGAACCTCCTAAGTGTATCCCTTGTGAGGAAAAGTTCACTGTCAAGCATATATTGCTTGACTGTGTGGACTTTGCAATCGCAAAGGGATTCCAATTATCAAAGCGTAAATCTGAAAGATCTCTTTCCCTGTGTCATCGGGCATCTTATTATAAGCTATTTAAAAGAAATGGTCTGTATGATAAATATTAAATATGTAAATGAATAAATGCATGCTTGTTTTTAAATTTGGTGTGATTCTATTATCTGCTGACTTTAATGACTTTAATGATATTGTTATGTTCAAATATGTTTCATAACGTTTTTTAATAAAACTTTCCATAAATAAGTAAATTTTTAATATATTAACTTGGTCTCGTCGCTATAAGCCTGAAATAATGCCGATGCGACGTTAAATTTTAACTCACTCCCTCATTTGGAGATGGATTTACCTCCATGTCCAGAGGACAAAAGGAGTTATGGACCTCTACTGGGACCTCAAAAGGAGGGGTGGTGGCCTTTTGTGTTTGCAGCTCTCTTGGTTGCTGCTTCTCTTTCAATTATCTTTTTTCCCTGTTTGAAAGTTTAATTGGTTCTGTTTCAGACTTAGTAACTGGTTTTGGAGTTTGAGACTCACCATTTTTGACAGTTTTGGTTTGAGTCACAGCTATTTTTTATAAGGAAGCTAAAGGCAGTGGCTGAACAGACTTGACCCTTGTCAGATCAGTCTGGCAGTCGATAGAGGCAGTGGTGACAAGATGACGAGAGACAACAGTAAGTAAGTGAGTGAGTGAGGGAGTTGGGTTTAACATCACTTTAAACGGTATTCCAGTTATATCATGGAGTGTCTACTTGATGTGGGAGGAAAGCCTGAATTGATGCAGGTCTCAGACATTAAGCACTTCGGTGAATCCCACTAGCACGGGTATGGCCAACCTAGAAACAATTGGGGCGAACCGGGATTCAAACCCACAATCATAGGTTTCTGGCGTGCCAAAGGGACGCAACTCTGCACAGCGAATCGCGGTGCCTTAGACGACTGGGCCACCCGTGCCCCCACAGCAGAGTATAACATGTTAGAAGTTGCAATTGTACCTACAACCCTCTGTTTTACTTCAATGCTGGAGAGATTGTGTTTGATTTTGAGTGTAATTATGGGACTCTCATTTCCAAACAGTGCAGGATTTCGCAGAAGCCATATTGTTCCCACCGCAGTTTGCACACTTAACATCCTTCCTGCAGTCAGTGGCCTCATGCTTGTCGCCGCAGCAGTAACAAACAGCAGAGGCATGGCAGGACTTGGATCCATGTCCAAACGCTTGGCAGGTGTAGCACCGGAGTAGATTGGGGATGTTCACCTCAAAGAGATAGGTGTTGGTCTGTACAACCACACCATTCCTTTTTGCCGTAAATCGTTAAACAGTTGTGACAGACTGTTGGGCAAGTTCTTTGACGATTTCATCCTCGTTCGTGCCGGACAGGCAGTGAGCCCTGTCGCAGAAAATCACCTTGCATGAGGTTAGTGTCCTTTGTTCATAGATAGCAACTTTGATATTGAAAAACTCTTTCAATTGGAGTAGAATGATGGATTGCTGTCTCGTGCACATTCCACAAGGAGAGAAGCGGATCGAAGCATGGTGACATTTGTAACCTCTCTGCAGATACCAGTGATAGAGATTATAAACGGATTTAGTATAATGCGTTCTTTGTTACAAGCTTCGATAATTAAAAAACGTGGCCAATAGTCAGAAAGGGTGGTGGTATTTTCGTCAGGTGAATTGTCAGACTCAATATATCTACGTTTTGAACCAGGGTGTTGCAGAAGAAAAGGCTATTGTCTTAACCTTGCAATATATCTATAATTCTCATATTAGACATTTTCTCATTTTTTGGACAGTTTATCCTGCTTGCAGGCGATAGACGATCGAAAAAATATCATCCCATGTTGGTCGATATATTGGGTCGACAACTTAGTTTATCAGTGGCTGATAATACTTATTTTTTCGATTCCAAGCCATCTCGGTATAAAAGGTAACTGTGCTGCAAAAGGTAAAAGAGCTGCTCTTGAGAAATACTAAGATGGGATTGGGTGGTCAGGCTCGCTTGGTTGATGCATGTCATCGATCCCAATTGCGTGGATCGATGCTCATGATGTCAATCACTGGATTGTCTGGTCCAGACTCGATTATGTACAGACCGCCGTCAAATCGCTGGAATATTGCTGAGTGCAATAAACAACAAAGAAACAAACGAACAGTACTAAGATTCCTCAATTTGTAAATCAGTGTTAGCAATTAAATTGGGATCAAAGAAACAAATAACAAGCTGCATAATATTCGGCCAATGATCAATCATGATAATGTCAGTTTTTCCTATCGTAGAGATGATGTCAGTGCCGAATGGGGCATTCACATTTTATGCATTGTTTCCCTTCAATGTCAGTTTTACTCGTTTTCTGTGATATTTGATCGATCCTTTTATATCTGTTTTCCTTACATATTTTTTTATATGCACCTGACGGATTTTTTGTTGACTGATTCTCGCCGTGAATAGCTGTCACATTGCTGATGCGGCGTGAAGCAATATTTATTCATTCATTCTTACGACCAGCAATGGGGTGCTGATGACACATTCTATTCTACCCCAGGTCCCGGACGGTGGAATTCCCATTCCCGATGTAACTATACTCCTCACAAAAAGTTAAGCAACAAATCTATTATGTGTCAGTCCATGTTCATATATTCCAATACCTAAAAACTGACTAAAGCAATACAAAGAAAGAGCACAAACACACATTGTCCTCAAAGGGAACTGAAAAGCAGTAACAGTATCATGAAAACAGTCGTGGAAAATGTGCTGCACTGAAAGATGAAAATCTTTAAATTTGAGTTTAAGTCATTTTGAAACAATGATCCAATGTTCAGTAACGTGTATGTCCACCATTGGCTTGAATGCAAGCTTCTACGCGTCTTGGCATTGACCAGATAAGCCTATCAAGTGTCTGTTGTGGAATGTTCTGCCATTCTCTCCTTAAGGCCTGTTCAAGTTGATCCAGATTCTGAGGACGAACATGAAGACCATAAACACGCCTTCCAAGAATGTCCCATGCATGTTCAATAGGATTAAGATCCGGAGACCTTGTAGGCCAGTCCATATGCGTGATGTTGCTGGTCTGAAGAAGATCAGTGACAACTCTTGCTCGATGTGGACGAGCATTATCATCCATAAAGATGAAGTTAGGACCTGCTTGTTGTGCCAGCGGAATGATCACAGGTGTGACAATCTCGTCCCTGTACCATACTCCAGTCATGGTACCATGTCTGATGACCACAAGATCATTTCTGTGTCCAACCCTGATGCCAGCTGAGATCAACAAACTTCCACCTCCGTACTGGTCGTGTTCAGCAATTGTACAGTTGGCGTATCGTTCATTACGGTTTCTCCACACACGTGCCCTACCATCGTTGAAGTCAAGGCAGAATCTTGACTCGTCTGTGAAGGTAACGTTACGCCAGCGATTCACCCTCCAGTTACGGCGTTGATTTGCCCAAGCAAGTCTCTGTTGTCGACTGTGTGCAGGCAGTGGGATACGTCGTACTGGTCATCGGGACCTCATATCCTGAGCGTGAAGTATGTTTCTTACTGTCTGTGTTGAGACTCTCTGAAGGTCATTCTGGAGAGATCTGGCCCTAATAAACCTGTTTCTCCGGGCTAGGGTGGCTAAATACCTGTCCTCACGAGGAGTTGTCACCCTTGGACGACCTGTGCATGGTCTCTCTGTCATCAGTCCAGTTTGATGGTATCGAGTTATCGCTCTTGGGATGACACGTGGTGAACATTAAAATGATTGGCAACAGCAGTTTGGGTGAGACTCCCCTGTACCATTCCAACAATCAGAGCAACCTCAGTTGGCGTTAAGTGACGCCTTGCCATGTCTAAAGTGTTAATGTCGAAAATTGCCCTTGCTGGCAGTTTTTAAGCAATCAGGGTGCATGGGTGAAGTGTGTAAAACATGCATATCGTGCATTTTGCATGTGTGTTTTGAGGGTGGTTGTGTTCAGGCGATGTTATCAGTGTTATCAGAAAAATCTACATGGAAAAGGCTTTAAGTCGAGTAGTCGTAGGTACTTCTCCTGCCTGAATTTGTTCTCATTGGATGGCATTCAACACTGATGAGAGTGAGTGAGTGAATATGGTTTTACGCCCCTTTTAGCAATATTCCAGCAATATCAAGGCGGGGTCACCAGAAATGGGCTTCACACATTGTACCCATGTCGGGAAACACTGATGAGAATGTTGCACGGAATATGATACTAGTTGCTTAACGTTTTGTGAGGAACATAGATCAACCAGTGTTTTAAGCCAACCCATTTATAAGCATTTTTTAATATTGGTTAGTATTGTGTTCAACCACCAGCAGCTAAAGCGACAGAGACCCTGTTAGTATATCGTGCAGGAAGCAGAGGCGACGTAAACCCTGCTGGTATATCGTGCAGAGGCACCAGACCCGTGAAGCACTGGGGTAGAATAGGTCCTTAGCAACCCATGCTTGCCATAGACTATGATTGTCGTAGGAGGCGACTAACGGGATCGGGTGGTCAGACTTGCTGACTTGGTTGATGCACGTCATCGTATCCAAAATTGCGTGAACGGATGCTCATGGATTGTCTGGTCCAGACTCGATTATTTACAGACCGCCGTAATATAGTTTGAAGAATGCTGAGTGCAGCGTTAAACAACAAACTAACAAAACAAAACAGAGGCTCCGCCCCCGTGATCCCAAGTGAGATGGCCCGTTATTGGTTGCAAGTGGCTAATAGCCCGAGTTTTAAACAGTGGTAAACTTTCTTATGCTACAATTTGTCTACCAAATTTGTTTTCATATGTAACTTTGTATTTATGACGCCACTGTACATATATTAACTTGTTCTAGTCTCCATATATTACCAAAATATCACTGAGAAGGTTTTACACAGCTAAATATGTCCGATTATAATAAAAAGACACATATGCACGTAGACCAAACTTATATGAGCTTCATATGGTTTTAGATGATACCAACTCTGGTCGTACAATCAGCTCACTATACTCTCAGTCAAAACTACGTAGTGGATTATTTGTTAAGTACCAACCTCGATAGCGCCTTTGACAGTAGCTCCCAATAAAACCTTGAACACAATGACAAGTTCTGTTCTCAGGGATGAATGTTCCGCCATTGTCACATGGAAACTCCTGTGAATGATAAAGTTATCCGGTTGAGTTAGCATCGGTATGAATCTTCGTCGTTGCTGAATGCGGCGTGAAACAAATACACAAACGGTATGAATCGAACACCCAAAAAAGGGCTTCATACTATACACAAAGAAAAAAGTTAGTCACGCCCTAATATATTTTATTATTGTTTGGTTCAATTATTTATAACAGTTATGAAAGATATAATTATGGGAAGAATTATGTTTTCTTGAGATAATGTAATCAGTCATGAGTGACGAAAGCTCACGTGCCATGCACGGTATGCCCGTGCAGCATGCTACCCTGAGTATCTCTAAAATCAGTATATCCAGACGTTAAAATTGCTTTCTTAAGCTCGGTTTTAAACAGTTATTCCATGACATTGTGTGACCATGGCACGAAGGCGATTATCAAACCCACAAGATGGCAAATAATTGGCATGCGTAACGCAGGAATGTCTTGTAATGCCATTGGTCGGAATTTTGGGTATCATCACACTGTCGTAAGCCATTTAGTCGAGAAACATGCTCAGACCAGTGATGTACAGGACAGTCCGGGATACAGAAGACCTCCTGTGACAACACATCGCGAAGACAGGGACCTTCTTCGTCTCAAACGCCAAGAATCCTCTTTAACAAGTACTCCTCTGAAACAGCTTGGAGACGGATCCATTGGTGAGACGAAAATCACCGGAACACGGCCTACACTCCCCGATCATTGAACCGACTGTTGCATACAGCGGGGGCTCGGTAATGGTTTGGGGGTGTATCTCTCATGATTGCAGGTTGGATTTGGTCACCGTAAGGGGAAACTGAACAGGGGCTTCAGGGCGTTTTGAAGCCAGTCGTCGTTCATCATTTTGACAACCACCCTCTTGCTACTCGACCTAAATACATGGATGACAATGCCAGGCCTCATCGTTCACATGTAGTGCATTACATGAGGGCCAATGCAATGACGACTCTACACTGGCCAGCAATGAGCCCAGGCGTAAACCCCCTTGAACATGTTTGGGATATTCTTGGGCGGCACATACAGACACGAGATCCTTCTGTACAAGATTTACGCCAATCGGAAGCAGCATTGGATCAGGAGTGGTTGTTGTTGACTCACCAACAGATCCAACGTCTGACTGGAGCCATGAGACGTTGGGTCGAATGCGTCAGTTATACCCGCTTCTGATCTGTTTGACGTGTCATGTCAAGTAGATACTTTAAGGAACATTTTCACATGAAACATCAAACGTAACTCGTTTACTTAATCCTTCTTTATTTGCTGTCAAAATGTTAGTTCTATCTTATGACGTTGGTATCGCCCAACTCCTGTGGTCAGTCGTCCCATGCTATGATTTTTGCCATTTGTCATGGTTCAGAAATAGGGGTGTGCTTAACTTTTGTCATTGTGTATATGTTACCATAAAGGGGATGAAAGCGGATTAACCAAAGGCTGCCCACATTCAAAGATTTACTCTGAAGTAACCTTATTAACAGATGATAAGGTTGGCTGAGTTGCTGCTATAGTGACGATCTATCGCCCGAATCTTAGTTTGACCCGTTTCATTAACGAGCAAGAACTCACAACTGCAGTAAGGGTACATTCTCCATCCGAACCAAGGCCAGAACAGCCCCCACCAGTGTAAATCCCACTCAGCTGACATGTGTAGCCATCGCTTGTCTTGCAGTAGGAAGCTGATAAACAGTTCTGCTCATTCAGACAGGTCACAGAGCACTCGATCCTGCTTCGGGCCGGCGTTGTGGTCATCAGGTTCGAGTTAGCCTTCGCTGATGGACAGTTCACGAACGGCACACGTCTCCTTTCAGCGAGGACAACCGAAATTGTGATGGCTAGTAAGAGGATGCTAGTCTCGGGAATCATTGTCAGGATGGAAATGCGCATCTGTAAAATTAACAATTTCATGTAGGCTGATTATATATGTTCTGTACTGTGTCAAAAACATTCAGTGAAACTGTTTGCCTGAGATCGTATAGGTATTTAGCATCCACATGTGGATGCAATATCAGCTTTGGTGTTACGTAAAATACCTACATAATCTGTAATCCTGCAAAAAGGAACATAATATCAGCTGGAGTGTACCACCCCTTTATCCTCGGTCCTTGCAGCTTGGATATCCGCTGCTGTTTTAGACTGTCCGTGTTGACACCCTAGGGTTGAAGGAGAAAAGGGGGTCTGAATCGTTTCCCTTTCAACATGTCATCCCAACATCCTGGTTCAAAAGGAAGATATGTAGAGTCTGACAATTCATCTGGCGAAAATACCCCTCAACCAATCCGATCGTTTTATTACTATTGAAGCTTGAGACAAAGAACCCATCAAACTTTATCCATTTGCAATCTCCAAAGGTATCGCTGGTATATGCGGAGAGGTTACAATTGTCGCCAAGCTTCGATTCTCTTCGCATGCAAAGAGGCAGCGATCCATCAATCTCCTCAAATTGAAAGAGTTTGTCAATATCAAGGTTGCTTTCTCTGAACACATAACTCGTGCTGGTTGTCAGAGCTTTCAAACGATTTACTGTCAAAAAAGGATGGTGTGGATGGAAAGTCCAACACATACCGCTTCCCTTTCAAACGTTCGAAGATTCCACAATCCATCAAAGCTGATTCTTGTAGCACTGGAGTGAGTGAGTGAGTTAAAATTTAATGTCGCATCGACACTATTTCAGCCATATAGCGACGAGACCAAGTTAATATGATCACAATTGAGTTATTTATGCAAAAATATATTTAAAAACAATTTATGAAACATATTTGAGCATACTATATATAGAAAGAATTTATGAAACATATTTGAGCATAGCAATATTATATATACAGTTTTAAAACATGGGCTATAGGCCATCAGTAACCAAAGCTAGGCAACCTCACTGGGGATCATGGGGACTTACTGTACCTTGGCTTCCTGCATGATACCCCAGCAGGATTTATGTCATCACTTTAGTTACTGGTAGTTGTGCACAATACTAAAAAAATATAAAAATATTCAGCAATGAGTTGGCTTAAAAACACTGGTTGATGATAGATACATCGATTATCATAGGACTACATGTCACACAGGGGGGCAACAACTTTACGATACTTTAACCCCCTGAACACAGCCTTCAGTAATGTCAGTTGATCAAAGCATCACACCAAATTTACAAACAAGCATTTAATTATTCACATACATATTTAAAATTTATTATACAGACCAATTTCTTTCAAGTTAATTATGATGAGATGCCCGCTAACACGGGAAAAGAGATCTTTCAGATGTACGCTTTGATAATGTGATCCCTTGCGATTGCAAATTCCACACAGTCAAGCAATATATGCTTGACGGTGAACCTTTCATCACAAGGGATACACTAAGGAGGTTCGTCCTCATCTGTCTTAAGCAGATATTCGTATGTAAACCGACTGTGGCCATTATGACATCGACATCGTCGTAAAACGACCTCGTCATGTTTTGACTGCCAACCCATGCAGGCATGACCAATTGTTGGTTTCAATTCGTTAAGTGTATTGCTTCCTACCTGGGTGTCCAACCTCTCTTGCATGAGATCCCGAGTATAACTCTTGATGGTTGGCTTGAAATCACTGAACGGGATAGGCAGTGGAGAAAACGGTTTGTCAAGAGCTGCTGTAGCTGCAGCATCGGCTTTTGAGTTACCTATCATGCCTACATGCTCGTCACGATATGGCTGAAATACTGCCGATGTGACGTTAAATCTTAACTCACTCACTCACTATGCCTACATGAGCTGATTGAGGGTCTACCTCTGGCTTCACCATTTACCAGGGAGGAGAAAACAGAAGACGGTAAGGTGATATAATATACTGAGGGAAACAAATAAGGGAACACCATTTCATTGCAGTGTCACTTTATTTATTCCCATTTTTTTACCCACAGTGACATCCATAGCTTGGGAACAAAACCTGGAAAACAATAAAGGAGCACATGTATTTTCATGTGTTCCCTTCTTTGTTTCTCTCAATTCAATTTCTTTATTCAGGTTAAAGGTCACAGGCCCATGTACAAATAAATATTGACATATGGAACAGAGATATTGGTGCAACATTAAACAAGTATTAAAAATGAGATGAACATAATACAAAAGCCTCTTTTATATATACAGCATTGAAGTAAATCAGTTAGTTTGCCTGAGCTTATATGCTTAAATACACTCTCTCAAAAATGAAACGCAACCAGTCTGAAAATGTGATAAAACCCCATGAAGAAAAATATTGATTGTAAATACAATTTTTCGGATATGCACTTATACCATGTACATTGTTTATTAAGCGCCCAAACACAAGCACAAGGACATTTTATTGTTACTTTTATCATAGTGAGCAAAATTTTCACGTGGCCCATGCCAAAAGCCTCATGCACGTGCAATTCATGGAAAGAGCAGTAGAAGTATGGGTTTATAAAAGCACGTGTTGATTAGCGATTCACTATCATTTTCACCGAAAGACGAGGTCGAATATGCCACGGTTGAGTGCTGCAGATCGAAATATCGCCTTTAGTCATATTGAGGCCGGACAAAGCTTTGGAAACGTTGCCCGCCACCTCAATGTTCATAAAACAACGATTTCCCGACTTGGAGCCGATACACCCAGTTTCATGCAACTGAAGATCGCCCCAGAAGTGGTAGGCCAAGGGTTACACCACACCACCTCAGGATCGATTCATCCGGATCACCAACCTACGTAATCGGCTACCCCCACCTACCGTCACTACAACACAGGTGCCAGGTTTGAGAAGAGTGTCCGCACAAACAATTAGGAACCGCCGGTCTACGTGCAAGAAGACCACTTATTGGACCTGTTTTACGCCACGAACATCGGCGCCAACGACTCAAGTGGTCCACCAACGTTCGGATATCGACCCTCAGAAACTGGAGGCGCGTCTGGTTTGGTGACGAATTACGTTTTCTCTTACAACGCCGTGACGGAAGACAGCGTGTCCATAGAAGAGGAAACGAACGTTTTGCCCCGAACTGTGTTCGGCAGGTCGAATGATTTGAAGGAGGGAGCGTCATGGTGTGAGCCATGTCTTACAACCAAAGATCAGACTTGGTGATCATTCGTGGCAATTTGACAGCCCAGCGCTAAATCAATGATGCCTTACAGCCTCTTCTTCTGCCGATTATCGACCAACAGAGGGAGCTCTATCAACACAACAATGCCCGGCATCACACAGCTCATGCAACAGTGATTTTCCTCAGAATTTTAACATCAACGTGTTACCATGGCCCTCCCGATCACCAGACATCAACCCAATCGAACATCTTTGCGATAATCTGGACCGACGAGTACGTGCACGTACACCGCCGCCGCAGACGTTGGATGCACTAGCCGTTGCACTGCAGGAGGAGTGGAGAGCAATCCCTCAGGAAAGAATCCGCCGTCTAATCCGTTCTGTTCCTAGGAGGTGTAATGCTGTGATCGCAGCTCGTGGCGCTCATACGAGGTACTGAGAAAGACGCCCCCTTGCGTCAAGTCAATCTTAGTGAGAGAACTGTCGAAGTCTGGACTTAAACTTGCATAACTGTACTGCCACCATGCCAAATTTCATATTGTTGTCTTCAATATTAAATGTGTAATAATGACTTGAATATTGAGATAAACATCTTGAAAATATAGGGCTTGCGTGTTTTTTTTGAAAGAGTGTATATGAGATTGACAATATATATTTGGAATGTGTTTCTGTCTGATATCATCATATAATGGACATGATAGCATAAAATATAATTCAATTTCAATGATGTTCTTACAAAAAGGACAAAATCTAAAATTAAAATCAATATTACTTTTTCTTCAAATATTCACCATGATATTTAATTCTCGAATTGTTAATAGTGATAACATTCTTCTTAGGTCTTTACAAGTGATTTTCAAAATATACGGTTCAATAATAAATGCTGTTTTGAGTAACGAATAAAATTCTAGATGTTTGTAATCATTAACTTGTGAATGCCATGATTGTATATAATAATCTTTAACTCTTTGTGAAAACTCACATATAAATTAATCAGTGTGACCAACATATTGATTTTCCCATACAAAACCAAAACCATATAAATACAAAATATTCTTAATGTTTGTAGCCCATGTAACTCTTCCTACTTGATCTAATCTATAAATCATATTATAACATTGTCTAGGATATCTTTCATTTGACATAGTGGTTAGTTTACACCAATATTTCAAACAATGTACATAAGTCTCACAATACAATTTATAGCGTCCACATTCACCCACAATAGCAATATTTGTACAAGATTTCCCGACACCAAGTAAATATTTACAAAATTAAGTTAAGTAATTGCTTAATGGGAATAAGAGCTTTATTAGCTTTCTGGACTAAAGTTTGCACACATTTTGACAGGGGTGCGTTACAGAGACTTGATCCTACAGCCTTACGTTCTCCCTCACGTCAACGTTCATGGCGGACAGTTCCAGCAGGACAACGCTCGACCGAATATTGCACGTGTTTGTCAGGACTTCTTACAGCACACCAACATCCAGACATTACCTTGACCAGCCCTGTCACCAGATTTGTCCCCGATTGAGCATCTGTGGGACGAGTTGGATCGACCCGTTCGCAGAAGGAATCCACCGTCCCAAACACTTCCGGCGCTTCTTGATGCACTTCAGCATGAATGGCAGCACATCCAACAGCGTGTTATTGACAACTTGATTGCATCTATGGGTCGTCGGTGTCAAGCGGTGATTGATGCACGTGGTGGGCACAACCGATACTGACATTTCCTGTACCCCTGTGACATTACCTGTATCGTGTACGTGTGTCTGTCCAGGTGACACGATTAATGTTTTGAACATTGTGTACATTGATCTTCAAACAGTGTTTCAGTTATGGTTTCTGTGTCCTATTTTGAAACAATCGCATTATATAACATTTTGAAAGTCAGTGTCAAGTTTCTTTTTTGAAGAGTATACAATAAAATCTACCGTTTGATTTAGACAAGTTTTTTTTGTGGATTAGGCACTGTAGAGAAAAACACATTATCAACTGTAGAATATAATTTGCCAAAACCCGCCTGACACTCTGGTAATTTGTCATAAAAACATACAAGATCGTTGAGTCTTTTGTTAAGAATAAAAGTAAATATTTTCCCACCTATGTCAATCAAAGAAATGCCTCTATAATTATTAACATCACTTGCACCTCCTTTCTTATGTAAAGGAAATATAATACTGTTTGACCACTGTGGAGGATATGTCCCTTTCGTAAATATGAAATTGAACAAAATCTAAAGGTAAGGTAACAAAATACTCCCACCGCATTTGTAGACCTCAGGGGGAATGCCGTCAGGGACAGGTGCTTTATTATTTTTTAAAGGTGAAATAGCAAAGACGATCTTCTCTTCAGTTATGGGCTGGTTTATCATGTCATTTATACCCTCATCAATCTCCAAATTATCTATATCATCAATATAACTACTGAAAAAGACATTAATTCTGTATCTATAACATTGTCTTGAATATTGAGCACCTGAGTAAAGTATTCAATCCATGCTTTACTGCTTATATCGCATTGGCGTTTATTACTGGGATTTCTAATAATGGACTTTACATAAGACCAAAAGGCTTTGGGAGCTTTTAGTACCTCTTCCGTGGACAGTTTGTATGTGGAGGCTAATGAACCTTTACTCGAACAGCGCCGCATTAAACTTTCACTGCAATATATCACTAAATTGCACTCAGATAAATTTAATCCAGCATACAATTGCGTTTTTTACCCTCAATATGAAAACTTGTTTCAATATCTATCAAACCTGGACCACCACTTGGAATCAGAATTCAACCACACATCACCGCAGCTAAAATAAATGTAAATATAATATCACCTTACCATCCTCTGTCTTCTCCTCCATGGCAGTAGTAGACCTCACTTAAGTCTCCTCAAGAATCCCAGATTCTACTTCTATCTTTACTGCTGAGGCCAAAGCTATCCTAACAGTTTTGACATTTATCAAACATGAAAACCAATCTCAATATACTCAACAACAAAAGTTCCTGGGATACCAATATTTTAGTGTATTTTTAAAAAGTAAAGTTTGGTTTTCAATATTGTAGTACATGTATGGAATCAAGTCACAAAAACGCAACTGCTCCAGTAAAGCATGCATTCCATGCAAAAGTTGACTTTTATGCAAGCCCCATGCATTTCACTACCCAAGAATGAGTATAAAAACATGTGCGTTAACGGGATTCCGTATGCATAACAGAATTACCCAATTATTCAACATTACGAAACGCCAGACGTCCCATTTTGACAGGAAAACACCGTCAAGCACGTCTACAGTGGTGCATACAGCGTCTACGCTGGACGTCCATGCAGTGGGGACAAGTTCTATTCACTGACGATTCTCGTTTTCACCTCAGCCACAGCGATGGACGGATTCGAGTGTACCGACGTTGAGGTGAACATTACGTCAATCATTGTGTCATGGAAGAAGATCGTTTCGGGGACGGCAGCGTTATGGTATGGGATGATTACAACAAGACAGAGGAACCGTTTGATAGTGGTTGAGGGAAATCCCAATGGACAGCGCTACCGCGACAAGATCATCGGCCCTGTTGTTCTACCATTTTTGCGTCGTCATGGCCCAGGCATTACCTTGCAACATGACAACGCCCGGCGTCATATTGCTCGACTTGTTCAGGATTCTCTTCAACAAAACAACGTGAATGTCATCCCCTGGCCGGCTCGCTCCCCTGATCTCTCACCAATCGAGGACATGTGGGATGCGATGGATCGACGTCAACCATGTGTTCCACAGACACTCCAGGAACTTCGAAACATGCTCCAGCAGATATGGACAGATATCCCACAGGACTTTGTGCGACGCCTGGTCCATTCCATGAGACGAAAATATGTTGCTTGCATCGCAACGAGAGGTGGACACACACTGTATTGATTTGTAAATTGACATTTTGGCATGTTCATGTTTTTTTTATGAAGTTAGTATGGCAAATTAATCCATTTGAACACTTACAGTAGTCTTTTATCTGTTGCAAACCGAAATTGTTTTAGATTTGGTAAAAAACATAACTTTGCATTAAATCTTATTCAATGTCATAGGAACTTTTTTGTTCAGTATATTTCATCATCTTCTCTGTCGTTGTCTTGCCTTCAGGCGCTTCAAAGTTTCTCACCACATCACCCTATTATTCTAGACATTTAACATGTAGAACTCTATAAGGATCTTTCTACTGGCCAATGTGACATCGTCTTTTGCTGGTTACCAAGTCATGTAGTGTATCCCTTAGGTTCACCGTCAAGCACATATTGCAATCGCAAGGGATTCACATTATCAAAGCGTAAATCTGAAAGATCTCATTTTCCGTGTCAGTGGGCATCTTATTATCAGCTATTTGAAAGAAATTTTAAACATGTATGTAAATAACAAATGCTTGTTTTTGAATTTGGTGTGATGCTATGATCAACTGAAATTATTGAAGGCTGTGACACGTGATACTATCATAGTCGATCTAACTATCATCAACCAGTGTTTTTAAGCAAACTCATTGTTGAATATTTTTTTAATATTGGCCAGTATCGAGCACAACCACCAGTAACTAAAGTGATGACGTAAATCCTGCTGGGGTATCATGCAGTAAGCTGAGGTACTTTAGGTCCCCATGATCCCCACAGAGGTGGCCTAGCTTTGGTTACTGGTGGCCTATAGCCCGTGTTTTAAACTGTATTAATGATAATGTTATGCTCAAATATGTTTTATGAATTTTCCTTTTAAATACAACTATGCATATATAACTAAATTGTGAATAGATAAACTTCGTCTTGTCGCTATATGGCTGAAATAGTGCTGATGCAACATTAACTTTTAACTCACTGACTAAACACATAGATACTGATATTGTCTTCTGTCATCGTAAAATTCATATCCGTAATAGAACCTGATACAAAAAAATAAACAAGCCTCAAAAGAATGCATGATGAATAACAAATGGAAGTAACGAAGCCAACCTGAAATCAATCGTCTGTAACGAATCAACGACACTCACCCAAACGGTATATAAATGGGACGACACAAGCTCAATAATTCAATGTTAAATAGTAGTACGAGAATGCCGCGGCTGACAGAAGAACAACGCTGTACAGCTGTTAGTTTGGCACAAATGGGAGCAACACACGCCGAAATAGGATCGACCTTTGGTTGTACTCGAGCTACTGTAACAAGACTCATGCAGCGGTTTAGATTAACGGGTCTAACAACGGACAGACCCCGCACTGGACGTCCACGTCTCACCATGTCAAACGAAAACCCAAACTTAAGTAACAGATCACAAATGTCAGTGTTACCACCTGCTAATGCCTCACGTAATGCTGATAGTCGTCGCCCGTTATGGAGAGAACATCGTGCTTATGATCGGACGAACAGACACTTGCTATCAACAAACCTTACTCGACATCCTGGCCGCAGGAGATGTTGGCGATGTTTGAACTTGCAGAGGGAACTTCCTGATGATAGGTTGTTACGTTACCAAGATGATGAAAGATTTACAACAATGCGTGGAGGCGAGTGGTCAAATTGGTGCTGTATCCCGGACTGCGCATCATTTGGACATGACAGTATTGAGATGTTACATGCTGGTAGTATATGTGGTCAACTGATGACAAGACCTGTGGTGATTGACAATGATGTGTATAATCAATGCCACAGTCATCAAGTCTTGTGTCCGTTTCTTCACCAAAATATCATGAGTAACCTATGTCAAAATCATGCTACTAGACTAGTCACAATACTTCCCGCACACACGTTTTATGAGTAAAGTATCGTGACGATGTCTATTATTTATCTACCACTCAATGAATTTTGTGATCTAATGTACTATCCCTGAAAGTTTAGGGTGAAGGTCTTGTGGCTCTGTTATGCCTAGACGAATTAATAAAATTATCGTGGTCTGACAAATACGTATTACGTTTCTCTGTTGTAACGTCGCACTCGGGTACATTCCAGCTTTGTGACTGCAGCCAGTAAATAATCAAATCCCAGACAAGGCCGTCGGAGTGCGATGACACATTTGTCACCGACTCTGACCACCCTATCCATTATGTCGACTCACGTGTTGCTGGGCAAACCCGGAATTCTCCGGCGCTCGGCATTTTGGAGATAGATCAAAGACTGGTCGGCTCGGAGTCAGTATACTGTATTTGAGTGGGTGTACCCTTGTTAAACTGCGGCATAGTTTCTCAGTGGTCTTGCACTAAAATAAACAGCATTTGTTCGGAGTACCACAAGTGGCCACACATGGGCGTGCACGTGCACGTCGCTACGTAGGTGAATTTGCACCTGTTTCATCTCAACTCACCTCACCTGATCTTTCCCAACTTCACCAATTCGCTCTCACAACATCGCATGGTCATCATCCACGTAATTTTTTCTACGTTTTAGATGTGATTACAAGTACGACATGCAAGGTAAATTGGAAATCTTATTTTGACAATGTTGAGGCCGAATTAATACCAAATTCCGCTCAATTTAGTTATGTTTGAAATAACACTTTAGCAATGAAACCTGGATTAGTTGTACCATAAGTATCAGATAGAATGTAATGTCCACATACAGTGATGAAAACATAACCTACATATGTCATTTCACAAAAGCACACATTTTATAACGTTTGCGACTGGAATAAATATTACAGCAATATCACGGCGGGGGGACACCAGAAATGGACTTCCCACATTGTTCCCACATCGGGAATATAATTTTTTTGATTGGACCCAACGAAATTGTAAACAGGCGTGTGTCATGCATTGTAAAGATCAGTTCTTGAGAGAGTTTGGTGCTTGCGCAAGAGCGGCAGAGAACTCAAATTCAACGTGCATCACAGTATAAATAAGGCAACAAAGAGTTCTGATCTATTTTTAAAAAAAATCAACAAGAGATTATTTCGTCAAAGTGTTTTGTCAATTCCAGTTCTGGCAGCATACACTCCACAAAGAGGGTTTTACAGTTTCTAAAACGTATTTTGTCACAAAACTTCAGACCCGTGAAGATTCCGGGGTAGAATAGGTCCTCAGCAACCCATGCTTGCCGTAAAAGGCGACTATACTTGTCGTAAAAGGCGACTGACGGGATCGGGTGGTCAGGCTCGCTGACTTGGTTGATGCATGTCATCGATCCCAATTACGAAGATCGATGAAATGATATCAATCACTGGATTGTCTGGTCCAGACTCGATTATTTACAGACCGCCGTCATGTAGCTGGAAAATTGCTGAGTGCGGCGTTAAACAACAAACCAACCAACCAACCACAAAACTTCATGAAACATAATCATCTCAACCGAAATTCTTTGTAATGTGCAAATTGCAAAGTAACACGTTTTCGTCCTGTGACACCAATGTACCCGAACATGATAATAATATTTTAATTTTGGTTATTTAGTTATCATGCTTAGAATTAATTATTTGATCTGCGTTCCTTATCTCCTGATATAGATGTCAATGGAAGAGATGAGCCAGTCTTGATTATCCGCCGAAACATATCACATTTGGCGTAAAGGGTAAAACTGCTGTAAAATGTAGATGAGTGAGTGAGTGAGTGAGTGTTCTCTGTTTAACGCCGCACTAAGCAATATTCCAGCCATTTGATGGTCTGTAAATAATCAAGTCTGGACCAGAAAATACAGTGATTGACATAATAAGCACCGTCCCACGTAATTAAGATACTTTGACATGCATCAAACAACTAGGCGAGCCTGACAACCAGATCGGGTAAGTCGCCATTTACGACAAGCATAATTGATTTTTTTTATATTGCAAGCATACGTTGCTGAAGACCTATTCTACCCCGGATCTTTACGGGTGCCCGCAACCGTGTGAGTGCATATTTTGTTTTCCTACCATGAACTATACTTCCCTATACCTCCGAAATGCTAAGCACACTCTACGCTTAGTCCTGCAGTCTGGCACGCCCATTATCAACGCTGACCTACACGGAAACTGGGTCAACGTTTCCAGCCTGTCCCCGTGACAGAACTTGCCTCCTTTCGATCATTGTCTGCGATAAATATATCTTTTTTCAGTGTACTTATTTACAGGTAGTTTCGTTTAAGATTATTCTCATAATTATTCTCATAATTATTCTCATAATTATTTATGTATTTCCTATGTACACATACCACTATACATATATGAGACAAATATTCTTCTTTTAGACGTTTGGTCACTTCTTTCCAACGTTTAGTCATCCCGATCCAATGTGTATTCCTCTGATTATTGTCAGGGACAAACATAAACGTTTTTAGTATAATAATTAACAGTTCCATGATGTTTGTAAAGTGAGTGAGTTAAAATCTAACGCAGCATCGGTATTATTTCAGCCATTTATCGACGAGATCATGTTGATGGTTTGTTCAAGAAATCAAAGTTACATTTAAACAATTCATGAAACATATTCGGACACAACAATATCATGTATACAGTTTTAAAAGCCATATGCCACCAGTAATCAAAGCTAGGCAACCTCGCATACGATTATGGGGACTCACAGTACCTAGGCTTCCTGCAGGATTAACATCATCACTTTAGCTACTCGTGGTTGTGCACAATGCTAGTCAATCGTAAAACATACACAGCAATGGTTGCTGATTGTTACATAGATTATGATAGGATTACGGGTTTGTAAAGACTCTGGGTCATTGCCGAATATATATGTCATCGGCATAAACCAGAATTAACATTTTTTAGGAATAATAGATAATCAAGTCGTTTACTAACAGTGAAAACAATGATGGGGCGAAGTCGACCATAATAATGTTTTTTTATTTAAATGTGTTTGTAATATCATCAAAGTAATAAAGCAAACAACTAACTCCCGAAATAAATTTTCTTAAATCAAATAAGATAGAGGCGAAAGCTGCGGGAGCGTGGACGTCTTTTTTTCGAAATACGTTATGCCTACAACATAGAAATGAAGGACGGACTTTCGCGTCATGTTTTATTTGATAAACATGTGTAAGTGCCTAGCGGGTCTCTGCACTGGGAACATTGGCATCTTTTCCCGTGTGGTATATGTCTCGCGATTACGAAAAAGTACCATTTCGACTCTTTACCATCATTCAGCAACACTGTTCGAGTCTTCCCTTCCTTTCGCACATGCAATTCTCTTTTGCGAACTTGGTACGTTCCGTAGCTTCATGTTCATACAGGTCCAACTCAAACGAATTTAACAATTACCTAAATAATACTTGCTTACGTTGATGGACCCATTATTACCAAATAAAAGAACTCCACTGAACAACACGTTCACGTCAATGTAAAGAATAAAATGTTTAAACGTTCAGCAATATAACCGTTCATAAACGGATTAACTACAAGTCTCGATGTTGAGAAATATTTAATTGTTAATTCAATCTTATTTGTTGCTGATAGCAATTCGTAAAAATATCCATGCTAAAAATCACAGACAAAGAAGCCTTGGTCCAAACAGATGACATCGCAATTTTTGCTAATCTATAAAAAAATAGTATCACCATAATTCGCAAATTATCCCCTTATTACAAAAAAAACAGATTGGAAAATTACGCCTTTTGGTCGTCCGAACACAAAAGCGCACGTGCAAATATTGGCCAAAAAACACTGAAATTTACGAGGGGGTCGTAAATATGACTTGTGTACAATGTATCAATAACTGTGAATATCGCTGACACTAGATGCTCAAAAATACCGTTACCATCTTAATGACAATACCATTACTACATTATGCACATACTGTGCATATTTGGTTATTGTACAAGTCAATGCTCAATAATTTCGTTACATCCTAATGTCGATATCAATACTAAACTATGCAAAAAAGTAATTATTTCGTTATTGCACATCCAAGATGAGCGACATTCAATTAGATGCTCTAGTTGAACCATTTCCGTTATTACAAACACAGTTTTCGTATTTCTGAGAAGAAAACGATTTTTATGTAAATTTGTTTGTAATATCATCAAAGTAATAGAGCAAACCACTAACCCCCGAACAAAGAATTCTTTAATTAAATAAAATAGAGGCGACAGCTGCGGGAGCGTGGAAGTATATTTTTTTTCGAAATACGCTATACGTACAACTTAGAAATGAGGTACGGACTTTCACGTTTTGTTTCATTTGTTAACAATTCGGTATGACGCTGTTTGAAAATATATGTCTCTTAATTGGATATTTGTCAATTTGTGATGGTCAAAGCAGTTTACAATTGTAACTTCGTAAGTTATTATCAAAACTGTAATGCCTGGTCTGAAAAGTTTTTGTCAGTACACACGTACAGCTAGAGTAAAGACCATAAGTGCAAATTCATAAACATATACCCTGCATTAATTTCAAACGTGGAGGAAACTTATTTTGAATACATTTACATGTCTTGAAGAGCTTGTGGGTGATCTGAGTTACACTTTGAACAGCATTTCAGGTCCATCATGGTGTGTTCGATATTTGAGGAAATGCCAACGTGACCAAGAACGTATTATCTGTTGTTTACACCTACTGTCAGACATGGTGATGGGGAAAGTATGGACGTATTTAATAGTTTCTCTGAATGTCCAAAAGTAAGATTTACATATCATTTCGCCAAGATTGTACGGAATATCTCTATTTATATTTGACCTTCTTTAAAGAAAACTGTTTTCTCTAGTTGTGTAGGCATCTTTCTAGGGAAAATAATGCGTTTGGAGAAGGGTTAATTTTAGCACATGGGATCTAATAATTGATCATTGATTGGATTGCAAGTGTTAACGTGGTTCGTTTGATCAGCTCCATACATGTCGAATTATCAGCGGGTTAAATGTCCCTGTGTAATGACGCATGGGCGTTGATCCTGGTTGATGACAGATCAGGCGCACAGGTAAATGAATCGGTATTATTTTCTAAATTCCACGATTTTGCTCAAATGCATTGAAAAGCCATTGAAAGACCTCTTACCACGGTAACTGTGAAGCATAGACTGACTATAACTGGATATGTCGTACATATTTTAATTTCATTCAGTGGTTATATGAAATAAATATAACTCAGAATAACGAGGGCCGATTGATAAGTTCTAGTGAGTGAGTGAGTTGGGTCCAACGCCGCTTTTAACATTATTCCAGTCATATTGCGGCGTGTCAGCTTAATGTGGGAGGAAAGCCCGAAGTGATGCAGGTTTTAGACGTTTACCACTTCGGTGAAACCCATGAGCACGGGTATGGTGCTGACAAACCTAGAAACATAATCGGGGCGAACCGGGATTCGAATCCACAATCATGTTTCCGTCGTGCCCAAGGGACGCAACTCTGCACAGCGAATCGCGGCGCCTTAGACGACTGGGCCACCCGTGCCCCCATAAGTTCTAAGCCTAACAAAGAAAACAAAGTCAGTTTGATACCAAAGCTTTATATTTTTCGACAAAGTGCCCTTTAAGGTCAACACACTTCTGCCAGCGATGTTGCAATGCCATTATGCCACTGTTGTAGAAGTCAACTTCTTGGTCACTCAAAAAGTTGTTGACCGCTGTAATGATGTCATCATCTGACTGGAAATGAGTTCCAGCTAAATGCCTTTTCAACTGTGGGAACAGATGGTAGTCCGACGGAGCCAAATCAGGTGAATAAGGTGGATGTTGGAGAAGTTCAAAGCCACACTCATGGATTTTGGCCATTGCTATCAGTGATGTGTGTGCTAGAGCATTGTCTTGATGATAAAGCACACCTTTCGCACGTCGCATAACTTTGATTTTCTCTCTTAACTGTCTCAGAAGTTCCACATAGTAAGCCCTTGTAACAGTACGGCCTTTAGGAAGCCAGTCCACAATGATCACACCTTCAGAATCCCAAAACACGGATGCCATGACTTTCCCAGCTGAAGGCACAGACTTTGCTTTCTTTGGAGTAGGAGATGTGACATGTTGCCACTGTTTAGACTGTTGTTTTGATTCAGGTTATAAGTGGTGGACCCATGTACCGTCCATTGTAATAAAGCGTTTGAGAAAGTTACCTGGATCACCTTCAAAAAGCTTGAGGTTCTCCCTTGCGAGATTCTCTCTTTGACGTTTCTGATCAGCTGTCAACAGTTTGGGGACCAAACGAGCAGAAACCTTGTGCATTCCTAGAATATCTGTCAGATTGAAATGCACTCGCTCCTGAGAGATGTCCACTAAGTTGGCTATCTGTCGCTGTGTCACTCGTCGGTCGTCCATGACTATGTCAAGGATTCGCTGTACCATTTCAGGTGTTGAAGACACAACAGGTGGACCAGGACGGAGTTCACCATCAGTGCTCGATCGCCCACGATTAAACTCTGCCACCCATCTTTTCACTGTTGCATATGACGGGGCATCTTCCCCTAGTGTGGATAACATATCCTCATATATGGCATTGTTTGTTAAGCCTTTCTTGTAAATGTATTTGATAACAGCTCGCTTTTCCTGTTTCTCCATTTTAAGTCATCTCATAACCCCCCTTGCAGTCATTAGCTTTTACTAAACTAAATAATGTGTCCAATACAACAGTCCTCCTGTGTATGTCACTGTACGTGATCAGTCTGTCACCACCACAAAGGAATTCATCCGTACCACACTTCTTCAGAGGTACTCGTAGGCTCACAACTTATCAATCACCCCTCGTACATTGAATTGTATCACAGGACGACTGTGCACATGTACACATACTTAAATGTGTCGAATTGACAAAGTGCCAGTAAAACCTCAGAACAACTTTCAGGAGTATGAGAATAAAACATATTGCTGTTGGGACACGCTTCCTCTGTTTCGTTTGTTTTGGACAGATCTGTTTAAGCGAGATTTGAGTGCGATGTTCTAAAACCACCAACAATATGGTCAACGTCTCGCGTTCTTCGATTTTGTACCTTTTGCATTTTAAATATTTTCCCAAGGTCAATAATGTGACAAAGTCTTAGGG
Source organism: Haliotis rufescens (assembly GCF_023055435.1). Classification (NCBI taxonomy): domain Eukaryota; kingdom Metazoa; phylum Mollusca; class Gastropoda; order Lepetellida; family Haliotidae; genus Haliotis; species Haliotis rufescens. The sequence goes on along the minus strand of NW_025963832.1, from coordinate 257,775 downwards.
AAGGTGGTGATAAGCCCCGGAAGCTATGAACTTGTTATATGCCAGATAATTACATATAAGAAGAAGTAAATGAATGTGTTAGACTGTTTACATTAATCTATATGTATCTAATAGTTTCGTCCTATGAATGGCTTCAAAGAGTCTTTGTTCGTACCACAGTGTTTACAACAAAGGTCGGTGTTATAAACCTGTAGCCACCACTTAAAGTTCCAACAGTTTGCGATACGTCAACAAAAGCTCTTACCCGTGCTCCTACTGTTTGGATCACTGAACAGACAAGCAAATGCTTTTATATCAAAGGAATTACTTTATTGGGAAAATCTTATTTCTTTACTTGCATCAAGACAACAAGCTTCTAAAGGTGTGATTATAAGGCTTAACAATAATATTTGTTACTCTGAAAGTTCTTTCGCACTCAAAGCCTCCGTCTGAAGTGTTTGTAAGTACCATATACAGAGAGATATCAAGCGTAGGTTCATAGTACTTCGTACTTAACACTTGAGACACAAAGTCTTATCTCTCCTTTATTTCCAGCAATACTACCCTGTCGGAAATATATACAAAATATATTACAGAAAAGTCAAATTGACAACGAGCTTTACTAACATTTGAAATGTATGCTTATTAGTTGATTTTGGATGTTGTGGGACTTTTGGGAACTGAATCTTTCCCAAACGTTCCCCTTCAATCCACGTGTGTATAGAACATATGAATCCAAAGATAAAGGGAAAAGCGTAAAATCTTTCAAAACGAAAGACTCTTTTTTCTACAATTTATCATGAATCGCAAGTATATCGATTTTGTACATGTTTAAACCTAATTGTGAAAGTTAAAATTCGATCCTGTTATCAAATTTGTAAAGAATTCCAATATCCATCGACACGTGAACACTCTAGTTCGTAGTTCCCAGGCAACCCATCATTCATGCATATATTTCTGTTTGAACTCCGAAAAGATTTTTGCTCAGTGCAAGAAGTCACTGGACTAACGTTTTGACACTAAGGATTTCTGCTGTCATTTATTGGATTGTAAACGTGTCAAGTGAGAATCAATTATTGTTACCATTACATATCTGTTGTTCAATATAACCTGATTATCAGATATATTTATCCAAATACAATGACTTTATATCATGAATATAAAAGAAAAAGTGTTGATTTATGTTGGAGGACTATTTGGGGTCACTATAATTAATCAGGCAACCTCTTATACTACTTTTGACCACCGCTTCACTGTGACTGATCGATGAGTATCGATGTAATGACCCTGATGTTGTGAACATTTTCATATTGATTTAATGTTGCAATTATGTAATATGCTTTTATTCAACCAAGTCAGCGAACCTGACCACCCGATCCCATTAGTCGCCTCCCACGACAAGTATATTGGCCTTTACGGCAAGCATGGGTTGCTTAAGAACTGACAGCTGGAGTATTGGTGAGTGCGGCGTTAAGCAACAAACAAACAAACATTCTATATGGCATTATGTGTTCTGTACCTTTCTCACTTCCCAGTTGTTAAGACACTGAAACCCATGAGCCGAGTCTAATCTGTGGAGTGGTAAAAAGGAACAGTATCACTCAGAAAACCCTTTCAAGCGAGTATTATTTCATTTCGTACCAAACGGATATACAGATGCAATATCCAATATTATTTCATCGTGTAAGTAAGCATATCGTTGGAATGCCTAGTCTTTCACATAATGTGGCATACGTGGAACGTTCAAATGAAACATTGCTGAAGAAGGTTAAAGATGCGATTTTGGACATGAACTGCAAGATTCTAAATTATTAGTGGAGAAGATGTTTGTGAAACAGTGTCTGAAAAAAACCCTTCAAACTGTATTGTCATGTATGGGTTATTCTTACGAAAATGTAAACCTGCTGTCTGTCTGTCTGTCTGTCTGTCTGTCTGTCTGTCTGTCTTCCATCCCTTTTGGATTCCGGGACATAATTGGACCTCTGAAGATATGGATATTTACAACATTTTTCGCATATAGCTGGTTCGCAATACTAGCAAATTCCTATAATATCAAGAGAGATTTCCCCTCGTTTGGCTGTAATGTATCCAGCATGTACGTTGCTTCTATTGTCATTTCTCGTAATACCCAACTTGATCCCACTGCAACGTTAGGAGTCATTAACTATGAACATTTTCTGTATTTGGCTAGTTATTGGAAGAACCTATTTTACTATAATATCGCCAGTCCCCTGATGATGAGATTGATACCAAACCTTCAACACGATATACTATTGCCTATCAAGGAAATGAATAGCCGTGAGCAGTTTTGAATAAGTTAACTAAAATATAACTTTAAATATACACATATTTACTTAGCCAATATCACGATAAAACTGAATTTGGAAAAAAATATAAAGAACGTATGTAAATGCATCCTACATAAGCGTGCATATAAACATAATACATGAAAATACTTTAATACTAATATCAAAACGATAGACTGATGCAGGTGCAAAGGCACAGGGGGAGTGACAGAGCACTTTTCTTGTGAGATAGTATGAACACTAAAGGTGTGATGTTATATGCATATAACCTTTCTTAATAGCTGAGCGTGCTTCTGATCGATTAACGTTCTGTATCTGACTGTATGAATATGGTCATAATCCTGATATCATTACTCAGTCATAACAAATATTCACATGGAAAGGTGAATGGATATCTGCAAACGTGGACGATCCACGAGGAACGACCAAAATTAATCTCATAATATGTGTAATATGTCAGTTAAACGCAAGCACATATGCAATAATTTCCTTACAAATCGTGTTTATGTTACACAGTGGACCAACACGATCAGTGTGTATCCACGCATGAGGCTTAAATAGAACGATTCTGTTATTGACGTGCTTTTGTATTCCTAAAACAAAAGCCCACAGAAGTAAACATCATTTGAAAATATGGAATGAATAGAAAGAAGAATATGTAGCAGGTATGGAAGGTCAGGCTTGTCGGCACTGAAGTATGTCCATATCAAGGAAAAACCTCGGGCAGAGTACAACTGTAGATTTAAGAAAATCTGGAATTCAGAGTTGAACGCTCGCAATAAAGTCAAAGCCACAAATACTTATGCTGTACCCGTCCTTTCGTATTCCTGTGTGCTGTTGATTTTCCGAAAAAAGACTTTTGCACATTTATATTTGTCTGATGATCCTCTTGTGAAGCATGTAAAGTCTCACGATGAAACAAGAACGATGGACCAGCAGCAGGTTGCAGTTTGTTAATTATAATTTTAATCATTCATAATAGCAAAATCAAAGGTGATGTTTTACACAATCAAGCGGTGGTAATGGCGCGGAAATGACTCAATTGTGGCGCATCAGTGGAGAGAGAGTGTTGCCGAAGTACCACGTTAGTGGCACACAACAGTGTAGAGAGAGAGAGCAATAAAGTTCTTGCTCTACAAACTGATATCTTTCACAAAGTATTGATATGCACCAATGTTTGGATTTTGGATCGTGTCACTGGTATCATACAAAACGTAATATCCCTTTCTGTCTCGCAAGACGTATTTGTACCATTGTTTCTGGGAATGATGTTGACACTACCCGCCTTGCTGAACTTAAGCAACATTATCCCGCAAAGCTAATTGAGTGAGTGAGTATGGATTTACGCCGCTTTTAGCAATATTCAAGCAATATCACGGCGGGGGACACCAGAAATTGGCTTCACACATTGTACCCATGTCGGAAATCGAACCCGGGCCTTCGGCGTGACGAGCGAATGCTTAAACTACTAGGCTACCCGACCGCCCCCAAAGCTAATTGAAGATAGCATACAGAAGGCTCTTAGTATTGAACATCTAAAACCGAGGGAAAAGTCTGAAGAAAGCAACATGGGGAATAATTTAACTCAAGTATCTACCTTCAACCCTAATCATGAAAAGAAACCTTGTCCATGTCGACGATACGAGCCTATTTACAATCAAGGTATTAACATGGAGAAGTTATTGAGCAAATTCAAAATTATCAACAGCTAGAGACAACCCAAAAATCTTAGAAAGATTTGGACAAGGTCTAAATTTTATTCTGTTGTCATCACTCCACAGGTATCTAATTCGGTGACAAACGTTGCCCTACTTACAGCACTAGATTTGAAAGCGGTTCAGTCCAAATTACAAAGGACACAAAATTTACTGTAAAACAAATTATGACTTGTGATACTAGAATATATGGGAAAGTCAGAACTTAGATTAAAAAGAAGAATGAATGTTCGCCGTTAATTCGGCTGGTCATGTCATGTCCTGTACATACAATATTTCATGCACACGTTTGGTTTTTAAAAATAAGTCTATTCAAACTGTCTTATATATACGTATGAATCTATCAAACTTGCTTAGAGCCCTTTTCCCAGAAGACGGTGGCTCATTGGCAAATCTCTTGATGCTGACCCCAAATTCTGTACGTCTCTAATGAATTTTCATGGGCTGAACCAGCCTGACCCTTAATTTGGTAGATAGTTATAGCTTTTCGCGCTGATTTGCTGGAGAAAACACCCCTTTATCCCCGGTCTTTGCAGCTTGGAAATCCGATGTAGTGCAAGACCGTCCTTGTAGACAGTCCATGCCTCTGCTGTTGATAAAACTAGAGGAGGTTCTTCTACCCTGGAGAAGCAGAACATAATCCATAGTCCTGTTCCACTCAACACTTTCTCTACAATCTGTTGTTGTCAGTGTTACTTTGAACATAATGTTTACTCTGTGTTCACTGAATCTTCCACCTTCCTAAACTTTCCATTAACTAGATCCTCAGACTTTGTACGATCAGCTCCCGAAGCCCTGTATCATCATGGGATATTTAAACGGTCACAATCCCCTTTGGGGGAGTACTGATACAAATCACAAGGGAACAGTCCTTGAAAATTTTATCTCAAAATTAATGATTTATACCTCTTCAATGATGGAAATAACACATAACTGCATCCTGCCACTGGCACATACTCTGCCCTAGATTTGTCACCAGCAGGTTCAAATATTTTAAATGAATTCGTATGGTCGGTTCCTTCGTCTTCTGCAAACCCTCATATATGAAACCATGGTTCGATGATATTTGTAAACAAGCTAGGAAAAGATAGGAAGAAAGCAGAAAAATATTTCCGACGGCATCCAACTGCCAACAACTTGATATAACGTTAAAATCAGGGGCGCTAAAGCGAGACGTACCACTAAACAGAATAAATGTCAATCCTTGAGGAATCGATCCCAATTGCGTAGATCGAAGCTCATAATATCAATCACTGGATTGTCTCGTCCAGACTCGATAATGTTACAGTCCGCTGTCACCGCTGGCAAACGATTCCTCATTATCAAATAATAATCCGCAATTCCAGCAAAAACAGCAGGAAAAGGTAATAAGTGCATTTTAACTAGCATATACACTGCCCTAGGGCAAGCTCATTCAGGTACTTAAAAGCGTATTTTCATATCACCCCATTATTCAAGAACTCAATAATGATCTTTCTACTGGCCAATGTGACATCGTCTTTTGCTGGTTACCAAGTCATATAGGCATAATAGGTTACTCATAAGCCGACGCTGCAGCTAAAGCAGCTCTTGACAAACCGTTATCTGCACTACCTGTCCCGTACAGTGATTTCAAACCAACCATCAAGAGTTATACTCGGGATCTAATGCAAAGAGGTGGAACACCCAGTCAGGAAGCAATAAACTTCACGAATTTAAAACCAACAATTTGTCAGTCAAGACATGATGAGGTAGTTTTACGACGATGTCGTATTGGCTACATTCGGTTTGCCCACGAATATCTGCTTAAGACAGATGACAACGAAGCTCCTAAGTGTATCCCTTGTGATGAAAGGTTCACTGTCAAGCATCAAAATATACTGAACAACAAACGTTCCTGTGACATTGAATAAGATTTAATGCAAAGTTATATTTTTTACCAAATCTGAAACAATTTCGGTTTGCAACAGATAAAAGACTCCTGTAAGTGTTGCCATACAGACTTCAGAAAATGCGTGGTTTCATAAAATGGACATGCCAAAATGTCAATTTACATATCAATAACGTGTGTTTTCCACCGCTGGTTGCGATGCAAGCAACACATCTTCCTCTCATGGAATGGATAAGGCGTCGCACAAAGTCCTGTGGGATATCTGTCCATATCTGCTGGAGCATGTTTCGAAGTTCCTGGAGTGTCTGTGGAACACGTGGTTGACGTCGAAGGCGCTGATCCATCTCATCCCACATGTGCTCGATTGGTGAGAGATCAGGGGAGCGAGCCGGCCAGGGGATGACATTCACGTTGTTGTGTTGAAGAGAATCCTGAACAAGTCGAGCAATATGAGGCCGGGCGTTGTCATGTTGAAAGGTAATGCCTGGGCCATGGCGACAAAACGGTAGAACAACAGGGCCGATGATCTTGTCGCGGTAGAGTGTCCATTGAGATTTCCCTCTACCACTATCAAACGGGTCCCCTGTCTTGCTATAATCCCACCCCATACCATAACGCTGCAGCCCCGGAACAGATCTTCTTCCATGACACAATGAATGACGTACCGTTCACCTCGACGTCGCTACACTCGAATCCGTCCATCGCTGTGGCTGAGGTGGAACCCGAGACTGTGACAGTGAATGGAAATTGTCCTCACTGCATGGCCGCCCAGCGTAGACACTGTTTGCACCACTGTAGACGTGCTTGACGATGGTTTCCTGTCAAAATGGGATGTCTGGCGGGTCTTCTGGCGACATACCCTGCACATATGAGGCGGCGACGTATGATTTGTGAAGATATTCGTCGAAGGCCAGGGATTCTTCTTGCAGTCACTGATGCTGGCTGGAATCGTTTTCGGAAGTGTGTTGTTCAAATCCAATCGAATCTTGTCGATTATTGGTTACGCATGGCCTGCAACTCCGAGGATGGTCTCTGACTGCATTCAGATGTTGCCAACGTTGCCATAAACACCAAATGGTGTTTCTGTGGACGTTAAATTGTCTTTCAACATCACGTTGACTCGATCCTGCTTCAAGCATACCAATGGCTCGAAGACGCTAATTTTCGGACAGGCGTGGCATTTCGTAATGTTGAATAATTGCGTAATTTTGTTGTTTTTCTGAGTGATTGTTGTCAGCACGATGCTAGACAATGCATATGGAATCCCGCTGACGCACATGTTTTTATACTCATTCTTGGGTAGTGAAATGCATGGGGCTTGCATAAAAGTAAACTTTTGCATGGAATGCATGCTTTTCTGTAGCAGTTGCGTCTTTGTGACTTGATTCTATACATGTACTACAATATTGAAAACCAAACTGTACTTGTTTGAAAAATACACTAAAATATTGTTGTCACATGAACTTTTGTTGTTGAGTATATATTGCTTCTAATTGTTTTTAGTATTTTTTAATATTGTCAAATATTGCCCTATGCACCTTTGGCCCGTGTTTTAAAACTGCATAGATGATATTTGTATGCTCAAATATGTTTCATAAATTGTTTTTAAATATTACTTTGCATAAATGACTCAATTGTTAATATATTAACTTGCTCTCGCCGCTATATGGCTGAAATAATGTCGATGCTACGTTACATTTTAACTCACCCACTCACTCACTCTCTAACATAGCAATAGCCGAAGCATAATAACCACCATGGATCCATCTACCACTAAAATGACAAATTAGGAATAAGGTGAACTTAATTATCTCTTGATAACATTTATGCATTAGGGGCTCTATAATTAGCAAACATAAAGATGTTTAGCCAATCGTAATGATATTTACCTATCAAAATGGCTCGTTTGTTGGATTGCGATTGACAACCGAACAGATAGTGGAATTCGACATCAAACGCATTTGTATCACATAGTCTGTCTCCATTGGCAAGTTAGAGTTACATGTAAGGAATGTTAAGAAATATTTGAGACATATTGAAACAATTAAGGCGATTTCTTGCGCCAGAATATTGTCGTATTAGTGTCAGAGCACAATTTATCAAGAATGTAGTCAAGTACTGCCAGTTGTTCAAAATTAAGTTGGTATTGTTGAAGAACATTACAAGACTATACACTTGTCTTCTTCACAATATTGATTACTTATTGATTCCCTTTTATGCAGATCATTTAGGTCTTCCGTCGTAAAATAAAATACAATTGTTTGAAAACAAAAGCGTGATTTGAAAGTATCAGGATGTGCACATTTTACTAGTTGTGCAAAAGTCAAAACTCACCCTTATCCTGTTAAGTTGACCCGACGCCGTGTGACGTGTTGAGTTAACTGAGTGTGAACCTAAAGCACGAGCTTATCAACTACACATCAAAGGATCATGGCGTCTAATTAACATTGACGTCTGCCTATCAGAGTTCTGTATTTGCTACTACGCGTCCACTGGTTGTCGAGTCCGTAACTAACACTGGTTGTCGAGTCCATAACTAACATATTTGCTTAAGGAGTTCTTCTGGCGTATATAATTAGCGAATGGGGGACATTGATTTTTGTATGGAAACAGAGATAAGATCGAAATATTGTTCCTGGGTGGTCTTTCGAAATATAAAAACTGTGGGACTCTTCAGGGATCACTCGATTGCTTGCATACTGTATCATATTTCTGACATAATTACATGTTTTAATGAGGATTTTAACTATATCGTTGCAATCAAGACTTTGTGAAAGAAATGAGACATGAGAAACCATGTAACATGAGGAGTGCTACAGTATGACTGTTCGGGAAAGCAGTTTTCACGTGCAAATCATGCCAGGGGTTTAGGGCCAAGTAAGTCGTTTTCACAAATCATTAAATTTACCAGCAATTTGACAAACTTTATCCTGAAATTCCATTTTATTTAGAGAAAAAATGATATTGACAGATTTGAAACTAGTGAACCAAAGGCAAAGGGCATCAGGCATAATACATCATGGTGCAATTTCGGGAACACTGTAAAGCTCGTCGAAGGTCATAGAGACCAAAAATCAAAACAGCAGTCCTTAGCCCTGCATAGGGGTCTATCACTCGAAGCTGTACATTCACTGAACGTACACAGTAACACAAATCTTTTTGCGTCCTATATCGTCAGACTGTCCGTTTACGAGGTTCCCGAATATGAACAAGCAGATCCAGCTATGGTGTGCCACAAGTATCAACATCTGTCCTTCGCCAGACGAGAGACACACGCACACATGACAACGACGCGTGAAGATCCGGGTTACAATAGGTCTTCAGCAACCCATGCTTGCCGTAATAGGCGAATAGCGGGATCGGGTGGTCAGGCTCGCTGACTTGGTTGATGCATGTCATCGTATCCTAATTTCCCCTATTATCTATGCTCATGACAATCACTTGTCAGGTCGAGCCTCTATCATTTACAGACCGCCGTCATACTGCTGGGGTATTGCCGCGTATGGCTTTAAACATCAAAGAACAAACACTTACATAATTTTGTATAAATTTCAGTGAGTGTGTGAGTAAATTCGGTTTAACGCCGCTTTTAACAGTATTCCAGTTATATCACGGGGTGTCAGCCCGAAGTGATGCAGGTCTTAGATGTTTACCACTTCGATAAGTTCTAGTGAGTGAGTTGGGTCCAACGCCGCTTTTAACATTATTCCAGTCATATCGCGGCGTGTCAGCTTAATGTCGGAGGAAAGCCCGAAGTGATGCAGGTTTTAGACGTTTACCACTTCGGTGAAAACCAAGAGCACGGGTATGGTGCTGACAAACCTAGAAACATAATCTGGTCGAACCGGGATTCGAACCCACAATCATAGGTTTCCGTCGTGCCCAAGGGACGCAACTTTGCACAGGGTATCGCTGCGCCTTCGAAAGGAGAAAAGCATGTTTATCTTGCCTCAGAAAGATTTGGAATAAACTCCATTTGTTGTCTCGAGAAGTGTCTTAATAGTGTTACAGAGCTAATAACAGCCTGAAACTAACTGATGTAATTGTCTGTCTGCAATTTGGATAAAGCTTCACCTTTTGACAAAGTACAGATACGGAAGATCTATAAACAACATCGCTTTTGTCTCTATCAAAGCCAGACTTGGGATAAATGAGTAAACCTATTAATGGTGGATATGTTTGTCCTCCAACTAGATTTCTTAACACACCGAACTTGACGTTGAAAAATGCACGTAAGTTCAGGATAAGTTGCCAAGTAATGACGTGTGACGAACAAGTTTGAGATGTTAATAGTTTACACAGATACAGCGGGTTTCGGTAGACGTAATAACCTGGAAAAAGTGTTCTTAATCGTTACCGTGTTTTTTGCTTTTCTTAAAACATTTCCATCTTTGTAAAGTCACGTTGGTATCAATTTGGAACATTGATATGTGATGATATCCAACAAAGCTCCCAGTGATTCCAATAAACGTTCCTTACAATATGTTGAAACTACGATTTTTTTATTATATTTGTGAGTAGGTTTGTGTTTACGCCACTTCTATCAATACTCGAGCATGCCCCGATGGTAAAATGGCATCTGCAGGCCAAGGGTCATAATGGTCGGACTGTGTTCACAGTGGATCTTCATATCCCCATGGTGTTTTTAGGAATAGTACATTTTTATATCATCTAATACTAAGTAGTAATTGACTAAAATTAAGATATGATTGTTACAATGTAACGACTCTGTTTTTTATGTGTCATAGTAATGTCGACAAAAACATGTTGGTGGATACCCTGGATTAACAAAATAGTGTAACATGCATTGCAAATAATGTTTATGATATTTAATTTGAATAGTCTGTCCTTTATCCATGCTTTAAACCACAGGTCTTACTCGACTATGCATAGTTCATCGTGATACAGCTTGAACAATACAGATTGTAGTGGAAAACGACGGTCACTCACTCAAGTACACCTGGAATGGTATTGGTAATTCTAAGAAGAAAGTAAGTTAATCATTATCAATTTCATTCTCCCTTTCTCTTGATTTATCCCTCCAATACGTTGTCACTGGTTATTTCCTGCACTGATCAACGTCCCGATAAGCAATAATTCGAGACGGATGGCTTCTCAGTCAACATAAGTTGTCTTTTCGCCAAAGAACAGCCGGAACCGCCGAGGTATCAATATAACACTTATACAAGCAGAACGAAGAAATCATTATGAATAATTTTTACATTTGGTCGCTTGTAACAAACAAAACTAGATTTACAACAATGTCGTTGCCATTGTCGTTAACAATGCGAAGCTTTGTATACAATATTATAATAACAAAAATGGATATTACGTTTATTAATTTGACTACACACAAATGTCATCGGTTGCACAAAAGAAAGAAGACTTCTGTACAGATGTATGAAACATTCACTCGACACAAATATTTATATCAATGTTAATGTAACACTTTTATATATAAGAAATGAACACTTTTTTCGATTACCCCTATCAACATTAGATATTATTATCAATACTATGCAGGTGCAAATGTACACTGGATTGGTTTCTGAGACCGACATGGAAGGATAAGTTGGTAGATATCCTGAATTTAAAAAATAATAATATATGCTGACATGAAAAGATCCATGAAAAACAACTTGATGCACCGATTGTGTAACAAGGCTATATAGCGGATTATGTCATGTTGGACGGAGAATCTGAGCTGTAAATCTTCAATTAAAAATACTTAACTACATGTATAACAACAGTACTTGCAAAACAAAAATAAGAAGAATTAGCCATCCTTTCCCCATACCCATTTTCAAATGCTTTAGGATTTCTTGACGTAAACTGAATGTAAGCAACGCCCTTTCGCAAAACACATAACATCAAATAATCACCACCATTTTAAAAAAGGAAACATAAAAAATGCACAAAGATGTGAGAAAAATATGCGAGTACTTGAAAGAAAATGTAAAAGTAAAACCTGGCTGAAGTGACATATACTCGACACTTGGGTCTAACTAAGCGCTCATTATGTATGACAAAAATAAGATTATACAAATACTCATGTCCACATGACTTTTAACGGAAAGTATCCTCACTGAAGCAAAATAGTTATTCATTTATGCATGATGGTATTAAAACAGAACAGAAACAATACTATAGAGAAAAAATAACGGGATATTTAATTTTCATTGTTGTACATGGGTGTGTGACTTATTGCCTGAAAATAATAATTCAGAAGAAGCTTGCGATATGCGAAACATTAACTGCAATGGCGGTTGTTGTTTTGAAAATAATAAAATTGACAATTCTAGTGAAACATTGACATCTAGTGAACCACGACTTATCGACAAAAGCAAAACAAACTTGACGTCATAATAGGACAAGAAATGTCCTAAGTGATAAGTTCAACGGTATTTCTTCTATATTATTCTAACTATTGAAATTAACAAGGGGACAGTTATCTGTAATGCGATGATGATACTTCCGGGAGCATAAAGTTACATAATCTGAAACATTATATCGAGTTAATGGAGGTGACGTTAAACGAACTGTTGTATTTGTATAAGAGCATTATGCAGATAATATAGAATGTATGTGTCTAACATTCCACTTTTATTTCTTAATTCTTACGCGCACAGTCCGGTGCCGGTGCACAATAGTACTGTGGAACAATATATGTTACACCAGCTTGTCTTTGCAACCAACAGAACGTAATGCATTCGTTTTCTCAACCAGTATGTTAAACGAACACGTGATTTCTTTTATCAGCCAATGCTTAAGTTTCTGAACACAGTTGGTGCTTCCGCTCGATTGTCCTTCCTAATCTGTCTGTACATGTCTGTAAATCAATCTTACCAAATATTCGATTGGAGAGGCGGATGGGTATCTTCGAAATTGGACGATAATCGAAAAAAATGTTCGACTCAGCAAAACCTTTCTATTAATGACATGTTATGTGGCACTTTCCATGACGACTAATCACAAAGAAATATTCATTACTTAGATGTGGATATGACGCTATGAATCTCAAACACAAATGTGCAATAATTTCGTTACATCTTCTTACACAGTGTCATTATTTACTCATAGTGAAATATCATTGTTCTGTTAGTTTAAGTACATGTCCGGTATATCGGAGATAAATATGTATATAAATTGTTTTTGTAGGTACACAAATACATTGTTATGTATTCCAATGTTCGATATCATTAGAATGATTAATTTCAATATTCAGAAGAAATCATAATTCGTGACCAAATGTATAATTAAGAAAGCACGGGTGTTCATATTGTTACAAACATAAATAAAACACATAAGTTTTTTTTTTCAACAATGTGAATTTCAGATGACGTAGAGAAAAATACCGATGCATTTGTAAATCCATGCTGGAATGTCTCATGCAAATGGCGTTCTGCCAATACTTGTAATAAGAAATACATTTTAGAAAATGTTAAAGCCATTTCATTGCTGCAAGAATATTTGTCAAATTTTACAGAATTTCCAGAAATTGTACACGAGACAATAAACGTTATTCTTTTGCTGTCTTTATACATTCGTCCGTTCATGGTCTACATGAAACAATGTAAACCATACAACCAAGACATATCGTACGTATCATCTTGATACAACAAAGAGTTAATATATCCCCGGCAAAAGAACACATTCATTCGTGCCATCACACATTGCTGGTAGTTCCAAAAGATCCAGTTAGCACAAGTACAAATATGAAACACCGGACATGTAAGTCCACACCAATACGTTAGATGACATATCTTGTCATGACCGCCTCTGTGGTCAAGTGGATGGAGCCTCTGACTAAAACAAGCACTGTTCGGCTCGGAGTCAGTATAGTGTGTCAAAGTGGGATATCCATCTTTGACTGTGGCATGGTATCTCACTGGATAGCACTATTAAGTCGACATAAGTCTGGACTAGTACAAGTAGCCATATACACATGTGCGCCCGTCTCTATGTAGGTGCAATATTGTTAACGCAAGGTTAAACCCTATTTCACTACACCCTACCCCAACAAGATTTGAGATAACATTCAAAGTTTAGTGATGATTATATAAATGTTACATTTACACGAACTGTTGCGAATATATCAACAAAATCGCTATGATAAACAGTGGAATATTTTTAAACGAAAGGCTAATCCCTGTCTCACAACACAGCACCACACAATTAATTGATTTAATACACACACACGCGCACGCACACTCACACACACGCGCACGCACGCACGCACGCACGCACACACACATATGATATATATATCACAATCATGGGCTGATTATTATTGTCAGTCTCTTGTGGGGTTTTACAAAAGAAGTCTCATTAAGATCCGGATTTGATTTGGTCTTCAGCATACTTGTACGAGGCGAGTAACGTGATCGGGAGGCCAGGCTTGATGATTTGGTTGACGCATGTCATCGTATCATAATAGTGTAAATTGTTGCTTATAGTGCCAATCACTGGAATGCTTGGTCCAAAATCGATTAATTACAGATCGACGTCATATAGCGGGAATATTGCTGAATGCGGCGTTAAACAATCAAAGAAACGATGTAAACATCTGAGATATGTATGTCTCCGGGATTTCCGCTTACAATAATCGGAATAGCAGTGATATTACTGGAATAATGTTCAAAGTGGCGTTAAATTCACGCACGCATTGCCGACGTGCGCAAATACTTTTATGTACATCATTTCAAATTTCATCCATTTACTTTCACTGTTGAACTGTGTTGATATCGAGACGTGACAAACTTTACTTACAAACAGTATGTATGAACATCCCAATGCGAGTTTAAGGTCAATTATGTTATTTTTCTTTTGTTACATTCTATTGTAACGAATTCGTCTAATCAGTTACATGGCTACAACAAAACATAGACACAAGAACATGCTTGCTATGACACAGAGGCTTTGACGTAATTGAAATACCACCATGTGTGCGAACGGATGGCCTTATCAAGAATTCACTTTCACTTTATTGAAGAACAAATTAGATTGATTATTTTTGAAGTTAGGGTAAACAATTTGAAAGCCGAGTCTTGGGACTTGTTTCACGATAACACTTTGAAGTTTAAATCCGATTCATTTAAACTGACCTCAGTAATAAAACTTGACAGCAATCACGTATTGATCAGTCATCAGTGTATCTGTTCCCACAACATGAAAACTGTTTTATGATCATGTAAAGGGTTGACGCTGCTTATGTCTATCGATAATGATACTTGTAAACTGATCACATCACGTATTGATCAGTCATCATCGTAACTCTTTTATAAACACGAAAACTGTTTTATGAAGATGTAAAGAGTTGATGCTGCTTATGTCCATCGATTATGACACTTGTTTGCTATTAGTCACTAAGCAATGCACTCCTAAGAGTTTACCTAACGACATACCGATCTTAAGTATCAACACTAAAAGCGTAGATTTATTACATGTACATACACACCATGTCTTATCTTCACTCAAATGTGAACCGATGTTTACATTGTGTCTAAAGGGTTAATGAAAAAAGGGCTTTCACTGATATCACCGTGAGAGTACGGGACGATGAACGATCAATATCAAGGAATGGGATTGTGTCAATAATAAACTGTCTAAAGCCAATACACATCTTAGCAATCGAGTATTTTAAACAGTTGGTCATGCCAATATCAGAAAGTTAGTCTGTAATCGATATTCTGTAAGTTGATTAGAGAACCACAAGAGAAAATGTTCCGCATTGTAAACTTTTAACCAAATACATTTTATTGATATTGGCCCTCTTGACATTAATTTTTCAATAGTGTCAACAACAATAGGAACGAAAAAAATATCTAAAAACTATAATCACAAAGGAATCTTCACTTCAACTAGGGCGGTGTTTCGGTGCGAGCTATACTATCGTATACATCGTGGTTGCCACAACAGCTGTCTAACGTTGTCGTTCTGAGTCACAGGTCAAGTATGTTGCTGATCAAAATCAATAGTGGCCCGCCTCTACCATATTGTGCCCGGATCAAGAAAACCTCAAGAAAGTAGGAAAAATATTCATTGTTCAATTTCAAATGTGAAGATACAGTTTAGAAACAGTATGACTCCTTCATATGAGACTTCGCTTCATTCGTTTCATTGTATTTCGCGGTTATATAAATCGTTTGTTTCCGTTTTATTTCACAACAATGATATATTTCTATATATTACTGATAAATGACAGGTATCTGAACTGCTGTTAAAACACTGTAATGGATATTTTACTTAAATTATTTTGCTTTTCCCGAAATTGATGGTAATTAGGTGACATGATAAACACCAAAGAAAGAAAGAAGAAAGTTTGCCGCCGAACAATAAAACTCTTTCATCTAGCGCGGTGTTAAATGAAGGCAAAAGGAGCCGAAAGTCGACCACAATCAGATTAGACATGTCTACCATGAAACGTACGACGCTCTTAAAAACCTTCGTTGAAAGAGCATACTCAAATGTACCTCTAAGGTTAAGTTACGTTTTCCTAGTGTACGTGTATGAACCATCCTTTTGATCACTGTTTCTTCTTACTCTTTTAAGTCAACGAGAACGAGTAAATGTACAATTGTTAAATAGTTCGTGGAACTTTTGGGTGTAAAGCTGGTTTTATGAACATTATTATATATATAAGCAGCAACACACTTTCCATAATCACAAGAAATCTCTTGCATAAACTGCTTCCACTCGATTAAATGACCATTACAACGTATATTAAAGTTATCAAAGAATCATAAAGTTTAATGTGCATGACAATTTGTTCAGAATCACTGTAACACGATGTTTTCAAGTACTAGCATAAACATGTATACTGCCGTTGTCACAACAAATTACCACTAAGTCGATCACAGGTCAAGTATTTTGGCGACACAAAGGCAATAATGACCCTTCTCGGCTCTCACGTGCCAGGATGAAATTAGAAATACCTTTATATATTTATCGATAACAATGTCCGGTTTAAGATTTGATGATTGTTAGTATAGTTTTTGGAAGCATAACTGCTAGCCTAAATCGCACTCTGCTTGATTGATTTCGTCGTAGATCACTGCTATATATAATATTTCCGGGTTTTTTTTCTTTTGTATATGGGTGTGAGTAGTTTTCCGAATCACCTCATATTTTTATGCAGAGTATGGTTCCGTTTTATTTCACAAGAATAATAAACACCTATATATAAGTGAAGAAAGACGGGCGATGAGTATCTAACGCCTTGAACTTTGTAAACACCAGAATCGATATGTGATGATAGATCTGTGATATAAAGTATGAATTGTATGAAGCTCTCGTCTTGATGTCAAAGAATGACATCGAATGCGTGTCGCTATGCAATGAAGCTCTTTCATCTATCGGGGACTTAACGTGTGACTAAAGACCAGGATCGGAAAGTCACTCGGCATGAGAAACGAATGTTAGGCTGTGGACACCCACTCGTGTTCATGGCGGCAAACACTTTAACCGAGGTTATTCATTATGGCCAATATTGTTAAAGGGTCTGATGCACTGACTGTAGAAGCATATATGTTAGCTCTGTAATAAGTATATTTGATCGTAGAAAAATAAATAAAAATGCGCGATGCCATTAGCAAGTGAACAAGGTAGATTATTCACACCAAAAACATTAATTCCCTGAATGAATCTGTAAACTTGCTGTGTTGAAGATCACGTCCGTGTTCTAACATTGTCTAAGCTCAGATTTATGTTTTGACGATAGGACAATCTGCATCAGTATTGAATGACCTGCGTATGTCGTCGTATCTCATTTATACATTGTACAATAATACAGCCATAACAGCAAATTTTATTTATCTTTATACATTTATGCAACAAAGTAATATATGCAGATAAACACAGAGAGATACATATATTGTCCCGTTTGTACAAATATATGTGCAAAGATTTGTGTCAACAAGTTAACATATGCAGGTAAACACGGAAGAGAAAATGAAATTACGCGGTGTTTTGCTACCTGGATACTGTTGGTTGAAATCAGGTGTAACCTGTGGCCTTGTTGTTCATATTTGATTGGTGGAAGCATGGCAAGCAATATGCTTGTCAGTAGTTACCACTTATATATTGAATTATGTCCGTTTCTCTGGATAATAGTTTCGGTCATCAGTGGTTTATATCTATGCAAATATTGAATGATATTTGGTAACCAATACGTCGTCATTTGATGGTAATAAATGTTAAGATCATGTCACCGAACGATTTAGTCATACGTTTCATTATTCAACCTGATTGATATACTTCAAAATGTGTGAAAGCCTATATGACACTACACCCTCTTCTATCACTTCCTGGGCGGTAGATGTATATGTTGCTGCTACTTCAAAAGTTGTAGACATAAATTAATATCCGAACATCAACAGGAGTGATCATGACTATTATAATGTTATCTGTGGGTTTGGACACACTTATCTGTGCTATATGCTGCTTGACAACTCAGTGAATCATGTTTCAGCATCCATTTCTACCTTCGGAAAAAGCCCGATTCAACTTAAGTTTTCCTGTTATCCTAACTAATGTTCACACAAATCACTGTTATTTTATGTTGTTGTCCGTCAAATAGAACGTGTTTTATAGCTGTAGTGCCTGGGGCAAAACTGTCTTTCAAACCAACTAGTGGTTGGTAATATAACATAATAGAAAATTATCAACATTCATTAAGTCAATCTCTTGATCCGAAATGTCAACGACAGAGACTGATATCCTTGTCGTCGGAAAAGAAAGGTCTAGGCTCGTTGGAGGGTTTCACAGAGTAGGGGTGGCGTGGGTCGTGGATGGGAACGTGTGTGCGTGGCATGTCCTTGCTCATGTTCCCAATTGTTCCTTGTCATCAATGTGGAAGAGTTGAGCAAACTTATCCTTGTGAAGATTTGTTGATCAAATATATTCATTTGGAACCCCACCCCGCTTACTCCTTTTATATTAACATATGAAATAAATTTTAAATATGTATGTAAATAATTAAATGGTTGTTTATGAATATGGTGTGATGCTATTATCAACAACCATTATCAACTCATTGTTGAATATTGTTTTTAATATTGCTAGTATTATGCACAACCACCAGTTGCTAAAGTGATGACGTAAATCCTGCTGGGGTATCATGCAGGAAGCAGAGGTACTGTAAGTCCCCATGATCCTATAGCCCGTGTTTTAAAACTGTATACATTATATCGTTATGCTCAAATATGTTTCATAAATTGTTTTTAAATAAAACTTTGCCTAATTAACTAAATTGTAAATAGATTAACTTGATCTCGTCGCTATATGGCTGGAATAATGCCGATGCGTCGTTAAATTTTAACTCACTCACTCACTTTTATATTAACCACATAACTGTGAGACACCCTTTCTGTCAAACTGTACGTAGATACTTTCTGTTCCCGCATGCAGCAAAAAGTTGGACGTTTCAGCGATAACAGGTCTAGAATTGACTCATGCAACAAAATTATATTTAAAAATCCATTTGATTATTGAGGGGGTCAGAGTTGACAAAAAGCATTTGTCATGTATAAGTAAGCATACAGATGCAACTTTTAAAATGTCACTTGTCCGAAAAGACTGTTATGATACAAATATATCCTTCAAGCACTATGGAAATTAAAATTTTGCAGATCAGTTAGCTTAAATTACACTCGTCTGAGCCTGCCACCAGCCACCGTCCATCCGTAATCCTGTATAAGCTGTGAATGATAAATGTATTTGATATAAAATTATGTGACGCATTGCACTGTTCTTCCAAAGCATTGTAGAAAATTTACGAACGCTTCTTCACCTCCGCTGTCAGATTTTAAAACGTTGGTGAGGTGAGGTGAGGTGAGGTGAAATTGGGTTTAACGTCTCGTCCAAGATTATTGCACTTATATAGCGACGTGCATGCACGTGTGTGTGTGTGGCTGCTTGTACTAGTCCGGACTGATGCCGATTTATAGTGCTAGCTCACTGAGATACCATGCCGCAGTTTAACATGTATACCCCACTCAGACACAGTATACTGACTCCGAGCCGACCAGTCCTTGTTTTAGCACCTTAATGCCGAGCGCCAGACAGGGTAACAACAAGTACCATCTTTTAACGTCTTTTGGTATGATGCGGCCGGGGATCGAACCCCGGACCTTCCGCTCTCCGGGTTGACGATCTACCACTAGACCACGGAGGCGGTCTTAAACGTTTGTAATTTGGGTAGGTGGTGACAGAGATAGTTTCTCATTGTCATACTTCACATGGACGGCAATGACCTCGCTGGAGGTGGAGGGTGGTATTCCATAATTCCTTTTGAGACAGGCGTGTCATGTCACGGGTTGTTGGGTTAGTAGTCAAAACAGGATTCCTACTCTATTTGCTGCCTTACTTCGACATATTCGACAACATGCTGTCCCAACATTGAGTCTTCGTGCGTTTTGCAGGTGATGTGATTTTATCTTACAAATATAAGAAAGTAAACTTTTTGGAGTTAGCCGGGCTTGAACTCGCAATCTCAGAGCAGTTACACATTTAACGATTAACAAAACCATTAGACCACACAGGGCACACAAGAACGCACACGATCTAATTAGGGGAAGAATTCGGCTTCGTTAATCAATAGTAAATCAATAAATAATGATTAATGTTGAAATCATGTCACCAAGCGACACTGTTTGTTATACATCAACATGATTAGTATTGTCCTAGAAGGGCGAATACGTATCTGACACCACACTCTAAATAATGATCTACCACTTCCTTAGGACGGATTCGGTTAACGTAACGTAACGTAACTAACCTTAAATGTCGAAGAGGCTCATGTAAAATTATTTTTCAAGTACAAAATATTTCTTTCGTGGGATATACCTAGATTGTATTATACTTTTGGGTGGCGAACAAATTCTATAGTCGCACCCTCAAAACTCGCTGTATTATTTACATTTTACTGAGTCGCCATTTGATCTACTGCAGGACTCGCGAACAAATACGTTTGGAATTGATCGGGGGAAAAGACTTGCACTTTTGTGTGACAGCATTGTGTCATCATAAAGGCTCAGTTTGTTAGTTTGCTTGTTTTTAATACCACACTCAGCAATGTCCCCGCTATATGACGGCGGTCTGTAAACAAGACAATCCAGTGATTGACACGATGAGCATCGAACCACCAAGGCTCAGGACGTCACGAATACACAAAACATTGTGTCGAAGCATCATGACATCACTCATCGCCGCATCCACTAACGACCTTGAACTTTATTTTGTAATTGGGAGCAGCCCCCCTCCCCCGGAACCCTTTCCCTTTCGAACCAAGTGAACTGTCGCTAAAAATTATCTCATTTCAACCGATGCAATCATGTTTCTTTGGTGCGCCGTTAGTGGTTTTGTCTAACGGTAATTCTACAATGAGTGAGTGAGTGAGTGAGTGAGTTTGGTTTTACGCCGCTTTTAGCAATATTTCAGCAATATCACGGCGGATGACACCAGAGATGGGCTTCACACATTGTACCCATGTGGAAAATCTAACCCGGGTCTTCGGCGTCTAAAATGAACATTGAAGAAAGCTTGATTCTAAAAAGAGGCCAGATCTCTAAATCACGCCGGGTCGACGCCCCTCGTAAAATTAATAGAAGCGTCTAATGGAGGAAATACGGTAGTTTGTTATCGGATATCTTTGGCGACGATATGATGTTCTACCCTGACTACTTCGATGACGAGATTACAAGACTTAACGAAGGCATATTCTTTGCATACCAATGATTATGTTTATGAAACTGTTAGGTAGATAAGGAAGAGAATGTATGGATGTCAACTTCATTATTATGAGGAGCACACAGTTTCGGAGTATGTACTACTCTTCCATCAGGTGAATAAATGCTATGAAGCAGAGTATTTTCTATGTACCTGAAAGAACATATGTAATAAGATGACAAAGGTGGAAACTTAACAAAGGAAGACAACAGTTAGTTCGCGCTGATAGGTGATTAGCAATGAACAAATGAAAGCCAACCCTTTACAGTTAATTAGCGCTGAAAGTTGATAGCGATGGACAACTGGAAGCCAGGATTTAAATTATCACTGATTGGTAAAGGGCAATGGGAAATGGGCAATGGACAATGGGCAAGCGGAAGGCAGGTGGTAATTAGCACTGATAGTAATACAAAGGGAAATGGCAATAGACAAATGGAGAAATGAACAAATGGAAGCTAGCTGGATAATAAGCATAGACAATAATTAAAGTAATAAGTCCCAAACACTGGGCAGATATTTTCCCTGATCACGGTTCATGGATGGCGTCTGCTGATGTCAATGATAAAACAAGTTTTGATTGTTTGTTTTGGTTATTTGTTGTTGAACGGATAACACAAAAAGAATAAATTATTATTAATTACCAAACCGCTCCTCTTAAGAAACGTTTTACCAAAAAAATGACTGAGCACAGCCAATTATCTTCATTTTTCTTTCAACCGACTATGATAATTTGTTAGCAAATTTCTGTAAACCATTAATTTTAAATGAAACATGTGTCCCAATCAGTTTTCAATGGTAAAAATCAATTACAATAATGAATGGGGCTTTCTTATTGTTTGTGGCAACGTGTTAATAAAGACTCGATGTAACTATCTAAGATGTACTTAAAAGATAAGCTGGTTATGCAACACTTGTTTACTCGTACTTTGTATTATTGTGGAGTTAAGAGGGAATTCGGGATGTGTATGTCTACTTAATTAATAAAAGCGGATCGATTAAATTTAGCTTTTTGCGGTCCATTTGTTCAAAACTTCTTTTGCAGAATTTCATAAAGTTTCAGAGCTATGCATACTTGCAACTCCAATTATTGGGAATACCTGTGACCAAACAGGTGCGACAAGTTTAAAGATTGAATAATTGTGTAAATTGGTATAGTGAATGTTGCTATTATATCTATATAAAGGCGTGCAATTGTAAATTGGAGTTAAGGGTCGATGTGGTGGTGTTGGGAGTTGAGGTAAGAATATGAAATGCGGTGATGTTGAACACTGGGCCACATCCTTGGTGACTTTAATTGCGAATAATGATGAATAAAGAGAATAACACGTAACTGAAGACTTGGGTTACACGGGTACAAAGTGTGAAGCCCGTTTCTCGTGTCCCTAACCATAATATTGCTGGAATGTTGCTAAAAGCGGCGTAAAAGCATACACCCTCACCTACCTCACCAAACCAACTCAATCAACTCACCTAACTCACCTAACTCACCCAACTCTCCTCACTCACTCACTTGTTGCCAATAAAACTGCTGTCATATCCTACGTAAAATTTGTTTTATATTCTTATTCTTTTATTCTGACGCAGTATTACTATATACCACAAGGTTAATTCTAAATTGTTCAATGCCAAAATGCGAGTAGAAAACCTGCATCGACAATAAACGTTAGAGGTGTGTCTGATAACCAATAGATATCGCATAAGCGTGTAGCACAACAGCTGCTTCCGCTCGCTTATCATTTTTAGTTCATCTCTAAATACGCATATGTCCCTATATTGCGATTTGAAGTTAATATATGCTTCATATAACATTGGAGACGGATACATTGATTTCAGTCAGGAAAACTACTGAGTCAATAACTTGTCATGTTATGTTTAAATGAAGCTGATAACTGCTAACAAATATGTCCATAAAATTCGTGTCAGTCATTATGTCGATATTATTACTACAATATACACGCAAATGTAATTAGTGTGTCCGAGAAAAGTGAAAACTAAACTGGGCAAGAATCTATATTGAATACTAATTCCAAAAGAACTTTTACATGTTAAATGTATTTGAATGTATCCGACAATAATGAAATATTAATACTTCAATCAAAGTTTCTGCCTATCGACACTTTGTTTGTAAACCTTCTTTGAGTCCTGTATGGCTAGGTTTCCGATACATTTTTTTATGTGTATAATGGATCGAGCCTCTACATTATCCATATTTGAAAAATACTTCTTGTTGACGCCTATCATTCTTTGATCAATTTGTAGTGGAACTGTTTCATACAATAAGACAAGAGGTGTATTTAATGTCTTTCGATTATGATGCTTGTTCGTCGTTTCAGATGCTATGCAACAAATGTAATTGATTAGCAAATTATAATCTATCAATTCTAAATATTTACTGGTTGAAAATGTTTATGTTATGTTTAAATGAAGCTGATAACTGCTAACAAATATGTCCATAAAATTCGTGTCAGTCCTTATGTCGATATTATTACCACAATATACACGCAAACGTAATTAGTGTGTCCGAGAAAAGTGAAAAATAAACTGCAAGAATCTATATTGAATAATATCCAAAAGAACTTTTACATGTTAAATGCATTTGAATGTATCCGACAATAATGAAATATTAATACTTCAATCAAAGTTTCTGCCTAGCGACACTTTGTAAACCTTCTTTGTGTCCTGTATGGCTAGATTTCCGACACATTTGTTGATGTGTAAAATGGATCGAGCCTCTACATTATACATATTTGAAAAATACTCCTTGTTGACGCCTATCATTCTTTGATCACTCTGTAGTGGAACTGTTTCACACAATAGGACAAGAGGTGTATTTAATGTCCTTCGATTTTGATGCTTGTTCGTCGTTTCAGATGCTATGCAGCAAATGTAATTGTTTAGCAAATTATAATCGATCAATTCTAAATGCTTACTGGCTAAAAATATAACGATCTTATGTATCAACAATTAAATTAATTATCATAAATAGCGTATGCTTTGTCTTTACTAAAACTGTTCAAAAGGTACCATTGTTCACAGGAATTGTGCTAAAAAACACATTTTCTTTATCACAGCCACTGCGCGGAAAGATGCACGCTCATCAAGATGTGACATATGGGCAATAATCAACTATATGTACAAACTGCATCTAACGTGACACTTACTAGCAATAAAGACTTCGTTATAGTTGAACTTATTACATTATTACTTATTACAAAGGTGTTTTGTTATCGACTAAGTGTATATGGAGGTAATCATGTTCGGCTTTTTTTATCTGTAAGCTAACTACAATTGATAGATATGGTTTCTCCACTCACCACTTAAGAATTTTCTCTAGCTAACGGGTATAATAAAATACATGTACTGTGTAAATAAGCAATGCTGATTAAAGAATACTAAACTAAAATATATCATTATTTGCTCAGTTGAACAAAGGCGATGTTTCAAGGAACTAACATTTACATGAAAACCGCCTTTGGAACAACAGACCTGATACCACCCTGTCGATTTCAGTATAGATCAAGTGTGTTGGCTACACAAAACTAATAATGGCCCGTCTCCCCTGTTCATGTGCCAGGATGAAATTAGAAATAAATCAATAAATCAATAAATCAATAAATCTATGTGATAACTGAAGAAAATATAGTTATATATAAATACATCCTTGCCTAAATCTCGGTGCTTGATTAATTTCGTCATATTTCACAACTAAATATAAGGTATGTTTCCGTTATCAAAGTATTACATGGCATGCTTCCCGCTATGCAACACGACACTTTCATCTGTCGCGGACTTATCGGTTACTGAGGATCAGGATCGAAATGTCACACGGCATCGAATTGACTTCCAATATAAGTAGTTCATTAGTGACGGATCTGGGCATCGGGTTATTATGTTATGATTGATTCAGCTGCAGGGTCAATATGACAGAAAACTGCATTGTAATGTTGTTGAAAATGTACACTGCAAAATACAAAGTTAATGCGTGCAAACAAACATTATTTCCGTCTTTTCTTAAATATGAATATTTCTCACTAACTTTCTATAGATCTCTATTTGACTAATACTCTCTCTGTCACTTGTTCTCTTTCTCTCACTATCATTCTCACACACACAAACACTTCTTCCCTCTCTCACTCACTGTCCCCTCACTTGTTCTCTTACTCTCACTAACTCACTCACTAACTCATTCACTACTTCACCCACTAACTAAATCCCTCACTCTTTCTTTTACTCTAACACTTGCGCACATCCACCCTCTCTCACTCACTCTCTCCGTCACTTGTTCTCTTACTCTCACTAACACTCGCACACACCCCTCCTTCCCTCCCTTACCCACTCCCCCCTCACTAGTTCCCTAAGTCTCACTAACTCACTCACTAACTCACTCCCTCACTCACCTGTTCTCTTACCCTCACAACAACTTACCGACACACACACCTCCCCCCTCACATGTTCTCTCACTCTAACACTTGCACGCATACACCCCTCTCACTCACCCGACTGCCCTCTTACTCTCACTAACAATTCCACAGACATCCCTCACCCTCACTCCCTCACCCCCTCACCCTCACTCACTCACTCACTCACTCTACCAATCACTTGCTCTCTTACTCTCACAAACACTCGCACCACACCCCCCCACCCCCCCAACCCCACCCACCCCCACACACACAGCACTCCCTCCCTCACTCACTCACTTGTTTTTCGTACTCTCACTAACACATACACACACCCATCCCATCCCATCCGATCCCATCCCATCCCATCCCATCCCATCCCATCCCATCCCATCCCTTACTCTTACTCTTACTCTTACTCTCACTAACTCAGTCACTAACTCACTCCTTCACTAACCTGTTCTCTTACTCTCACAAGAACTTACTGACTCACTCCCTCACTCCCTCCCTCCCTCCCTCACATGTTCTCTTACTCTCACTAACACCAGCCCATACACACACCCATCCCTCACTCGCACACTTGTTCTTTTACTCTCACAAACACTCGCACACACCCCTCCCTCCCTCCCTCCCTCACTCACTCACTTGTTCTCTTACTCTCACTAACACATACACACACCCATCCCATCCCATCCCTCCCTCCCTCGCTCGACCCGTGAAGATCCGGGGTAGAATAGGTCTTCAGAACCCATTCTTGCCATAAAAGGCGACTACGCTTGTCGTAAGAGGCGACTAACGGGATCCGGTAGTCAGGCTCGCTTTCTTGGTTGATGCATGTCATCGCATCCCAATTGTGTATCCGATGTTCATGATATCAATCAATGGATTGTCTGGTCTAGACTCGATTATGTACAGACCACCGTCATATAGCTGGGATATTGCTGAGTGCGGCGTTAAACAACAAACAAACCAACCAACCTCCCTCGCTCACTTGTTCTCTTACCCTCACTAACTCACTCACTACTTCACCCACTAACTAAATCCCTCACTCTTCCTTTAACTCTAACACTTGCGCACATCCACCCTCCCTCACTCACTCTCTCCGTCACTTGTTCTCTTACTCTCACTAACACTCGCACACACCCCTCCTTCCCTCCCTCACCACTCTCCCCCTCACTAGTTCCCTTACTCTCACTAACAATTCCACAGACATCCCTCCCTCACTCTCTCACTCTACCAATCACTTGCTCTCTTACTCTCACTTACACTCGCACACACCCCTCCTTCCCTCCCTTACCCACTCTCCCACTCACTAGTTCCCTTACTCTCACTAACTCACTCACTAACTCACTCCCTCACTCACCCGTTGTCTTACTCTCACAAGAACTTACCGACACACACACCTCCCCCTCACATGTTCTCTCACTCTAACACTTGCACGCATACACCCCTCTCACTCACCCGACTGCCCTCTTACTCTCACTGACAATTCCACAGACATCCCTCCCTCCCTCACTCTCTACCAATAACTTGCTATCTTACTCTCACAAACACTCGCACCCCCCCCCCCCCCCCCCCGCACACAGCACTCCCTCCCTCACTCACTCACTTGTTTTTCGTACTCTTACTAACACATACACACACCCATTCCATCCCATCCCTTACTCTTACTCTCACTAACTCACTCACTAACTCACTCCTTCACTAACCTGTTCTCTTACTCTCACAAGAACTTACCGACTCCCTCCCTCACTCCCTCCCTCCATCCCTCACATGTTCTCTTACTCTCACTAACACCAGCCCATACACACACCCATCCCTCCCTCCCACACTTGTCCTTTTACTCTCACAAACACTCGCACACACCCCTCCCTCCCTCCCTCCCTCCCTCACTCACTTGTTCTCTTACTCTCACAAACACATACACACACCAATCCCATCCCATCCCTCCCTCCCTCGCTCGCTCGACCCGTGAAGATCCGGGGTAGAATAGGTCTTTAGAACCCATTCTTGCCATAAAAGGCGACTACGCTTGTCGTAAGAGGCGACTAACGGGATCCGGTAGTCAGGCTCGCTTTCTTGGTTGATGCATGTCATCGCATCCCAATTGTGTATCCGATGTTCATGATATCAATCAATGGATTGTCTGGTCTAGACTCAATTATGTACAGACCACCGTCATATAGCTGGGATATTGCTGAGTGCGGCGTTAAACAACAAACAAAACAACCAACCTCCCTCGCTCACTTGTTCTCTTTCTCTCACTAACACTAGCACACATCCCTCTCTCACTCACTCACTGGTTCCCTTATTCGCACACACCTCTCGCACACATCTCTCCTTCCCTCACTCACTCACCTGTTCTCTTACTCTCACTAACACTTGCACACCACACCCCCTCCTTCTCTTACTCACTCACTTGTTCTCCTTCCCTTACTTACACTTGCTCACCACAAACACCCCTCTCTCACTCAATCACTCATTTGTTCTCTTACTCTCACTAACACTCGCACACATCCCTCGCACACACCCCTCCCTCCGTCCCTCCGTCCCTCCCTCCGTCCCTCCCTCCGTCCCTCCGTCCCTCCCTCACTTACTCACTCCCGCAGATGATCACTCACTAACACTAGCTCATACGCACACCCATCCCTCCCTCCCACACTTGTTCTTTTACTCTCACATCCCTCTCCCACTCACTCACTGGTTCCCTTATTCTCACAAACACTTGCACACCACACCCCTCCCTCACAAAAAATGTTCTCTTCCTCTCACTAACACTTGCACATCTCACATTATTCTCACTAACACTCGCACACACCTCTCGCACACATCCCTCCTTCCCTCACTCACTCACTTGTTCTCTTACTCTCACTTACACGTGCACACCACACCACTCCCTCACACCCTCTCTCACAAAAATGTTCTCTTACTCTCACTAACACTTGCACATCATATACACCTCTCGCACACATCCCTCCCTCCCTTAGTCACTCAATTGTTCTCTTTCCCTCACTAACACATGGACATCCAACCCGTCCTTCCCTCCCTCCCTCCCTCACTCACTTACTTGTTCTCTTACTCTCACTTACACTTGCACAACACACCCCTCCCTCACAAAATTGTTCTCTTACTCTCACTAACACTTGCACATCTCACATTATTCTCACTAACACTTGCACATCTCACATTATTCTCACTAACACTCGCACACACCTCTCGCACACATCCCTCCTTCCCTCACTCACTCAATTGTTCTCTTTCCCTTACTAACACTTGCACGCACGCACCTCTCTTACTCACTCACGTGTCCTCTTACTCTCACACACAATCGCACACACCCTCGTGATCACACACTCCTCCCTCCCTCCCTCACTCACTCACTTTTTCTCTTACTCTCACACACCCCTCGCACACACTCCTCCCTCCCTCCCTCCCTCCCTCATCTTCTTCCTCTCACTGACCCTCGCACACACTCCTCCCTCCCTCCCTCACTAAATCAATCACTTTTCCTCTTACTCTCACACACCCCTCTCACACACCCCTCGCACACACTCCTCCCTCCCTCACTCACTCACTCATCTTCTTCCTCTCACTGACCCTCGCACACACTCCTCCCCCCCTCCCTCACTCAATCAATCACTTTTCCTCTTACTCTCACACACCCCTCGCACACACTCCTCCCTCCCCCCCCCCCCCCCTCACTGAATCAATCACTTTTCCTCTTACTCTCACACATCCCTCTCACACACCCCTCGCACACACTCCTCCCTCCCTCACTCACTCACTCATCTTCTTCCTCTCAATGACCCTCGCACACACTCCTCCCCCCCCCCTCCCTCACTCAATCAATCACTTTTCCTCTTACTCTCACACACCCCTCGCACACACCCCTCGCACACACTCCTCCCTCCCTCACTCACTCACTCATCTTCCTCTCACTGACCCTCGCACACACTCCTCCCCCCCTCCCTCACTCAATCAATCACTTTTCCTCTTACTCTCACACACCCCTCGCACACACTCCTCCCTCCCCCCCCTCACTGAATCAATCACTTTTCCTCTTACTCTCACACATCCCTCTCACACACCCCTCGCACACACTCCTCCCTCACTCACTCACTCACTCATCTTCTTCCTCTCAATGACCCTCGCACACACTCCTCCCCCCCCCCTCCCTCACTAAATCAATCACTTTTCCTCTTACTCTCACACACCCCTCTCACACACCCCTCGCACACACTCCTCCCTCCCTCACTCACTCACTCATCTTCTTCCTCTCACTGACCCTCGCACACACTCCTCCCCCCTCCTTCACTCAATCAATCACTTTTCCTCTTACTCTCACACACCCCTCGCACACACTCCTCCCTCCATCCCTCACTCAATCAATCACTTTTCCTCTTACTCTCACACATCCCTCTCACACACCCCTCGCACACACTCCTCCCTCCCTCACTCACTCACTCATCTTCTTCCTCTCACTGACCCTCGCACACACACCTCCCTCCCTTACTCAATCACTAACTTGTTCTCTTACTCTTACTAACACCCCTGACTCACTCACTTACCATTGCACTGAAAAAATGCAACTCAGTCATCAAATATATAGCACATAGTACTTTCATATGATATGTTTTGAGGGGCAATCTAATCCAACCTACCTTGATTCACAGCTCGTCAATTTGGGGTTCAGCTGTTTCCCTGATAACCGACAATGCAGATTCTTCTTAGCAGATGGTAATAAATTCAAGCCCAAACTTCAGAAAAGGTCTTCACTAACCAAAGCGTCAGAAGTAAGTAATTTGCGGAACGTGAATTACGAATTTA
This sequence comes from Haliotis rufescens, assembly GCF_023055435.1. NCBI lineage: Eukaryota > Metazoa > Mollusca > Gastropoda > Lepetellida > Haliotidae > Haliotis > Haliotis rufescens. Next base: position 226,955 of record NW_025963832.1, on the reverse strand, counting down.
TCAGCCCACTTGCGCTCACAAAAGCGTACACAACACTGTTCAAAGGTCTAACGCACCTGACTGTGGAATCATATATTAGCTCTGTAATAATTAGAACGTAGAAACCATGAGTAAATTGCTCTGTTGTTCTTTACCATCAGGAAGAAGGTTGCTCGCGCTGTGTCTCGCATGCCCCGTACGACCGGATAATCTAATTATTTTAATATATACTACGTGGCACAGTAATACAATAACTCTCTTCTGTGAGGTATGTGTTTATGCGAGAAATCAGTTGCCTGTCATGAAACAGTTAATCAGAGTCTATGTTTGCTCTATGTGACACAATCATTAACCTCATCGCGGTGTGCCATAACACTGATTGCTGAGCTTGTCGCCTGAATGCAGCTAATACAGACTCATAGTTTCATAGTGGGTAATAAAAAAATATCTAGTTTTGCAATTGAAGCTGAAAAATATCTAATATCGATACAAAATCCTAGCCCTCGGTATGTATACCGCCGTTGTCATAACAGATACGTTACCACCCTGTCGATCTCAGTCGCAGTTCAAGTAGTTTGGCGACAAGTCAATAATGGCCCTTCTCTGCTCTCGTGCGCCAGGATGAAATTAGCAATACCTTTGTGTTTATCGATGTTATTGTCTCGTTTAAGATGTGATGATTGAAGTAAGTATACAGACAGACAGACAGACAGACAATAGTTTATTAACGTCTCACTCCTGTACATACATAAAACAGCTTTATACAACCTGACATAGATAAAACGTACAGAACCATTCAATAGAATTATGAGAGACGAATTATCACAGAATTAAAACATAAATGATATAAAGATGATATAGTAAAAAGTTATCCATATAAAAGATGTTTTCTACGATTAAGAATTAAAAAGCAGACTTTGGCAAGTATAAAACACACACTGGAGTCACTGAAAATAAAACAAAGTTTGTCGATAACAGGTATATCTAAAAAATTATAAGATTTAGCAATACATTCATTAAAAAGAGTTGCCCTGATATCATCATATAATGCGCAGTGAAACAAAACATGGACCTCGCAGATCAAGTAGTTTGGCGACAAGTCAATAATGGCCCTTCTCTGCTCTCGCGCGCCAGGATGAAATTAGCAATACCTTTGTGTTTATCGATGTTATTGTCTCGTGTAAGATGTGATGATTGAAGTAAGTATACATTGAGAAACATAGCCATTAGCCTAAATCTCAGTCTGCTTGATTCATTTCGTCGTATTTCACATCTAGATGTAGGGTATGTTTCCGGGGTTTTTTCTCACTTATATATAAATGTGGTCCGTGTTTTCCGCCTCACAACACAATTTCATATAAAGTATGTTTCCGTTTTATTTCACAAGTATAATACATATCTACATGTAAGTGAAAAAAACCGAACAATGAGTATCTGGTGTGAAAACCTATCGCCTTGAATTGTTGTGTAAACACCTTGATAGACATGTGAAAACGACCCGTGATAGATCTGTAACATCAAAGTATGTATAACACGAAGCTCACATATTGATATCAAAGGTAACATTGGGTGCGTGTCACTGTGCAGTGAAACTCTTTCATCTATCGAGGAAGTTTGGGGTTACTGGGGACTAGGAAAGGAGAGTCATCCAGCATGACATGTGACTTCAAATATGAATTATATTTAGTTGGAGCTGTATCTGGGCATCGTGTGGGACTGATACAGTTTGAGTGAGTGAGTGAGTGAGTGAGTGGTCGGGTGAGTGAGTGAGTGAGTGAGTGAGTGAGTGACTGAGTTCAAATATGAACTAAATGTAGTTGAGGCTGTATCTGGGCATCGTGTAGTGTAATAACTGTTATATTTGGGATAACGCTTCCTGAGTAAAGTACAGATCCTCGTACAAAAAAGTAAGAGGATACAAAGTGAGTGAGTGAGTGAGTCAGTCAGTCGGGGCTTTGAGTGAGTGAGTGAGTGAGTGAGTGAGTGAGTCGGGGCTTTGGCTTTTAACAGTATTCCAGTTATATCACGGCGTGTCAGCTTAATGTAGGATGAAAGCCCGAAGTGATGCAGGTCTCAGACGTTTACCACTTCGGTGAAACACCCGAGCACGGGTATGGCGCTGACAAACCTAGAAACATAATCGGGGCGAACCGGGATTCGAACCCACAATCATAGGTTTCTGGCTTGCCCAAGGGACGCAAATCGCGGCGCCTTAGACGACTTGAACACCCGTGCCCCCGATACATCTTGAATTATTCACACTGTTTAAACTCTGTTAACCACTGCATACTAGTATTCTTTTTATATAATTTTATAGATCTGTGTGTATTATACGCACATATCCTATACTGTTATTTGTCTCTCATGTACTTAGACCGGAAAGTGAAATTTTATTTTGCCCAGTGTTATTCAGATATTGATTTAGAAATGTTTCACAGGAGAAGTCTTTGTATGACGATATAGCTATCTGCATCAATATTGATTGACCTGATCATGTTTCTTTCTCTGATATACTCTGTCACGTTGAACAATATAACAAATATAAAAGCAGAGTTTGTTTATCTGAATACCTGCAGGCAAACAGAGACATACATATATTGTTCTTTTTGTGCAACATGAGTAAGCTAGTATGGTTTTACGCCGCTTTTAGCAATATGCCAGCAATATCACGGCGGGGGACACCAGAAATGGGCTTCACACATTGTACCCATGTCGGGAATCGAACCCGAGTCTTTGGCGTGACGAGCGAACGCTTTAACCTCTAGGCTACCCGACCGCCCCTTGTGCCACATGAATTACGTGGTGGTGTTGGTTGCAATCAGGGGTCACCTGAGTTCTTGAAATATTTGATAGGTGGAAGCATGGTTAGGAATATGCCTGGTTGTAATTACCACTTATATACAGAATGATGTCCATTTCTCTGATTGATAGTTTCGTTCTTACGTTATTGCGACAACTGATAATGCTTTTGTTTGTTTGTTGTTTAACGTCGCACTCAGCAATATTCCAGCTATATGACGGCGGTCTGTAAATAACCGATTCTGGACCAGACAATCCAGTGATTAATATCATGAGCATCGATCCACAAAATTGGGATCGATGACATGCATCAACCAAGTCAGCGAATCTGACAACCCGATCCCGTTAGTCGCCTCTCACGACAAGCATAGTCGCGTTTAACGGCAAGCATGGGTTGCTGAAGACCTATTTTACCCCGAATCTTCATGGGCTAAACTGATAATACAAATAATTTGGAACACTTTGTGTGTGTTAATCAATTAATAGTCAATTGTTTAGAAACACGTTTTCAACATCAACATGTTTTGTACTCTTCAAAAGGTATGAAGTATGGGGCGTTCTGCTGGGGGGTTCATGACACTTCACATTCTTCTGTCACTCATGGACTGTACACGTATATTTTACAGCTGCTTCAAAGGTAGTACCGCCATCGCCCGAATACCAACATGACTGATCATGTCTGGTGTATGGCATATATGAGTTGGGTACAGTTAGATGACGCTATATTCCGTTCATCAACTCCTGTTGCTGTGTCATTACTTTTTACGTTCAGAAAAAGCCCGTTTTAATAAAGGTTTTCCCGAAATCCTAACACATATTCACACAAACTCTGTTTTTTATGTTGTTTGTCAAATTGAACGTGTTTAATAGTTGTCACGACCTGGGTATTTGCCGTTAAAAATTGAAACACTGTCTGCGCCAAACTAACAGGGTGAAATAACGAACAGCATTACACATACATGTATACATAGGTCGATCCGAAAATCGGTTTCGGAGTAAATGATCTGTATAAATGTAGATGAGGAAGAGGGTATACCTAATATCGATAGATCCCCCCTCCCCCCTACGCCCAACCCCCACCCCCTACCCCCTACCCCCGCCCAAGTATGTATGCCGCCGTTGTCACAACAGATACGTGACCACCCAGTCGATCTCAATCACAGGTCAAGAAGTTTGACCACACAAAATCAATAATGACCCTTCTTGGCTCTCCCGTGCCAGGATGAAATTAGAAATACCATAATGACTATCAATTTTATTGTCTCGTTTAATATGTGATTATTGAAGTACGTATACATTCAAAAACATAACCCTTAGCCTAAATCTCAGTCTTGATTGATTCATATTCGTCGTACTTGATTTGGGTATGTTTCCGTTTTTTCTTATTTATAGATGTGTTCCGTGTGATTCCAGCTCACATCACAATTTTATATAGAGTATGTGCCGTTTCAGTTCACAAGTATAATAAATATCTACATGTAAGTGAAATAACGATGAGTACCTGGTGTGAAAATCTATCGCCCTGAATTGCGTTAACACCTTGATAGATATGTGACAACGACCCATAATAGATCTGTAACATCAAAGTTTGTATTATATGAAGGTCACGTCTGGATATCAAAGGGTTACATTGGACGCGTGTCGCTATACAAAGAAAACTCTTTCATCTATCGAGGAATTATCGGGTGACTGAGGACCAGGATCGGAAAGTCACCCGGCGTGTAATTTCACTTCAAATGTGAACTATATTTAGTTGAGGCTGTATCTGGGCATAGTGTAGTATTACAACTCTTATATTTGGGATAACACTTCCTGAGTAAAGTACAGATTCTCGTACAAAAAAGTAAGAGGATACAAAGTGAGTGAGTGAGTGAGTGAGTGAGTGAGTGAGTGAGTGAGTGAGTGAGTGAGTGAGTGTTTGTGTGGGGGTGGGGGGGGGAGACATAATGTTTCATTCTCCCACGTCATCACTGCCTCATCACCAAAAAAAATCAACAAATACAATTAAAAAGCTAGTTATAAAATCTAAACATGGGTATATATTGATTCTTAATTCGGTTTCTCAGCAAATAGTCTAGCTGCATATAGGATGTTGGCCAATGCATGGAAGCGTTGAGCTAACTTCTCCTTTTGAAAATGATAAAAAGTAATTCGGTAGCAAAAATTAGATCCAATCATAGCGGTTACAGCACAGCGGATATCAACCATGCGATACACACCCAGTTATAGCCTCTTTGACGTCAACAAATGGCAACAACTCGTAAACCTAACCTCTAAAAAGAATAAGAAAGTGAAAAATGTTTCTTGAGTTAACTGGGCTTGAACTAGCACACTAGGGGTTTCAACGATTTAACATTTAACGATTAACTTAGCCATTAGACCATGCAGGTCACGCCAGAACGCACAAGTGAATGCACATAATTTGCGTTCGTTAATCAATAATTAGTCAGTAAATAATGATTAATGTTGAAATCTTGTCACCAAGCCATGTTGATATCCTGTTTATTATACATCAACATGAGTATTCTCCAACAAGTGTGAAGGCGTATCTGACACCACACACGAAATAATGATCCATCTCTTCCTCAAATGTAGATGTATATTTTACTACTGCTTCAAAATGTATACGGATAGACAACATGACCATAGTATAATATCAACATGACCACTGTATGTTATCTATTGATCTGCTACAATTAGTTGACAAGTATCTGTGCCATGTTCTACACATAAAGATCGGCCGTTACAGGTGACCTCCCACCCTTCTGAAAAAAAGTATGTTCCTTCGGCAATAAAAAAGGATCTGCAATACACTTTCTCCCCGAATGTTATTTCTGGGCGATCTTAGAGATGGCGTGATGCGACGTTAAATGAAAAATATGTCCCAATTAGTTTAATCAACACTGATCAATGGTAGAAAGCAAGAACAATAATAAGCAATAACAATCTTTTTTTCGAGGTGTTTGTGGCAACATGTCTTTGTTAAGAAAGACTCGGTGAAAGGCTCTAAACATACTTGCATTATTGAAAAATAAACTTGTTGTGCAACACTCGTGACAGTTTCAAGCAAATGTCTGCACTGTATTGTATTATTGTGGAGTTAAGAGTGAGTGAGTGAGTTTGGTTTTACGCCGCTTTTAGCAATATTCCAGCAATATCACGGCGGGGGACACCAGAAATGGGCTTCACACATTGTACCCATGTCAGGATTCGAACCCGGGTCTTCGGCGTGTTGAGCGAACGCTTTAACCACTAGGCTACCCGACCACCCCCGTGGATTTAAGAGGGTTTTCAGGACGTGTATGTGGATATTGCGGATATTCAGCGTTTTGAGGTCCATTAGTGCAAAACATCATAGTTGTAGAGTGGGTGAGTGAGTGAGTATGGTTTTACGCCGCTTTTAGCAATATTCCAGCAATATCACAGCGGGGGACACCAGAAATGGGCTTCACACATTGTACCCATGTCGGGAATCGAACCCGAGTCTTCGGCGTGACGAGCGAACGCTTTAACCACTAGGCTACCACCCACCATACGTCTTGAGCTGTCATACTGCAACTCCAAGTAATAGGAATACCTTTGACTAAACAGGTGTGACAAATTCAAAGATTGAATAAGTGTTTAAATTGGTATAATTAACGTTGCTGTTCAATATCAAAGTGGAGTAGAAATGCTGCATCGACAATAAACATTGAAAGTGTGTGTATGATAACCAGCTGATACAACAGCTGCCTCCACTCGCTTATCATTCCAGATTCATCTCTAAATACGATATATTCCTATATTGTGATCTAAACATAATATATGTTCATATAACAAGGGAGCCGGATGCATTGATTCCAACAGAGTCGATAACTAATTGTATGACAAGAGTCTCATGTAATGCTGAAGTGACGCTGATAATCGCTAACAAACACGCCCTTACAATCCGTGTCAGTCCTAATGCCGACATAATGCTACAATATACACACAAGTGTAATTAGTGTGCCCGAGAAATGTGTAAACTAAACTGCAGCCAAACTCTCTCCATATAATTGATCAATTATTCCAGAAAAATATTTACATGTTAAATACATTTAAATTTATCCGGCACATAAACAGCGCCTATTAATGAAATATTAATACTTCAATCAAAGCTTCTATCTATCCACGCTTTGTTTGGAAACCCTTTGAAAAATACTTTACATTGACGCCAATCCTGCTTTGATCAATCTTCAATGTAATTGTTTCATATAATATAACACGAGTGTGTGCCCTTCGTGTATGATACTTGTTTGTTATTGCATTTTCTATGCGCAAATGTTGTAATTGTTTGGAAAAGTATGGTCTATCAAATCCTTATGTTCACGAGCTGAAAATATATCGATCTGATGTCATTAATAATATTCTAACTTTATCATATGTGGGGTATGCTTTGTCTTCACTCAACATTTACAAGTTTACAAGAATTGTGCTAAAAGTGTTCACACAATACCTTTATCACCGCCACGGCGGGGAAGGATGCACACTCACTTCGACAAATAGATGTGAGATATGGGCAATGGTCACCTATATCCACATGCGCAATAGGCATCTAATGTGGCAATTGATAGCAGTACAATCCTTGCTATTGTTGAACTTGTCAATATCACAAAGGAGCTACTTAATCGACTAAATGTTGAGGTTGATAATAATGTTCGACTTCAGTTAACTGCAAGATTTCATAGATACTGTTCTTCTGGCCATACACTGTTCACCACCTAAGAATACTTATCTCTAGATATTGAGTGTAATGAAATACTGTGTAAATAAACCAATGCAATACCGGTAATAGTGATCAGGGAATCACGAACTATGATAAGCAGTTTCACCAAGGCGATGTTTCAGTACAAGTACTAGCATATCCATATACAGTAAACTACGGTTATAACGAACACGCTTATAACGAACTGACGGATATAACGAACTTACTTTTTTGGTCCCGAATATTTGCTGTAGTTATGCTGTATATATGCTTATAACGAACTACGGTTATAACGAACTAAAATTAGTAGTCCCTTTGAGTTCGTTATAACCGTACTTTACTGTACATCTATACCGCCGTTGTCACAACAGATCTGTTACCACCGAGTCGATATCAGTGGTCAACATTAGGTTCATCATGGCCCTTCTCTGCTTCCCCGTGTCAGGGTGAAAATAGAAACATTATTATGTATTTATATTAATAGTATTTTCCCTTTTAAGATTTGAAAATTGAAGCCTAAATCTCGGTCAGTGCTTGCTTTATTTCGTTGTATTTCACAATTTTATAGAGCGTATGTTTCTGTTGTCAAACGATTACATGGAAAGGTTGCCGCTGTGCAATGGATTTTTTTAATCCATCGCGGACTTATCAGTTAACTGAGGGCCACGATCGAAAAGTCACACGACATCGACTTTGACTTCCAGTAGGAATTATATACAGTTCTTACGTGATGGAGCTGTATCTGGGCATCGTGTTGTGTGTTTTGATTGATTCAGTTGTAGTGTCAAAGTTTAAAAAACAAACTGCATTGCAATGTTAGTTAATACAAAGTTAACGAGTGCAATCATAGTCACATTTTCTCAATTTTTTCTTTAATATGAGTATCTGTCTCACTCACTCACTCTCGTTATCCCTCTCATTCACTTACACTCACGCTTACTCTCTCACTTTATGTCTTACTCTCACTTATTCTCGCACTCACTCCCACCTTCCCTCACACTCACTCTCTTTTCACCTTTCACCCCTCTCTCTCTCTTTCACTTTCACCAGCTAGCTCACTCCTCCCTGACACTCTAACAGTTTGTCTTTCTCTCATTAACTCACTCTCACTTTCTCTCACTCACCATTCTTTCTCTCACTCGCTCTCTCAACCTCTCTCTCTGCCAGGGTATATGATGGGAGCGAGAGAGAGTGAGAGATGGCATGGGGTGGGGGTGGGGGGAGTGGGTGGGTGGTGGGGGTGGGGGTTTGAGGGTGGTGCTGGGGAAGAGCTAGTGCTGATGCTAGTGCTAGTGCGAAAACGAATGCTAGACTATGTTACCCATTAGTGTTAACAGTGGTGTGCACTTGTACCAAGAATACGCATTACCGCCCAAACTGTAAGCCGGTCTGATTTTAATTTGCCATTGGACTGGTTAAAATAAGCCAAATCATCAAATATTGCCCTTGGTGTTTTAATTATGACATGTTATGGCAATCTAGTCAAACCTATCTAAACTTCGGCAATTAGGGATCAGCTGTAATAATGATAGCCGAACATGCAGATTCATCTTAGCTAATGGTAGTAAAGCATTACCTTTAGAAACGGGCTTTACTATCTAATGTGTCATAAGTACACAATATTTTGCGAAACGTGAAATAACAACGTTTTTGAATATACGGACTATACCGGCCACTGGCACTCACAGAAGCGTACACAAAACTGTTGAAAGGCCTGACGCACTTACTGTAGAATCATATGTTAGCTCTGTAATAAATATATCTCAACGCGGAACCATGAGTAAATTGCGCTGTTGTAATTTACCATTAAAAATTGTACAAAGTTGATTGCTCGCCCCGACAACATCCACTCCCAGATACCCAGATAAAGCTGTCGAAGATAAAGTTCATTTTCTAACTTATTGAAGTTTATATTCAGATTTGCGTTATGATTTACGGAAATTTCCATCTCAGTTCAATTGTACTTTCATGCAGATGTACCCTGTCGGCCTTAATACGGAATGAGAGGCTTGTTGAACGCATAGCGGTTGTGCTACCTTAAATGGTTTAATTACTACCACCGATTACTACACTGTGGTATTATTATTATTATTATTTACAAGAAAATGATTATTGTATTATACGCATACAGGTATATGCTGATTTGTGTGTCTCGCATGCCCCGTACGACCGGATATTTAAAATATATATATATATACAACATGGCACAATTATAAAATAATTTTCATCTTCGTCGTATGTACATATGCGTGAAATAAATTGCCTTCTCATAACATTTAATCAGTGCCATCACTGTGACTGTGAGGGTTTGCTCTATGTGACACAAGCATTAACCTCAACGTACTGTGCCATAGCACTGATTACTAAGATTATCGCTGGAATACAGCTGATACAGGCCCATAGTTTTAAGTAAAAAATATCTGGTTTTGACCCCCCCCCCCTCCCTCTTCGTATGTTGACCGCCGTTGTCACAACAGATACGTTACCACCCTGTCGATCTCACTCACAGGTCAAGTATTTTGGCCACATAAAGTCAATAATGGCTATTCTATGTTCTCGCGTGCCAGGATGAAATTAGAAATACCATTATGTTTATCGATATTATTGTCTCGTTTAAGATGTGATGATTGAAGTAAGTATACATTCAAAAATATAACCCTTAGCCTAAATCTCAGTCTGCCTGATTAATTTCGTCGTATTTCACAACTAGATATAGGGTATGTTTCCGTTTTTTTCGCATTTATTTTTAGATGTGTTCAATCCGTTTCCGTCTCACTTCCCAGTTTTATACAGAGCATGTTTCCGATATATTTCACAAGCATTATAAGTATCTATATATAAGTGAAAAAAAGATGAACGATGAGTATCTGGTGTAAAAACCTATCGCCTTGAATTGTTGTGTTAAAACGACCCATGATAGATCTGTGACATCAAAGAATGTATTGTTTGAAGCTCAAGTCTTGATATTAAAGGGGTGCATTGAATGCATGGCGCTATACAAAGAAACCTCTTTCATCTATCGGGGGATTATCGGAAAGTCACCAGGCGTGTAATTTAACTAAGAAAAACGCCTGTGAATGAGTGAATGAGTGAGTGAGTGAGTGAGTGTGAGTGGCGGTGAGAGACTGAGAGGGAAACGAAAGTGAAAGTAGAACACACTTGTGTTCACAGCGGCGTAACTTGTACCGAGGCTATTCATCACCACCAGTGCTGTTTAAGGGTCTGACGCACTGACTGAAGAACCATATGTTAGCTCTGTAATAAGTAGATCTCATCGTGGAACAACGAGTATAATTTCGCTGTCTATTAGAAATTGAACAAGGTAGAGTACTATACCTGAGTCATACATTCCCGGGTCAACATCAGTGCGGAACGAGAAACTTGTAAAACACACAGCGATATTGGTTACCAAAGTGATTCAACGAAGAACAATGCATCTTGCTTTAAACACAGTGTGAAAACTCTTTTACCAACTAGTATATTCTTAGTAAGGATTAGATATATGGATGTACAATTTTTTTATTACAATTAGGAGCGACGTTTCGGTGTAGGTTCTTACACCGTCTTCAAGCAAGTGACTTATTTGTTTTATTATTTTCAGTAGATCTGTGTGTATTGATCACATATATGCTGTTGTAAGTCTCGCATGAACCAGGCTCCGGAAAGTGAAAGTTAAAATTAAACCGTTTCATTAAGATATTTGATAAGGTATTGTATGCATGTTTCACAGGAGAAATCTTCTTATGAGGATAGAGCAATCTGCGTCAGTATTGATTGACCTGGACAAATATACTCTGTCATATATTACAACAACAGAGACGTAATAGCAAATTTGATTATCTTACAAAATTTATTCAACAAAGAAATAAATGCATTTAAAGTGAGTGAGTGAGTGAGTCAACGCCGCTTTTACCCGTATTCCAGTTATATCGTGGCGTGTCAGCTTAATGTGGGAGGAAGGCCCGAAGTGATGCAGGTCTCGGACGTTTACCACTTCGGTGAAACCCACGAGCACGGGTATGGTGCTGACAAACCTAGAAACATAATCGGGGCGAACCGGGATTCGAACCTAAAATCATAGGTTTCTAGGGTGACCAAGGGACGCAACTCTGCACAGCGAATCGCGACGCCTTAGACGACTGGGCCACCCGTAACCCCATATGCATTTAGACAAAGAGAGATACATAGATTGTTCTGTTTGTACAAAATAAGTACGCGGTGTTGCTGCCACCTAGATAGATTCACGTGTAGCCTGAGGACATGCAGTTCATGTTCCATTGGTGGAAGTATTGGCAGGAATATGCTAGTCACTAATTACCACTTATATATTGAATGATGCCCAATTCTCTGAATAACAGGGGGCGGTCGGGTAGCCTAGAGGTTAAAGCGTTCGCTCGTCACGCCGAAGACCCAGGTTCGATTCCCGACATAGGTACAATGTGTGAAGCCCATTGCTGGTGTTCCCCGCCGTGATATTGCTGGAATATTGCTAAAAGCGGCGTAAAACCACACTCACTAACTCACTCTGAATAACAGTTTCAGCCTTAACTGGTTTCGACAACAGTGAATGCAACGAAATAGGGGAACACTTCGTGTTATTTTTAAGTAGTTCTCTACACTATTAGTATGCTTCAAAAATGCAAAAGTGGGCAAAAGCATATATGACACCACACATTCTTTCGTATCTGACCGGCGCAAAATATGATCTCCTTCTAGGCTATATTTGTATATTTTACTGCTGCTTCATAATGTTTTCGCATAGAAAACATATTTAATCATAACATAACATGACCACTGTGTGTTATATTTGGGTTTGGTACAGCTAGATGATCCAATTATCTGTGCAATAACATGTTTATCAACTCAGTGAATCATGTTGCTGTGTCTTACTTTTTATCTTCAGAAAAAGGACGGTTTAATATTTCCCTGTTATTTAACGCATATTCACATAAATCACTTTTTTCTATTGATATTGTCTGTCACATAGAACGTGTTTTATAGCTGTCGGCGCTTGTGGATTTTGCGTTGATATTGACACACTGTGTGTACCAAACTAAGTAGCGCTTGAAGTCATAAAGAGCATATAATATTTAAACATTTAAAAGGTCAAGCCGTCGTTCCGAAATATTTACTGCAGAGACAATTCACATCAAAACACACCAAAAGTCCAGGCTCGAAGGAGAGTGGATGGGGATGGGGATGGGGGAGGGGATGGGGATGGGGGAGGATAAGGGGATGGGGGAGGATAAGGGGGTGGGGGATTGAGGAGGATGGGCTGGGGATGTGGTGTGGAGTTGTCGGTGGTAGTGGGCATATCCTTCTTATGTCTACCATTGCAACATGTCATTAATGAAAGACAAGTCAAAAGACTGATTCTAAATTTAGTTTGGCAGTAAATGTTCTGTATATATGTATTTATGTAAATTATCCTTGTGAACATTTGTTGTTTTAAGTTAATGTAGCTGGGGTAGGAGGTTAGGGACCCTGTCCTGCTTTCTCCTTAAATGTTAACCATGTATCTGAGAGACACCCTCTCTGTCAAACCACAGGAGGATATATCCAGTCCCCGCAAACAGCGAAACGTGGGGCGTTTCTGGGATGTCAGGTCCAGAGTTGAACTATGTACATCAAAAAATTCATAGGAGTCAATGATATGATATAAAATATGATATGATGACCAGTGCATTAAAACATTCATATGCATATCAAAGGGGTCAAATATGACAAATCGTATGGGCCATATATACGTAACTACACAAATGCAACTTTTAGAAAGTTACCTGGACATACACAGGCTGGTGTCACTGGTTTTAGACACAGAGTACAGAAAATCTCCTTCAAGTACTATGGAAATGATATATGCTGGTATAATAGCTCAATTACCCTGGGCAAAGTAAATAAATAAATAGGCACCAACCACTGGGTCATCCGTGCACCCGTAATTAAGTATAAGCTATGATTTGAATGTATTTGATATAGTAATTGTTGTAATAATAGTGCCATAATTTCCTTGAAACACACTGCACTGTTCTTCCAAAACATTCTAATGGGAAGCGGGGATTTAATGTGATGTATGTCAATAAAAAAAATTCATATTTCGCAGAGGCGTGTCAAACAAACCCAAGCCCTCCATGGTATGAGACCAATATTATGTGAGGGATATATTTATTTAGGATCTGTTAGACACTTGCAAAGTAGTCACGACATTGTTCTCATTATTTTTGAGACCCACAACAGTTTGACCCCTTCGTCAGATTCATGCTTTTGCCGTCACTGAAAGATACGAGATTCACAAACAGTACATAATTTTACGAACGCTTCTTCTCTTTCGCTGTCAGGCGATAGAGATTGTCAAAGTTTAACGCTAATTGTGTGTGAATGACTTCGGTTGAACGCCGCTTTTAACAGTATTCCAGTTTATCACGTCTCAGCAGGTCTAAGACGTTTACCACTTCGGCGAAACCCACAAGCACGGGTATGGTGCTGACAAACCTAGAAACATAATCGGGGCGAACCGGAATTCGAACCCACAATCATAGGTTTCTAGCGTGCACAATGGACGCAACTCTGCACAGCGAATCGCGGCGCCTTAAACGACTGGGCCACCCGTGCCCCACAAACGTTAATTGTAACATGTTTCATGTTATAAGAAGATCTTATATACGTATGTCAAGAATGTTCTCTACATAAAATAGTTATCTTATATCTACCATGTATACATGTCTCATGTACATGTATATTACCCACAGCTATTCACATATAACACAGACCGCCTCCGTGGTCTAGTAGTAGAGCGTCCGCCCGGAGAGCGGAAGGTCCGGGGTTCGATCCCCGGCCGCGTCATACCAAAAGACGTTTAAAGATGGTACTTGTTGTTACCCTGTCTGGCGCTCGGCATTAAGGGGATAAAACAAGGACTGGTCGGCTCGGAGTCAGTATACTGTGTCTGAGTGGGGTATTCTTGTTAAACTGCGGCATGGTATCTCAGTGGGCTAGCACTATAAATCGGCATCAGTCCGTTCTAGTACAAGCAGCCACACACACACACACGTGCATGCACGTCGCTATATAATTGCAATACTCTTGGACGCGACGTTAAACCCAATTTCACTTCACCTCACATATAACACGTATGAATTTTTTACTTTTGAAATGTGTCAGTGCAGATATTTGGTGTTGGACGAGCAGGGTGATTGTGCAAATTGTGGACGTGTATACTAGCGTCAAGGTTTCAAAGAGGACGATGTGTGCGTGTGTGTGTGAGTGTGTGAGTGTGTGAGTGTGTGTTTGCGTGTGTGCGTGTGTGCGTGTGTGCGTGTGTGCGAGTCAATGTCTCATTCTCCCACGTCATCACTGGCACTGATCTTCACAACCATGTAACATACACAACTAAAAAGAATGCTATAAAATCTAAACATTTGTGTACAAATTTATGTCGATTCTACATATGGTTGCTCAGCGAATAGTCGGATGTATGGAGATATTGGATAATGGTTCGAGGCGTTGAGCTAACTTCTCCTTTTGAAAACTTGTTGATTTTCGGCAAAAATGAATATTGGGTGTCCGGGCCCGTTGATCTATTTATAGCGGTTACAGCACAACATATATCAACCATGCCACACACTCTCAGTTATAGCCTCTTTGACGTCAACCAAAGGCAACATCTTGTGATACAAAACTTGTAGAATAGACAGTTTTATCAATCAGCCACACCATGCCCGGAGCGTGGAGGGAATTAATTTTGACATTATGTTACAAAGTAACTCTGGACGATAAGGGTGATGGATTCCCAATTTTGCACACTTATACATGTGCAATGCTTAAATATTCAAGACAAACAGAAACATGCTCATGAGTATGCCAATTGTACTATTGAATAATATGCATATGTTAGTTGTCAAAAAATGACTCTACTTACATCTCTGTGCTGCCCAACTTCGACATATTCGACAACATGCTTTTCCAACATGGAGCCTCCTTGTGTTTTATCATGTGATCAGTACCAGAAAGAGGCTTTATCTTTAAAATAAAAAAGAATGTGAAAAAGTTTTTGAGGTTAACTGGGCTTGAACTCGCACACCCATGGGTTCAAGAGTAGTTATACTTTTACCGATTAACTTAACCATTAGACCACAAAGGAAACACGGGAACGCACACGGGAATGCAAAAAATTAGGGAGACACTTTCGTTAATCAATTATTAGTCAGTTAATAATTGTAGAAATCATGTCACCAAGCCATTTGTTAAACTGTTTGTCATACATTCGAACAAGGAGGAAGGCGTATCTGACACCACACGCTAAAGAATGACCCATCACTTCCTCGACTGTAAATCTATATTTTACTGCTGCTTCAAAATGTATACAGATAGAAAACATGACTACAGTATGTTATATGTAGGTCGACAATTAGATGACACAAGTACATGTGCCATGTTCTACAGATAAAAGGCGGCCGTTACAGCAGACCTCGAGCTCCCACTAATCTGGAAAAAGAGTATGTCCCTTCGGTAATAAAAAAGAATCTGAAATGCTCTTTCTCCCAGAATGACATTTCTATGCCAATCTTACGTTCTGTGCCTACGTATTTAATTTTATAAAAAAATGTTATACAAAAATGCTCCCAAGAAATATGTTTGACACTCGCACGAAAACACTGGGGCTTTCACTATTTAATGACACTTAACCCATACATAAACTATTATTCAAGCAGTATTTAAATTGCACAAACACGCCGAGGGAAATCTGTGTTCTTACTAACCCATTGTAAATACTACTTGGAACCACCACTATTTTCATTTAAGGGCTTAGGGTGGATAAGGGTAACCTACCCTAACACTAACATAGCTAACCCTTATGACCGAAGATGCTCGCGTATAAATATTTATTTTCCCTTATCTTGAGATACAACTAGGTTTCATGATATTTCTGTGTGTCGAACAAATTCTATAATCGCACCCTCAAAACTGTATTATTTACATGTTATTCAGACGCATATGATCTATTGAAGGACTCGCGAACAAATACGTTTGGAATAGATTGGATATACGGACTCGTACTTTTGTATGGCAGTATTGACAGCAATGCGTCATCATGGAGGCACAGGCAAATCACATTCAAAACATTATGTGGAAGCTTCATGGCAACATTCATCGCCCGTCTTCTTACGCCCTTGGTTGATTGTTTGTTAGTTAACGCCGCACTCAGCAATATTCCAGCTATATGACGGCGGTTTGTAAATAATCGAGTCTGGACCAGACAATCCAGAGATTGATATCATGAGCATTGATTAGCGCAATTGGTTGGCTTGTTGTTTAACGCCACACTCAGCAATATTCCAGCTACATGACGGCGGTCTGTAAATGATCGAGTCTGGGCCAGACAATCCAGTGTTTAATATCATGAGCATCGATCCACGTAATTTGGATCGATGACATGCATTAACCAAGTCAGCGAGCCTGACCACCCGATCCCGTTAGTCGCCTTTTACGACAAGCATAGTCACCTTTTACGGCAAGCATGGGTTGCTGAAGACCAACTCTACCCCGAATCTTCACGGGTCTTACTACCTTGAACTTTATGTTGCCCCCTCCCCCTACTCCCTCATGTTTCTTTGGTGCCCCGTTCTTGGTGTTGACTTGCGTCGATTACAATCTATTTCATTACATACATTACTACCTGCTAATCGCACAGCCAACATGACATGACTGATTCGCGGGCTCCCCTTTCCTATACTGAACGGGGGCGGTCGGGTAGCCTAGTGGTTAAAGCGTTCGTTCGTCACGCCGAAAACCCGGGTTCGATTCCCGACATGGGTACAATGTGTGAAGCCCATTTCTGGTGTCCCCCGCCGTGATATTGCTGGAATATTGCTAAAAGCGGCGTAAAATCCAACTCGCTCACTCACTCCTATACTGAACGAAGTTTGATGTCATGAAGCTAGATTTTTCCGCTGCATGTGACACTTCAACAGGAGTTACGATATCGCTCACACTTGTCACAAAGTGTTTTTACGAGCGCTTCTTCTTTACGAATATCGTTTGTTTGTCAACAGACAGACAGCAATATTCAAGCTTCATGACGTAGGTCTGTATATAATCGAGTCTGGACCAGAAAATCCAGTGGTTAATGTTCATCGAAACACAATATCATCTCTTTCTCACCAGAGAACGAACATTAGCTGTTCCAGTATGGTGAAATGAACACCCTCATGCTGCGCATGCGCGTTTAGTAACTATCCATTAATTTCATCCATTGTATTGCATCTTGTGATTGTAAACCTTGTCCTGTGTGTTTCAATAAAATTCGTTAATTTATTCGCTGATCTTGTGTGGTTATTTGCTGCTTTCACAGTTGAGTTCTGTTGAGTTCTGTTCGAACCGAGTTCTGGGTTCGAACCTTCGCGTTTCTACATGACTATCAAGTTCGTTTCTTGTAATATATAAATCATATATTTTTTGCTTGTGTTTGATATATCTGCCCAGGAAACCACGGACCATGACAAATTACCACGCTAAACACGGCGGAAATGTGCAGGGTCTCCTCGCTGCTGACCCAAAAATGTATCAGCCCTACCATCTATCATCGAAACCAGGAAATCACTGAAGGAGAACGATTATAGAGACAGGTTTGTGCTATGGAAGAAACTATCTGATCGTGGTGTAACATGAAAGATGTATAACGCTATCGTCTCATTTTGCGACATTGTTAAATGCAGTGTAAGATTAAATGGACATTTCACCCAGAAGTTTTCTGTAAAATGTGGTTTAAAACAGGGGTGCCTTCTTTCTGGGACTACTTATCTCTAAATTCAAGTTCTATGGCGGCATGAGGTATAACACCTGCACCAAGTTGTACACCCGTGAACACATTACACCCGTGCTGTAAGAGCTGCACTGGCTACCCGTGAGACTCAGGATCGTGTTCATGCTGATCATGTTTGTCTACAAATCGATCCATGGGCTATCCCCAGTATACCTCCAGGAACTCACTGCCCTTTACCAACCTGGCCGAACACTGAGATCTGCAAACCAACTACAGCTTGCTGTTCCACCAACCAGCAGAACAACATCTGGCGACAGAACCTTCCGAAAAGCAGGTGCAACTCTATGGAATGCACTGCCCATTGATGTCAGGGGATCTGAAGATGTCAACACCTTTAGATCAAAACTCAACACCATCCTCTTCAAAAGAGCATACGACTGAGCGCTCTTGAGCAGGCAGTATGTCTGGATAGGTAGCGCTATATAAATGCGTAATTTGAATTTGAATTTGAATTTGTATGACACTCTCGTGTGGTCAGCTATCGAATATGGATCAGCGATATGGGGGACCAGCAACGTATCACTAGTAAGCACATTACAAAATCGAGCCATGAATTTTTTTATGGGTGTGAAAAAACGCTCCAAATGCAGCTGAACACGGGGATATGGGGTAGACACCCCCGCAAGTGAGATTGTGGGGAAACGTGATACGTTTCTATACAAGATGTAACAATTGGAACACACAGAGGCTGACATATAAACTGTTCGAGTGTTCCATACGACAGGCTATGTATCATAAGAAAAACTAGATCAAACGAGTACACTCAAAATTGAAATAGCTTAACGTGTGAGAACTGTTTGAGATAAATAACGGCCTCATAGCCAAGTTTGTTGTTTCAGCTGTTAATAACGCTAAAATCAACAATTTTGAATCGTACTTGAGTGTGCCCTCTCCCTGTTCAGATGTGGAACAGCACCCCTCCATAGAAACGGAGAGTATAGTACGATAGTACGATAGTACTGGAACAAACCGGTTAAAGAATGAACCTGTCTAAACTGGCCGGGTTCTGTGGAGGATGAGAAGAAGGCACCCCTGTTTTAAACCTCTTTTTACAGTAAACCACTGTGTGAAATGTCCATTTAATCTTACACTGACGTTTTACAATCTCGTATAATGAGTCCGTGGTTTCCTGGGCATGCTTAATCCACAGACGATAGTAGACGGCAGTGATCTTCTCATGGACATTGTGGAGAAAAGCTATGAACACACAATGACATTTAGAAAGTGGTCAAATTTAACAAATGTTATATTTGGGATACCACTTTCTCAGTAAAGAGGGGCGGTCGGTAAGCCTTGTGGTTAAAGCGTTGGCTCGTCACGCCGAAGACCCGGGTTCGATTCCCGACATGGGTACAATGTGTGAAGCCCATTTCTGGTGTCCCTCGCCGTGATATTGCTGGAATATTGCTAAAAGCGGCGTAAAACCATACTCACTCACTCACAATTCTTAGTAAAGTACATGTTCTCGTACATATTTTGATTGAATTCCGTCCAGGGTTTGAACCCACACTGCCAGAGTGATGGACCTAATCGCCACCACACAAAGTCTGCGATCTTACACATTCAGCCACCGAGACTTCTACAAAAATGAAAGCCCGATAACTGGTAGTCTAGCTCACGTACTTTGCTAAGAAAGTGTTATCCCAAATATAACATTTGTTACATTTGGCCTCTTTCTAAATGGCATTCTGTGTTTATAGCTTTCAGACATAAGATCCGTGCCAATTAACACTTTTCTGGAGGGGGCGGTCGGGTAGCCTAGTGGTTAAAGCGTTCGCTCGTCACGCTGAAGACCAGGGTTCGATTCCCGACATGGGTACAATGTGTGAAGCCCATTTCTGGTGTCCCCCGCCGTGATATTGCTCGAATTTTACTAAAAGCGGCGTAAAACCATACTCACTCACTCACTCACCAATTAACACTTTTCTGGAAGTTTCCCTGGCTGAATGGGTTAGATCCGGGTCCCATATTTCATCAAATATATTACGTAGAGTTTCCAAACATGAATCGGCAAGTGGTTCAGGAGCTGATAATGAATGTTCTGCATTTGTATTGAAGATGCCACTACGATGAGGATGCGTAACTGGATCTTCAATACAAATACAGAACATACATTAAATCATTATTTTCGTCTGTCGTGGGATGTAAGTTTGGTGTATCGTCACTGTACCTGAGGTTTGTGGGGATTATCGGGCAGTCCCGCCAATTATCTTTTGGGGTGGTGTGAAAGGTATTAACACTCGTTAATCAAGTGCTTACCACCTGGGCAGACACACACCAAATATGCAAACAACGCCCTATATATTAGAATAGATGAAATGTAAATTTAGGATTTGTACTACCAGTGAACCACAAATCCGCCCAACATTATAAAATCCTCAGCGCATTGTGCTTCTATTCCCATGAACACAGCTATCCTATTTAATGGGAATATACAAGTGGTCGGCATGCACAGTGTAAAGTGACATATGACAGACATGTAATAATTGGCGCTGAGGTAACGAGGGTCGTACGGACATAATTTTAAGGTTTTCACAGGCATGTAGACCCGAGAAGTAACGACAGCATTGTAGACACCCTGGCCTGAGATTTCGACAGGTACAAGCCACTCAGATCTGATGTGCTCACTGTCATGTAAAATCAGGGCTTACAATATCATACTATTGTTTCTTTGTCGTTTATCGCCGCACTCACCACTATTCCAGCTATATGACAGCGGACTGTAAATAATCGACTCTGCATTAGACTATCCCTGAGTATCGATCCACGCAACTGGGATACGATGACATGCATCAACCAAGTCAGGGAGTCTGACCACCCGATCCGTTTGTCGCCTCTTAAGGCAAGTATTCGTTGCTGAAAACCAATTCTAACCTGGGGTTATCACACAGTTAGTATCACCACAAATTATGTTAGTTATTCATGAAGTAGGTTCATGGAAAAAGATGTTATTCAACAATAAGTTCACTGTGTGGAATGTCGTTTAATTATTGCATTGTTAAAGCTAATAACAAATATTGGCAGCAACAATGACAATAAACAGATAGCCCGATACTCTGGCATCTTATAAATGATAGCAAGCACAACCTGTTTCAATGCACAGATAAGCTTTCTGGAATGTATGGCTTCAGTGCATCTGCGCATGTAGTTACTATCAACGGTGATCATGGTAACTGATATCACGGTTCAAGATTCTGACATATTGAACGTGATGTAAAATCACATTTCTCAGGGGGGGGGGGGAGCGGTCGGGTAGCCTAGTTCTTAAAGCGTTCGCTCGTCACGTCGATGACCCGGGTTCGATTTCCGACATGGGTACAATGTGTGAAGCCCATTTCTGGTGTCCCCCGCCGTGATATTGCTGGAATATTGCTAAAAGCCGCGTAAAACCATACTCACTCACTCACAAACAGGACCGTCAGCTGATATAAGGAATATAACACCCAGTTGATCTTCCAGTTATCTTACTTTCCGTTTTTATCAAATAAGAGGACTGTATACGGCATATGTCAGTCTGTTGACGACGTTTTTATAATTGATAAGAACAGAACAGAACAGAACAGAACAGAACAGAACAGAACAGAACAGAACAGTTGTTTAATCATGAAAAAGACTTGGGCTTCAGCCCCTCGTCTAACAGGTACAACAAAAATATATACAGTAAACTACGGTTATAACGAACTCAAAGGGACCATTAATTTTAGTTCGTTATAACCGTAGTTCGTTATAGGCATATATACAGCATAACTACAGCAAGTAAGTTCGTTATATCCGTCAGTTCGTTATAAGCGTGTTCGTTATAACCGTAGTTTACTGTATTGACAATGGAGGTAGGACACGATTTCATATTTATTGTAAGCAGGATTTAATATATTTAGAAATGTATAACAGTTGTGTTTTACAACTTGTTTGTAGCAGGCTAACTAGTTTTAATTCAGATTGGCTTTCCCAATAGTATTTTGTATATATTTTACTCTGATATCTTTATATTTGGGACATATTAATAGAAAATGATACTCATCTTCAAGTACGTTAACACTTCTAGCTTGACAATAATCACAATATCTAAGAGCTCTGATAACGTTGTGATATCGTCCAACTTCTATTTTTAAGTTGGGACTCGATATTCTAATCATTGTTCCTTATTTCTTAGACCCTGTGGTAAAATATTGAGATATAGTACATAACCAAAAGTTACTTTTAGATTTCTGTACATCAACTTTCTACTATTATTGAGATAAGAAAAAGGCAGTTGAACGACAGTTGTGACGCGGAGGATTGTATAGTAGCTGGTAGCAGACAGATTGGCAACTGTTGTCGACGAGAGTTACCTGCATCACTCGGTTATTTGAACGGCTGTGGCCTTGTATGGGTGAGTGAGTGAGTGAGTTGGGTTTAACGCCGCTTTTAACATTATTCCAGTTATATCACTGCGTGTCAGCTTAATGTGGGAGGAAAGTCCGAAGTGATGTAGGTCTAAGACGTTTACCACTTCGGTGAAACCCACGAGCACGGGTATGGTGCTGACAAACCTAGAAACGTAATTGAGGCAAACCGGGATTCGAACCCACAATCATAGGTTTCTGGCGTGCCCAAGGGACGCAACTCTGCACAGCGAATCGCGGCGCCTTAGCCGCCTGGGCCACCCGTGCCCCCGGCCTGGTATGATCTTACTATACTTTGATGATTTCTGTGCCAGTGAGGGACGTAAGTAACTCATTCCACACTGACACAGCATCAAAGTTATTTGTGTACCGAGTACACAACTGTTACTCACAGGGTGGGGTAGTGGGGTGGTAGTTCACGCGAATACGGACGACACTGTTTGTGTCTGCTTGGTGTCTACAAGTGGACCCTGGGTATCACTCTCCGCTACCTGGCGACTGGCAGCTCCTACAAGATCATCCTACAGAGCGCGCCCCAGTGGTTCCCTCTTATAGGTCACCTGCCCTCTCTATATTTGGACCGAACCAATTCAGAAGCTCCAGGAACAATTCAGGGTCAACCGCATGAAGTTTTGGAACCTTGTCCTGTCCTCCTGTACCAGCACCTGCAGCAGAAGAAGCCATGCTGCGGTCGACGTAGAAACCAAGACCTCCCCAAACCTTGCGCTGGACTTGACCGCGGAGAAGGTCCTCTTCTTCCCTTCGCTTACGCCTGCAGAAAACAAGATGGTGGCCGCAATCGCCCCCACATGGTCAGTACTTGAAATCAGCAGTCATATCGTGGCGATAAACCTGTATTGTTTATCCCGTGGATACAATAAAACGCAACCAAATTCGGACCCATTCCGGTTCCGTTTTAGTCGTGTTGACAACGAGATAAACTCGTAGATGATGTGATCATGTCGTAGTACTCAATAAGTAGGAAACAACATCGGTGTGATTTCGTAGTAACATCGAACTGACATGGATCATGTTATATCAGCAATAAGTTCGTGATGTGCTCGTACTACATCGTGCTAGTGACGTGTGTCCCTACACTTCACATACTTGAGGGGCACGGGTGGCCCAGTCGTGTAAGGCGCCGCGATTCGCTGTGCAGAGTTGCGTCCCTTAGGCACGCCAGAAACCTATGATTGTTGGTTCGAATCCCGGTTCGCCCCGAATAGTTTCTAGGTTTGTCAGCACCATACCTGTGCTCGTGGGTTTCACCGAAGTGGTAAACGTCTAAGACCTGCATCACTTCGGGCTTTCCTCCCACATTAAGCTGACACGCCGCGATATAACTGGAATACTGTTAAAAGCGGCGTTAAACCCAACTCACTCACTCACATACTCGATTTAATACCCAGCACGTATATTTCAAACATCTTGATATATGTCGCGGTAGACTGAGGCTTCACAATAACTGGGACCCTCAACATTCTAGGTTCACATATAGGTTATCAATACGTTTTAGGCTTTTTTTCCCATTGGTTCAACTATGCAGTATTTCAGGTAATCAGAGGAGGCCTAATGTTCCAGTGAACCCATCGGGTTCGATAAAATTTAATATTTGTTTCAATCAAGAGAGAATTAGTTTTGAACAGAACGGTACACAACATCGTGCGGAACTGCAGAAGTAATGACGTTGCATTTAGACTGCGGATCGCTGTGAGCACGTCGAATGGAGTCCGCAATGTGGGCGACTGTCTACAGTTTTTCGTTTATGATTCCTTTGGCTGCTGCAATAGCCGAGACGAAGATAAACGATAAAGTAAAGGACAGAGACAACCCTTTCGGTGGCAATGTCACTGTTTTACAACAAAAGCAAGCGGTTTCTTATCTCAAGCTGAGACTAGGGGACAGGCAGCCTCTAATATGTAAGACACCTGGACTGAACAGTTGAACGTCGTCCTGTAACTTGTACCACCTCTTCTGTGCCAAGGAAGTGAGTGACTGTGTTAAAATTTAACGTCGCATCGGCATTATTTCAGCCATATAGCGACGAGACCAAGCTTGTATATACACAATTTAGTTATTTATGCAATGTCATATTTAAAAACAATTGATGAAAATTGATGGACAGAGCCTTTAATAATGTCAGTTGCTAACAGCATCACACCAAATTTAAAAACAAGCATTTAATTATTCCCATACATATTTTAAAATTTATTATACAGACCAATTTCTTTCAAGTAATTTATGATGAGATGCCCGCTGACACGGGAAAAGAGATCTTTTAGATTTACACTTTGATAATGTGAGTGCCAAGGAAGATGACAATCAAGAGACAGCGGCTCATGATTCTGATGTTAGATCCTCTATGAATGAAGGTAAGTAAATCTGCATTTTATTACAAACCACTCAAAGTGATATTTAACAGCATTGGAATTTCTAATCATATAAAAAAAGGTTAGGAAAAATTCAATTTGGAATTTCAGTTCCATTGATGAAACAGAAATAGGTAACATAGGTGCATGTTCGAGGGTGGTGCTAACAGTTACATGCAGCTCGTCAGGGTACAACAATTGAGAACTAAACAGTATGCACATGCACCTTCCGTGTCCGTCAGTGATAAATCTATTTAACGTCACTTACAGGAGATATAACCACTTCATCTTTGCCATGGTCAGGAAAAACGTATCAGTTCATGCTATGCGAATTGTAATAGTCAAGTATCATTAGGCTGTGTTATATGGTCTGTGTCATGGTCAGGAAAAACGTATCAGTTCATGCTATGCGAATTGTAACAGTCAAGTATCATTGGGCTGTGTTATATGGTCTGTGTCATGGTCAGGAAAAACGTATCAGTTCATGCTATGCGAATTGTAACAGTCAAGTATCATTGGTCTGTGTTATATGGTCTGTGTCATGGTCAGGAAAAACGTATCAGTTCATGCTATGCGAATTGTAACAGTCAAGTATCATTGGGCTGTGTTATATGGTCTGTGTCATGGTCAGGAAAAACGTATCAGTTCATGCTATGCGAATTGTAACAGTCAAGTATCATTGGGCTGTGTTATATGGTCTGTGTCATGGTCAGGAAAAACGTATCAGTTCATGCTATGCGAATTGTAACAGTCAAGTATCATTGGGCTGTGTTATATGGTCTGTGTCATGGGACAGCTGTTTTGTGGCAAACTGTAAGATACTACATTGGTAATCGCTGGTGATGTTTGACTGAAACTTGAAATAAAGTACCAGGATTTCCATCAACTGACATTTTCAACTCCTCTCCGGAGCTAATGATTTAGATTTAATGTCCAGTTGTGATGCTACATGGTATCCTGCTTCCTCTCCCCTGATGTTCCAGACACCACTATTTTTATTTTGGTTTTCGAATATTTGAGTCGAAGATGCAAATCATAACAGTTGAACTCATCGTTTCGCGAACGCCTGGTATTATCACTATTCGGTATTGATTCATAAACACATGTTCGTGATACAGTCGGAATCTTAAAATCTGAATAATTTAATTTGAAGGTCAAAACTGAAAGAATTCTGGATAGCTTTTAGCATGGATTACTTGTGGCAATGGAAAGGGTTTCGTTGCATTTTTTTTTAAATGGTGAAGCCTCCGCCAACAGTGGTTAAGGAAACAATGATTCTTGAAACATTCCAAAAGTTTGGATTATGCGTTCTGGTTCTGGTTCTGTTATGATTATAGTTAGAGTCCGTAGTGTACACGCAAAAATGGCCATGGTTCGCATGAAAACGGTAATGATTTCCAATTGGTTTCTCGGTATATTAACTTAAGGCATGTATCATACAAGCTTTAACTATATAGCTATATATATTTCAACCAAATTTTATTCGACAAAGTTCGAATGTGTCAGAGGTCATGTGATACATACTAGATGGTATTAGAGCGGTTCCTCAATGACATGGGGCACGGGTGGCCCAGTCGTCCAAGGAGCCGCGATTCGCTGTGCAGAGTTGCGTCCCTTGGCCACGCCAGAAACCTAAGATTGTGGGTTCGTATCCCGGTTCGCGGCGATTATGTTTCTAGGTTTGTCAGCACCACACCAGTGTAGACGATAGGAATTACAGTGTAGTAATTCAGGAATGTATATCAGTGATTAAACAATACGCGTACAATACGTACATATGAGAATAACAATGTTTGAACCATCTGTCTGGAGAATGTGTATCTGCAGCAATTGGCAACGTGATCACAACGAAGTCTGCTGGTCCGGCTAACCCGAGTTTCTAAAGCGGCTGGGAGGAAGGTGTCGGTGTCATGTAAAGAAGATGAGGAGCTAACAGACTGCTCATCAAAAATAGTAAGTAATGCTCCATAGTATATGTTGTAATGAGTATAAGCCATTGTTTTTCATCCGCATCATTCGATGTACGCTAGATTTTAGGTGTTTGTCGTTTATAATGTAAGCCCGGTATCGCCGTGGGGTGCTCTTCCATATGATACACATGTGTATCATAAAGTTCCTTTTTATTGCTCGATGCTCATGATGTCAATCACGGGGTTGTCTGGTCCAGACTCGATTTTTAACAGGCCGTCGTTATATAGCTGGAATATTGCTGAGTGCGGCGTTAAACAACAAACCAAATCAAAACCTTTTTTTATTGCGTCAGATTTCATTCAACAAAGTGAACGCCAATGACGCTACATTGTCATTGCCGTAGTTTTTTTTGCCAGTGTTTTTGTTGATGTCATGTTATCCAATTAGTTTTATTAACAACGAGGTATCGTTAATTGCAGCTAGATAAAGTTCGTGTGTGTATCCTACTGATAGAACGAAACGAGTATCAGTATGCATCCATTTCCTTTGCTTCGCATACCTAATAGAAAATGCTGACACTTGTGTTTTTTTTATATCAGTACGATGCACACGCTCGTGCTGCAATGTATATCAATGAACATCAAGGCTATTGGTACAATAATATTACACATGCTCTTATGTGAGAGCACCGCCTCCGTGGACTAGTGGTAGAGCGTCTGCCCTGAGGGCGGAAGGTCCTAGGTTCGATCCCCGGCCGCGTCATACCAAAATAAGTTAAAAGATGGTACTTGTAGTTAACCTGTCTGGTGTTCGGCATTAAGGACCAAAACCAAGGCTCGGAGTCAGTATACTGTGTCTGAGTGGGGTATTCATGTTAAACTGCGGCATGGTATCTTAGTGAGCTAGTACTATAAATCGGCATCAGTCCGGACTAATACAAGCAGACACACACACACACACACACACACACACACACACGTGCATGCACATCGCTATATAAGTGCAATAATCTTGGACGCGACGTTAAACCCCATTTCACCTCACCTCACCTCACCTTATGTGAGAGCACTGCACGACCGATGTTTGGAACATATCTGGAAGAAGATGTTGAAGTTCGCTGTCGATATTTTATGATTACAGTCTCACGGCAGGAACAATGGTGTCAAGGTAGTCATGAAGTGGAACGTTCCTACATGTCAAATTGACTCAGTGGGATCAACGAGTAAGTCTATGAGATGTTCGAAAAGTTTACTGCTCTCGTGTTTTTAAGCCAATTAAATGATAATCCTATGTAAACAATCATGATGCATTGGTTATATTGATCCGTGAAGATCCAGATTCGAATAGGTCTGCAGCAACCGATGTTTGCAGTCGGACACGACTATGCTTGTCGTAAGTCGTAAAAGGCGATTAATGGGATCGGGTGGTCAGGCTCGCTGACTTGGTTGATGCATGTCATCGAATCCCAATTGCCGAGATCGATGCTCATAATATGATGTCAATAACTAGATTCTCTGATCCAGACACAGTAATTTTACGGACTGCCGTCATATAGCTGGAATATTGCGGAACAAACAAACTTGGGTTAAACTAATACTGACTGTGACTTTATTCTTGTCAGGAGACGTTGCCATGCGTTTGCGTCCTACTGTTAGGTGCTGCAAACAGGCCAGGATGCAGTGTGAGCACATCTCAGATGGACCTACAAGCAAACGAAAGGGTGACACCGCCAAATCCAAATGCGACAAACCCTTCCATGTCTTAGGTAAGTGGTATGGTGCGCATTATTCAAACTCACGTCCACGCATTCGAATTTTCTATTTGTGACTGTTTTCGTGACAACAATATTGGCCATGGAAATGCTCACTAGTGTCTGCCTCTCTGTCCTGACTCTGGGTGTAGTGCGTTCATGGAAGACGGTTGGCCGGACGGAATAAGAATCATATCAAACTCCTGCCGTGCATCCATAGGGTTTCATTCCAATACAGGTGTGTATGAAGATTGTATATAATGACCACAGGTACTCAAACACACGTTCACAGTTTGACTGGAGGCATAATGAATGAATTAATGTCTTTATTTCCTCCAGATAAATCCGAATATTCTCAAAACATCAGGATTATGACATCGTAAATAAATAATTAAATAACACAATAATCAAACATATATATATACTGAGTCAAATTAAAAACTTCACATTTTTAAAAGTAATCCCATATATGATATACAGCGGTCAAATGTATCAGAGGAGGTAATTTTTAATCATTAATGTCCAAAGAAGGATTTTAATAACGGTGGTAGCCATAATTTGTTCCAAGCACCTACGGTATTCGGTAATAACATCAACAGTTTAAATCATAACCTTGTGATGCTTGTGAACACATGATTGGGAAGACGACGCCATTGTTGCTGCAAAATGGTGCCAAGATCTTGCAAATTCTGTGGTTGGTTCTGGAGAGTGCGCAGACTTCTGCCAATAGCATTCCAGACGTGTTCGATGGGATTGAGCTCGGGAGACCTTGACGGCCAGTCCATGACGTTGACTCGCGCATTCTGAAGGAAATTCCTTGTCATAATTGCTGTGTGGGGTCTGGCATTGTCGTGTTGGAAGATCAAACCGGGTCCATGTGCTGCCATAAAAGGCAGAAGTTCTGGTGCCAGTACCTGGTCGCGGTAAGCAGCAGCGTTGAGGTTGCCACGGATGACAAGAAGCCTGGAACGTGCATTGCCACAGAAAGCACCCCACACCATGACACTTCCGCCTCGAAATCTGTCAACTTCCTGTACACAACACTGGGCGTAACGTTCATGACGGCGCCTCCACATCCTCGCCCTACCATCAGCAAATCGAAGATTAAATCGGGATTCATCACTGAAGACGACTTCATTCCAATTCCTCTGAGACCATCGTAAGTGTCGCTGTGCCCACAATTGACGTTGACGTCTGTGTAATTGAGTCAGAATCGGCCCGCAGTATGGCCGTCGTGCTTGAAGGTGAGCAGTTCTCAGACGGTTTCGAACAGTTTGCGCACTCAGTCTACCCCTAAACAGTTCATTTCTGGTTGATGTAGCCGTCAAAAATCGGTTTCGGAGGTGACGTAAGACAATCTGACGATCCTCTGCATGTGACGTGACACGTGGTCGACCTGGTCGAGGGCGATCAGCGGTGGTACCCGTTCTCTGTAGACGCGTCTGTAAATCATAAACAGTCCGTCGACTACAACCCATCGTCCTTGCGACTTCAGCTACGGACGTTCCCGTCTGCAACATGCCGATGGCACGTTCAAGTTGCACATTTGAAAGGCGTGGCATGACAAATGGCCGTAAAGATGTTTGTTTTCTTGTGTTTTTCTTTTTTTGTTAATGACTGCTAACAAGTAAAAACACGTGAAAAACACGTGAAAACACGTGCGGTATTATGGCCACGTGACCAGTTGCACGTGAAAAAACACTTTTGCGGTGCACATGATTTTGATGGATTCACCTGCACAAAAACGGGTGTTATCTGAAGACAATATGTGGCCATTACTGTTAAAAAACACAACAAGATAACAATATATATATATATATATATATATATATAGAGAGAGAGAGAGAGAGAGAGAGAGAGAGAGAGATAGATATATATAGATAAATAGATAGATATATAGATATAAATAAACACACACACACACACACACACATATATATATATATATATTTCCCGCATATTTACAAGCTATAAACAGTGAGAAATATTGGTAAGGTTATCACACGTTGTTTAGGATATGTTTAATTTGAAAAAGAAACTTGACAAAGATGTAAAACCACTTTTTGCCAAATATCTAAAATAATTACGGTAAATGAGAACCAAATAAGTCAAACAGAAGGTTGATGTGTCTATAATTCACGAAAACACATGCAAAGCACATAAACGTTAGCGTTTGGGGATCAATTTTACAGCTTCATCCAAACGCAACCGCCTGTAAAAAACGTGCAGCACAGGATCCTGCATTTAGGCATGCAGGACCCCCTGCTGAATGGGTATAAAAATCCACATCAACGGCTGTTCATACAGTCCTTATAACGGCAGTAGAGGCGGTGACAGAATGCCAAGACTGAATGCAGCTCAACGGAACAAAGCCATTGGGAGATTACAAGCTGGAGAAACTCAGCAAGAAGTGGCCAGGCACTTTGGCGTATCCAGACAGACAATCTCCGCACTGTGGACCCGATACAATAACACCAACAGAGTTGACGACGGACCAAGGTCAGGAAGATCAAGGGTGACAACCCAAGCACAAGATCGATACATCCGGCTGCGACACCTCGGAGACCGCACTATCACAGCCACGTCTACAACCACACAGATTCCTGGGGTACGCAGAATATCAGATCAAACGGTACGCAACAGACTGAGGGAGGCTGGACTTTTTGCACGAAGACCTGTTCGACGTCATGTATTGACCCCACGTCATCTGGTGGACCGTCTGCTTTGGTGCCAACAGAGGGTTAGATGGGCACGTGCAAGGTGGAGAAATGTACTGTTTCCTACTCACACGTGCTGATGGGCGCGCACGTGTCTACAGACGTCGGGGTGAACATTACGCCCCCAACTGTGTGCAGCAGGTTGTCCCATTTGGCGGCGGGAGTGTCATGGTATGGGCGGGAATTCATCACGGTGGTGACGCCTCTCGTGCATGTGGCAGGTGCATTGACAGGTGTGCGTTACAGAGACTTGATCCTACAGCCTTACGTTCTTCCTCACGTCAACGTTCACGGCGGACAGTTCCAGCAGGACAACGCTCGACCGCATATTGCACGTGTTTGTCAGGACTTCTTACAGCACAACAACATCCAGACATCACCTTGGCCAGCCCGGTCACCAGATTTGTCCCCGATTTAGCATCTGTGGGACGAGTTGGATCGACGCGTTTGCAGAAGGAATCCACCGCCCCAAACACTTCCGGCGCTTCTTGATGCACTTCAGCATGAATCGCAGCACATCCATCAGCGTGTTATTGACAACTTGATTGCATCTATGGGTCGTCGGTGTCAAGCGGTGATTGATGCACGTGGTGGGCACAACCGATACTGACATTTTCTGTACCCCTGTGACATTAACTGTATCGTGTACGTGTGTCTGTCTAGGTGACACGATTAATGTTTTGAATATTGTGTACATTGATCTTCAAACAGTGTTTCAATTATGGTTTCTGTGTCCTATTTTGAAACAATCGCATTATATTACATTTTGAAAGTCAGTGTCAATTTTCTTTTTTTTGAAGAGTATACTTTGAGAATTCAATAATATCGAAATGCCACGTTATTTCTTCAGTGTCGTTAATATCTGCACCAAGAAAGAATACTAACATATCATGGTCTTCCATCATCTCTATTTTAACCTACATTTTAACATCACGATTATCAATTAGAGTGGAAAAGAATACATATCTCTCTGAAAGAAGACATTTTGATATTCTGCTTCTGGTTCCAACCCTTATTACATACTGTATTTCTTCTCTCAATTCTGGATATAACATTACAATGCTGTATAACACATGAGTAGTAAGTGTTGTGTGAATTTTAGAATATCAAGACAGGTCAGATCTACATGATAGTTTAAATTTCCATACTTCTTCCTCGTGGGTAGTTATTTAATTTAACACAATCTTTCTCCACTTAGTCTTCGCGGGGAATTCCCCTGTGCGAATGTAGTGAAATACATTATGAAGTAGCTTATATTTCTTAGCTGTTGAAAGCAACACTCCACATAAACTGTGTAAATTATTGTTATGAAAGTAATAGAGTGAAGTTGATTCGCATGAACATGAACCACGCAGTTGGCATCGATGACATGCATCAATAATTTAAGTCAGCGAGTCTGACCACCCGATTCCGTTAGTCGCCTCTTACGACAAGTATAGCCGCCTTTTACGGCACGCAAGGGTTACCGAAGACCTATTCTACCCCGTATCTTCACGGGTTCCACGCAATTGGGTTACGATGACATACATCAACCAAGTCAGCGAGCCTGACCACCCGATCCCGTAAGTCGCCTCTTACGACTACGATAGTCACCTTTTACGGCAAGCATTGGTTGTAGTCGAGGCAAAATAAGGTTTCACTTGGAACAAATTGCAAAAGAAATTCTTTCACCACAATGCATTTCTACAAGGTCAAAAAAATAAATACTAAAAGTCCTAAGCAATCCCAGTTTGGTAAATAAGTCTTATTTGTATAATCCAATATGGCCACTAATTATCAATATCTCTTCCATATTTCAGATGAGTTGCAACGTTTTGATGAAAAAAGCGTGTATTGTATTGCGAAATGTATCATGTTTCTAAAAGGTATTCACAACTACTGAATGTTTCCGGCTATTGACAAATCTGCGAAAAATCAAGATGGCCGCCAATTTAAAGATGGCCGACAAGTTTCCTAAAGTGTGTTTACACTGTTGAATCTTTTAACTCTTAACAGTATACTAGGGCTTATATGCATATATCTTGGCACACTAAATCACTGAAGTATAGTTTACACTTTTAGAAAGAAACTCCATCACCAGAGCCCCCTGGTGGCCAAAAATTCCAAGATGGCCACCAAGAGTTTGATGGCTAGACATAGAATATCAATACACTGTTGGTATCTGATGATATATTTGAGTGATTTGGACTTCTACACTTGGGTAAACAGACCCAAAGATGCATGTAGGATAATCAATCGTTTGCATAAATCGAGTATATATATGAAACTAGGACTTGGTTGATTTCATACGTAAAGTAAAGTAAATATTGTATTGTATTGGCATGACTTTGCTTATTTGTGACCGAGATTGCACATGTCTAAGTGTCGTATTGTCGACTTTTCAAAAGAAGTACATTCTTATCTAAACATTAGAATTTGCCATTTTTGCACTATCCCTACATGGTATAAGGAACCATCAAAATGTCATTGCCATGGGAAACCAAGCAAATGC
The DNA here is from genome assembly GCF_023055435.1 of Haliotis rufescens. Classification (NCBI taxonomy): domain Eukaryota; kingdom Metazoa; phylum Mollusca; class Gastropoda; order Lepetellida; family Haliotidae; genus Haliotis; species Haliotis rufescens. The sequence continues at coordinate 193,009 of NW_025963832.1, read as the reverse complement.
AAATATCACAGACAAGAGACATTCATAATGTGAAAGGGAAATAAGTATCAATGTGAATTGTCGAATTTCCAAACATCAACTTAATGCCAAATGAAATATCGAATCTTCAATACATCCTCGTCATAACAGTGTTCAGAAATTAAATAAATTCACATCCGTTTGTCGAGGTTGGATTTCAGCGTTATAGAAATGTTGGAAATCGAATCTATCGTACCAGTTGTCTAACGACCATCCTAGAAATAAGACACTCAATTATCGTTCATGCAACACAGAGTATTCATACGATGCGCATCAGCAGAAGAGAAGAGGAAACACCCACTCAAAGATAAACGCCAGTGTAATTGTAGGCTAAGTGAGTGAGTGAGTGAGTATGGTTTTACGCCGCTTTTAGCAATATTCCAGCAATATCACGGCGGGGGACACCAGAAATGGGCTTCACACATTGTACCCATGTCGGGAATCGAACCCGGGTCTTCGGCGTGACTAGCGAACGCTTAAACCACTAGGCTACCCGACCGTAAGTGACAGTCACAGACTTGGTATGTGCCAGACAAAGTAGTCCATCAACTAGCTCATAGTTCAGGGCACAAAATGGAGACCCCATTATATAAACACGAACGCAAATGTGTGACACTAATCGCGTGTGTTCTTGCAGGAATATATTCATTCGCTACCTGCTGCAAAGCTCCGGGTCTCTCCTGCGCTGTATATCATGACTCGCCACAGATTCGAAACAGACTGATGAAGAAAACGTGTCCTCGAGGCTCCATACTCACTGGCTGTTCAGGATACCAAGGCAAGGCTCAATTGCGGGGGAACCCAAACATTTTATATTCCGGGGGTTGAAGCGCCTCAGACGTCTTGCAAAAATTGTGTGTTCCTGAAAATGCTGAAAAAACAATGTGTCGTCAAATGTTACCCTAAAATATATTTCTACACGCTGAATCTTCATACAAAATAGTGTCATGACACGTAAGCTCCCCTGACGTCAAAATCTCAACAAGAAAAGACACTTAACAACAGATATCTAAATATTTCGTTGCATAGATAATGAACACTAATTGATAAATATGAAACACGTAGCTACATTTCATGAATGCTTCTTAACTTGAAACAGAAACAAGATTCCTTTTGAAAAGCTACTTCCTTTTTGTTAATAAAACCACTTAAAGTTTCTTATAGTGAGAAACATTCATGCTTAATTTCAGCAAATTTGAGGCACAAGTTTCTAGCCCAAAAAGAGATAAATAATGTTTATTGCATTATCGTCAGTGGTTATCGACATATAATTAATATATTAAGGTTAAGACGGGGTATACGTTTTGACTGGCGGGAAGAAATGTAAAATGGCCGTCAGTATTCAAAACGTGTATGTATGGCATCTTGAATACTGAGAGGTTTTCCTGGCATATATATATAAAAAAAAAAAAAAAAAAATGGTCCCAGATTCCCATTTCGGTTTCAGATGTCCATGGAACACCAACATGTTACGTGGAAGGAAAGGATAAGACCACTCTTGTGTACTACATCTGTTGCCGATCACTGAAGGTCTACTGAATATCTTGCTTCTGTGTGGATACATCTCAGTCTTAGTTAGTTAGTTTCAAACGAACGAGTTTTTCTCAAGGTGCCAGTTTGAATAATAAGTACCAACTCATTAGTGACATATAGGATATACACAACCCTAACGTTAAAGAGACACATTCCGAAAAAGGTTACATTATGTTGATATTCCGCTGATTTCTGCCCAACAATACGTGAACGAATGTGCACAATTTTGTTATTCCACGGGATAGGAAGAGCACGGTTGGAAATATATTTGGAAAGAGTGAGTATTGTTTTACGCCGCCTTTAGCAATATTCCAGCAATATCACGGCGGGGGATACCAGAAATGGGCTTCACACATTGTACCTCTATGAAAAGAAGCAAATACACTGTTGGGCATATTATTAATCAAATTTGGACCGGTCTTTTAGGAGTTGTTGCGACTTATATCAGTGGAAGTGGATAGTGTCAATGGCCTACTATAGAACTTGCTTTGCCTGCATGAACCTTTAAATATGTCCAAAGCAGGATTTATACACATTGTGACTGGTTCAATGTATTTCCTTCCCTCCTGGTCACTGAAAGAAATAGTATCCCTTTCTAAGTAACCATGATAGACAATTATTATCAGCATTAACTTTCAACTACATTTTATGATCTTGTACATTTTGTCACTCAAGTTGGGGACATTAGTGAATGCAGACTTCTTCTTGTACTGTGGACATAAACCTGGATTGATGGGATATAGTTTTCTTTATATTATGATAAAAATAGACTCAAAATATAAATCGATAAGAGCAAAGTTTAGGAAGTATGAAAAGGCATTTTGTAAAGGCGATCAAGTAGAAATAGTTTCAACATATAAGTACTTAGGTGTTCACATTTCCAGTTTACGGTCGTGGAATGTCACCCCAAACACTGGAGCACAACAGGCATGGAAGGTGTAAGTATTTTGAAATCGTCGATGATTAATTACAATAATGTATCTATAAATATCTTGTATGAAGTATCACCCATCGCGTAACATTGAAAAATGACAATACCTTTTGTAACTGGATATTCGTAATATTTTATAATTTTGTTTCACAATTTTCAGCAAGGGTGAATTCATGTTCATACACAGTAATGTTTCAGCAATCTTGAAAAGTTTTCAAAATGTATTCTTTATAGAAGTGTAAAATTTCTTTATATATTTGAATATTATGAATCTGGTGTTGTGTAAGCACCTAAACCAGACGACCGCAAAACTCGATTAATACTCAAAATAGATACGAAAACTTTTGCCGATCCTGCTATTTGAAGGACAGACAGCTACATACTTTTTAGTGTGTTTCATGCATGAGGCAGTAGTGTAAACATGATCTAACAGGGCTTACTGGGGAGTGTGGCAGGTGTTCGAGTACATACCTGATAATAATAAATAATAATGATGATCGGATCTGTCAGGGATATATTCCAATTACCTTAATTGCGGCAACAGAAAGCATCGTGACGCCATACGCTTAGCCATGCGTCACAACTAGTAACTGTTGTGACTTGATAATTACATTATGAACCTTCTGTCGATTAACGCCATAACAATGGGACAATATTTGAAAAAAGGGGGTAGAAAATACAACCAATTCTGAAGGGCTAACATAAGCATATATCACAATAGTTTGTGTAAATTTCATTGGAAGGCCATAGTTGTATGATTGAATTTGGAAGAAGGTTCTAGACTTAATGGAGAGGGCCATGTTTTTGTCCGATGTGTGTAATGCCTATATTGGTGTTCAAATTCCTTATTTTTGCTTAATTGTCTGATTTTGTTCCACTGCCACAATGAAATAATGTTTACTCTGAATAAACCGTCACCCTTGACCTGTCTTTCAATTGAAGGGTGAAACGACTGTTATAATATTGATGAGGGGATTTGAAATGGGGTTTAACGTCGCGTCCAAGACTATTGCACTTATATAGCGACGTGCATGCACGTGTGTGTGTGCAGCTGCTTGTACTTGTCGGACTGATGCCGATTTATAGTGCTAGCAGACTGAGATACCATGCCGCAGTGTAACATGAATACCCCACTCAGACACTGACCAGTCCTTCGTTTTGCCCCTCAATGCTGAAAGCCAGACGCCAACAACAAGTACCATTTTTTAACGTCTTTTGGTATCGAACCCCGGACATTCCGCTCTCCGTGCGGACGCTCTACCACTAGATCACGGAGGCGGTCTTAATATTGATGAAGATCAGATGGGGGACTAGAGGCATCTTGCAATATGATATAGCTACAGGAGGTTCTTCTATCCTGGTGAAGCAGAGCATACCCCATAGCCCTGTTCCACTTAACACTTTTCTACAAGCTGTTGCTGTCAGTGTTACTTTGAACAAAGTGTCTACACTGCGTTCACTATATCTTCCACCTTCCTCAGCTATCCGTCAATCAGATCTTCAGACTTTATACGGATATCTCCCGAAGCACTGTATCACAATGGGTGATTTAAATGGTCAAAATATTCAATGGGCGAGTACTGATACAAACCATAAGGGAAAGGTCCTTGAGTGAGTGAGTGAGTGAGTTTGGTTTTACGCCGCTTTTAGCAATGTTCCAGCAATATCACGGCGGGGGACACCAGAAATGGGCTTCACACATTATACCCATGTCGTGAATCGAACCCGGGTTTTCGGCGTGACGAGCGAACGCTTTCACCACCAGGCTACCCGACCGCCCCGAAAGGTCCTTGAAGATTTTATCTCAAACAATGATTAAGGCATCTTCAATGATGGTACACATATCTTCATCCTTATATATAAACCATGGTACGATAATAATTGTAAACGAGCTAAAATATATAGGAATTAAGCTTAAAAGGGTTTATTCCGACATCCCACTGTCCACAACTTGAATAACGTTAAAATCACGGGCGCCGAAGCGATACGAACCTTTAAACAGAATAAACGGCAATCATGGAGGAACTATGTATCAACAATCAATTCCCGCACATCCATGTCCAAGGTGTGGAACATGACTCAAAAGGATAAGGATCAATATTCCAAAGATGGTATAGACTTTTACCAACTGAATCCGAAATTGCAAATAAGCTTGATGAAACTTTGTCAAATCATTGCTCCTCATCAAATTATAATACTCAATTTCAGAGGTTTTAAAAAGAGCGAGTGAGTGAGTGAGTTGGATTTAACGCCGCTTTTAACAGTATTCCAGTTATATCACGGCGTGTCAGCTTAATGTGGAAGGAAAGCCCGAAGTGATGCAGGTCTCAGACGTTTACCACTTCGGTGAAACCCACGAGGACGGGTATGGTGCTGACAACCCGAGAAACATAATCTGGCCGAACCGGGATTCGAACCCACAATCAAAGGTTTCTGGCGTGTCCAAGGGACGCAACTCTGCACAGCGAATCGCGGCGCCTTAGACGACTGGGCCACCCGTGCCCCCGGTTTTAAAAAGAAGTGGAAAAGACAAAAAGTAAATTTTAACTCTGATAATAATGAGGACTATAATGAAACATTTTCACTCAACTCAACAATGAGCTGGTGAATGGAATGTAATAGTATAGAATGTCATTTCTATCGTACCTGTCTCCTGCGGCTTACGTCAGTGAAATGATTTCGGCGGGAGTGTGACTTACTGACTGGAAGGGCAGTGGAAATGGCTTTCGGTGCAGTGTCGACACTTTTCTGGACGCGGATTGGTTGGCATACACTGCATTCAAATATCGACTGTCACACATGTTAACAAACATAAAGAGCTGTGAACGTCTGTAAAACACTCAAATCGCATGGAAATCATGTCCATTTTTCCGATTGTTTGGGTGATAGGCTGAGTTCGATCTCGCTCCAAAGTCAATACTTCGTGTATTGATGACTTCACCTTGACCTTTTAAGGGCGTAACAAAACACCTCGTTCTTGATTGGTTATAATGTTCCTTTTTTGCACTAGCTTTTTAACAAGGTTCAAAAACAGTTTATTGTAGCATTTTTTAAAGATATTAATTTGCATGACAAAATTTAGAATTGTCGGTAGTAGTCAGTTTATATCTGGTGTGTGACATATGTTTCCTCTGTTTTGTTTATGTTTACCGTATATGGGAAGTTTGTATGATTGCTGTGCCATATGTGACTCATTGGCTAGTGCATATTTTTTCAGAAGCAAATTGAATAAGAAACAGTTATCAAAGTAAATGTGTATGAACAAGTGCCTTCGCTGGAAGTTAAATAGATGTACGTTTTACCTACCAAATTGCATTGCGTGTCGTGGACCGTCTGCTCGGAGAGCTCGATATTTGGCCGCGTCAGACCAAAAAACTTGAAAAGATGATAATTGTTCTTACTCTGATAACGCTTGCCATTAAAGGGATAAAACAAAGACTAATCGGCTGGGTGTTAGCATCCTGTGTAGGTGTGAGTATGCATGTCAAAATGTGGCATTTCTTTTGGGGCTAGCACTATACAACCGGCATTATTTCGGACACACGTGCATGCACGTTGCTATATAAGTGCAAACATATTGACAACGACGTTGAACCCCATTTCACTTCACTTCATTTTAAGTACCATCACTCAAAACCTTGGATTACCTGACAAATACTATGCGCAACAAACACATGTCAACTGTTTTTAAATACCCAACGTTTATTTCTACCTCGTATGATTGTATAGGGTTGACGGTGTCTGGTGTATACAACAATCCATGGTTCCAATTTCACATTTCACCTGTCTGGAAACTCATTATTGGGAATGGTAATCAAGAAATGCACCACCTCTTTCTTAGAAACCTTCGCTGCTGTACTATTCCGACCATATAATAAACATGGCAATTGCGATTACGAATAACCAGTAATTAATTATGATACCCGGTGTTCGCCCACCGATGGGCGTATCCTGCCAAACAGGTGGTAACTGTCACAAATACATGCAAACGAAAATCATGTGCTGACATCAGTGAATGAGTTTTATGACACATTGTCACTGTTTCAGACACATCGTGACTGGAGTAGTAATAGATTTCTTTCATTTTATATACAGAAACACATTTAACTATCAAGCAGCGACACAGTATAAAGTTGGGGCAATATATCGTCAACAATCAAGCCAAGGAACCTGCACCATCCCTGTAGCTGCTGGCCATTGTTTCCAAACTAAGCCGAAAATAAAACTATACATAAATTCTATGGTTAACAGTGTGATATATATAAATGCTTTGATTGACACAGCCAAGGATACCCTATCAGTGAAACAGTATGTTTTGCACTACATCGATTCAATCCCCACAAGGGCTACAGCCGCACAGGTACTAACAAATGCATTTCATAACAACATACCATAAAATTTATTCAATAACTATTTTTGTATGTACAAATTTTAAAACGATTCCAATTGATCATTGTTCCTGTATGATTTCAACATTTCCTGTAAGAATATGAGTTACAAGTATTTGAAAATAACAAGTATTTGAAAATAAGAATACTGTCGAAGACAGGTACAGTTTTTCATCATCAAAATCCATTGATGGTCTTTAGAAAATGGCTTTTGATTTTCAAAATGTAATGCTTATTGTATACAGTTTTGTTGAAATTACAAGCTTCAAGACCCTGAACAAGTCTCAAATGGCAATCCTATTGTTATTACCATATTCGAAATATTTAAAGAATAAATGCATTACTTGCTTAAAGTCCTTTCTAAATTGGACCAGAAAGCCCTACACCAACTGTGCAGAGCATGTATTTGCTCTAAAAAGGACTAAGGCTCCATCGCCTATGATGGGGACTGTATAATACGAAGAATATAATAAAAGAAGCACGAGAAATACGTACATTGGTTGCTATTTGAGTATAACCAGTTTTATTATAATAATAACTAAAGGTATTTAGATCAAATGTGTTTTAACTTTGAATTAGTTTGGTTTATATACAATATGTGATATTTGCCAAACTGTTTTATTGTCGACTTGTATTTACTATTGATGCCCATCGCGATATGCCCGAAATATTGCCCGTGCGATGTTAAGTTTGAACTCACTCTATAATACTATAATACTTACTGGTCTATATTTACCGACGGATCCGAAAACCGTAGCACAGTTGCTGGTACTGCTGTCATTGAATCAAAAACCATATAATCAAATTATAAAACTAAAGGTCATAAGCAGTTATAATAGCTCTGAAAATAATTAACGTAAACATAAATACGAATATGAATAGAAATATTTGTATCTTGCTCCCAGCTAATACGATATTGTATTTTACTGGCCAGCCTGGTATGATGGCGACCTATATCCTGATTTTGTATCCATGTGACATAGTTTGTTTTAATGTTCTGGCTAGTTTTTAAGCGAATCTGTCATATAATAAGGGCGATCATACTGTCCTCTGCCGACTGGTTTCTAAATGCAATTTTGATGAAGCCTGAAATATTGCCAACGTGGCTTTTTCAAAGCTGCATTGCATAAGCCTTGCTTCAACTGTTCTTCTATTGACCAGATATCCAGATGAAGCATGTTAATATGTTTACGTTGCATTTTTGTCTAATAGCATGATGTCTTTAACGTTCCCCACCGAGTAAATTTGTGCAATATTATTAGTTATCGTAGTACTGCACATTTGATAACAGATTCTTTCAAACTTTGGAACAGGATGGCGCCCAAATTAGTCGACTTATGATTGCAAAATTACTTTGAATTGTAGCAAATAACGGCAAAGTCCCTTTTGAAATGCGATATGTCTGCAACATCTATGTAAGAGGTTGTTAACAATTTTGCTGAATGCCTGAGAATAGATCCAATATTTGCAAGCGTTAACCATGTAACATTATTGTAATGTCTTGGCGCCAACATTAGGCGATAGTGTGACATTTAAAATATCTTGTAATTGTAGCAGATAAAGGAAATGTTGTCTGCACCTACTAGTCTTCATGTTAATTTACTACTTGTCCTTATGTTCAGGAAATGCCTGCCCTTCTCTCGAAGCACCTGCTGTCATCACTGACTTTCAGTGATCCATTCATATAATGTTTTGCCATTTAAGCCCAATGAAATCTAATCCGGCAAATAATCTAGACTGGACAGTGTCTGGCGGTGGCCTTCAAATTTTACAGTAGATGGAACAGATGTCCGTTAAATACATTTGCAGAGATAATGTTTGACATTGTCTTAAAGAATAAGGTCATCTTCCACATACCAGAACACACTTCTTAAGCCAATTTGGCCTAAGTCAATTTTCTCCATTTCAACTTCGCCGGTTCTGTTGGTAGGCCAGTTTAATCCATCTGGGTCAAATGTCACCAATGTACATCCAAGTGGGTTATACCACCACGCAAATTTGTGAGTACTGGCACATTCATTTACGTCGTTGTCAAAAGTTCCAAAACGTGCTCCGTTCACGCTCTTGTTGGAATCACCCAAAGCGCCTAATCCATCTAGATACACATCGCTGTTGTAAGAGACTCCGTTGTTCCTTGTGAAGGAATCCCAGTGACATTCGTACCCTTCTGCTTCTGAATCCACCCGGAAATTTGTGTAGATTACATAGCCAATGTCTTTTCCCTTAACAATCATCCTTATAAAAAGATCGTATACACCCTGTTTAGTTAACTGATGTAGAGTTTCAGGGCCAGTAAAGTAAAAGCCTTGGTGAGGTGTAATCCCTTGTTTCATCTGTTCCCACGTCAGTGTATAATTAAAACTAAACAAGTAGGCATACTCTGACAGCATAGTGTAAGGCGAGGACAAAGGGCCACACTTCCACTGAAAGGTGTAGTCAGACCCAAATGGCTGAATGGTGTACAGAACGTTTCCAAGTGGTGTCTCCTGGCAATCTGGATAAACAAAAAACAGAATACGTAATATGAAATGCATATGGACCATCATATATCTAGTACTGGTTGCTTGCGATTTTAAATTGTGTCATTGTTTGATACATCAACGTTGTTAGTATTCTCCAACTAGTTTTACAAGCGACAAAACCTCTATGTTCCATAAGGAATGTCAACAGCAGAGGCCCTTGTTGAATTACGACCATATCATATTCCGACCGTCACTCCGAAGATCGATTCCCCACATGGGTACAGTATGAGATGCTCATTCCTGTTGTACCCTGCGTGATATTGCTAGAATATTATTAACACTAAAATTCCGACTATTCTGTGATTTCTTACTTATTGTTTACTTGCCTTTGGTATATATGATGTACAAAAAAAGTAAATCTTCAAGTCACAACATGACTGAAATACTGTTGAGGTGAGACACAGCGTTTAAATAGCGAACGTTCTGCATGGTACTAAATTGGAACCACAGGCATACCTTTAGCTAACTAAACTTGGACCCTTCAGTGAGTGAGCGGTTGAGTTAGGTTAAGGCCGCTTTGAACAATATGTCTGATGTTTGTCAACTTAGTGTGGGCATAAGGTCTAAGACGTGTACGTCTTTTGGGAACACATCCACATGGTGTGGTGTTGCCATACCTGGAAACACAAAGCTGCGGTTACACACAGGTTACAGTAGACAATCCATACAAAATTAACACCAGCCATAAATTCGTCCTTTCTGCATGATTTAGGATTGATGTGTGTAGCCAGGTTTTTCCACGTAGTACCAAGCACCATTACCAGACTGTTGAACCGTTATGGGACACACGGGACAACACGTGGCCTTCCCAGATCCGGTGGATCGTATCACCACTAGAGCTTAGGGACGAATAATTATAACTACTTCACTTAATTGAAAGAACCATTACTGCCACCTCTACAACTACGTCAATACTAGGATTTTGTGGGATAGCAGCCCTGACAGTCAGGAACCATTTACGCCCGGAAGATATTTGCACTAGACGACCAGTTCGTGGTCTCATTTTGACGGGCTGGCATCGTCGGGAACTGCGATAGAGACAAATTGCCAAACGTGACGAGTCATGTTTTATGCTTCGCCATGATGATCGTAAACGTCGTGTTTACAGGTGCCGCAGGGAACGTAACGCATGAAACTACATACAAGAAGTGGACAGATTTGGTGGTGGTAGTGTGATTATGTGGGCAGCCATGTCCTATAATCGTAGAACAGACTTGGTGCAAGTTCTTCGGAAAATAAAGGCACATGATGCTATACAAAGGAGATTCTTTGGCAAAATATCTTTCCCATTGTCCAACAAGCGAAGGTCATTTTCCGTCCAGACAACGCCCAGCCTTTTTAAGGAATCACAACATCCAGGTCTTTTCATGGCCCTCAGGGTCTACAGATTTAAACCTTATCGTCATTTTCCGTCCAGACAAGGCCCAGCCTTTTTCAGGAATCACAACATCCATGTCTTGCCATGGCCCTCAAGGTCTCCAGATTTAAACCTTATCGAAATTGTAAGGGATGCACCGGAACAAGTCAGCAACAACCACAGAACGTCTGATAGTTGGAATTACATGCAGAGAGGATGGACATTGTCTAAATACAAATCGGGATCGGACTGCTAACATGGGACGACGATGCCAGTAAGTCTTGGACTCTAATGGTGGCTATACCAGATATTGACAGCAGAAGACCTTTACCTTGAAAATCTACTGTTCCATGAAACTTTGATCAATGACAATGATGGGTGACGATTTGGAACAATTATTCATACGATATATAAAATCTACATATAAGATCACTTTTGCATGATATTCTTGCTGAGTATATTGTGGAAAGACGTTACTAATTTGAGAAACCTACAGGCACAGAGGTGTTGACAAATGTAGAAGGTGAGGTGAAATTGGGTTTAACGTCGCGTCCAAGATTATTGCACTTATATAGCGACGTGCATGCACGTGTATGTGTGTGTGTGGCTGCTTGTACTAGTCCGGACTGATGCCGATTTATAGTGCTAGCTCACTGAGATACCATGCCGCAGTTTAACATGAATACCCCACTCAGACACAGTATACTGACTCCGAGCCGACCAGTCCTTGTTTTAGCCCCTTAATGCCGAGCGCCAGACAGGGTAACAACAAGTACAATCTTTTAACGTCTTTTTGTATGACGCGGCCCGGGATCGAACCCTGGACCTTCCGCTCTCCGGGCGGACGCTCTACCACAAGACCACGGAGGCGGTCGACAAATGTAGAAACATAATGAGAGTGAATAAGGGATTCGAAGCCAAGATCATAGGTTTCAGACATGGGATGGAACAAAGGAAAGCATTGCACCTTGCACAACGTCGAAGGCCCGGCCATCTCTGGAACATTTCTGATATTCGAAAAATATTGAACTTATGGAAATAAGATTATTAGTTGATCGGCCCCCCAGGGACCAAATGTGGCAGTCTGTTTGCCATGGCACTGGAACTAGAAACAGTGATCCTTGGTCCAACAACCCAATAGCATCTTGGTAGTATGGGCCCAGTTCTAACAATCGGCAGTGACTCATGGGCCAACTAGTGACCGTGACCTCCAAATTGTGTATGTTATGGATTTATAAAGCTAATATTGCTATTTGTGTCTATGCTTGAGCTAACCACCCCTGGATCATTCCGCCATAACAGTTATCCGGTTCAACTAGGATTGAAAAATACAACCGCCGTATTCTTGAAAGGTAAGTGTTTGGTAGAACAAAGATTCCTAGTTTCCAATAACCATCAGCGCAGGGCCCTTGCACCCTCTACACGCAGCCCAGACAATGAATAGGATTTCTCCCAGAATAGTCGAAGCCACTCAGTTCTCGGAACATGTGAAGGCTCCAATGCAGACTAATACATCATGTACATTATCCAGATCGTCAGAAGGGCTGTATTCCTGTCGTAAAACCCGGGTACACTCCAAATCTCAGTCAACAGATTGGGAGCTACCAAATTAAGGCACCGAGAACAATTTGGAGTCGCACAACTTGGCACTAGGGATGCAAGCGTGAAAATGCGAAAGCGAGTTCTGCATATTTGCCATGTTTTTCCCGAATCTTGTCAATCACATTAGTGTCAAAAGGGACAGAAAATGCAATGATATTAATGGTTTCATTGAATTTGTCAAAAAGGACAAGATCAGGTTTGTTGCCTGTAACGTCTGAGGCTGTATACGGGCCTATTCAAAAGAATTTTGTATTTATCATTTTTCCATAACGCCCTTTACATATTCTGGCTTGCACCACGGATAGACATCTGTGTCAAAACCACAAGCGTTGCGAAGACGGTAATAAAATAATCGTGCCACGCCAACATATCGCTTAAGATACTGTGTTTGTGCCAAAGCTGGGCATCCACTGACAATGTGTTGGACATTCTGATTAAATTTATTACACAATCTACATTTCATATTTACATGTTGATGCAAAATCACAGGTTGACGGTTTTGAGTGTGAAGTGACTGGTCCTGAGCAGCAAATAGAAAGCCTTCTGTTTCACTTTTCAGGCCAGCTGACCTCATCCAAGCGAAGGACTCTTCAGGGCTGTTTTACTTCTAAACACACTGCACATAAACTCGATGCAGTGGTCGTTCAGAAAGCCCCTCCTTGAAAAGCCGATTTGATATGGCACTTCGCTTGGTTGACACTCATTTCTGTACCGTCCAGCAGTACAGAACCATCAACATAATCAACACTGACATTGATATTATGTCCCACATGCTTGGCTCGTTTACAAAAACTGTGGAATGTCTTGTTTTCATCATGAGGTTTGACATGCTTCACAAGAGGATCATCAGAGAAATAAATGTGTGCAAAAGTGCACAAAAAGTTCTATTATAAAGAGCCTCCACATTAGTCAAACCACGCTCTCTCATCATAATTCAAATTGGTAAATATAAGCGATTGAGGGAAGAGCGAGTTGAATATGTAAAGTGTGTTGTCGCTTCATTTTCCATGATATTCAGAATTGAACGTCAGTTTGGATGGGTTCATTGAAGTGTGAACGATTTAAAAGAGCTTGTTAAACTGTGTGAACCTCCGAGCTTGAACCCATCCAAACTGACGTTGTTATAATTTCATACATTGTAGTTTACCGGTCTCGGGGAATAATATCGTAACAATGTTTGCTTAAATTTGAAGTCATCTGGTTTCGCCGAAAAACACAACATAATCTAGAAATCTGTCAACATAATTTCATTCTCTGAACAAATTAACAAACAATATTTGGGATAAATCAAAACTTAAAAACAGGTTACAGGAAAGTGAACAAAAATATAAACATGACCTCGACACACCGAGGCGAGGTCAACCTTTAAGCACGGATTTATATATGACGTCACATAAGTTTGTAAAGAGGTACATTTCGAGTCGAACGGGAGCATGAGGATGAAATTTATACTTACTGCTTTTGAAAATGAAGTTTATGGAGCAGTTATGGAAAACATCCCCACGCGTGAACCCTCTCATGGCCATAGCAAATTGGGAATATCACCGATTTATGAATGTGTTGCTTGTTTCGGATAATCGCAAACCATTCGGACGATATGGAATGGACTGATGGGGATTGAACGGAGTGACACTTGGGTGTTTTTTGTTAATTTTCAACGTCAGGGTGTGTTACATTTTAGTTTGGGATCCGGATTTGTCGTGTGTGCTATGATATTTTGCTTAGCTGGTGTTTCTTGAGTGTTTCACCTGAGATGGACCTACTGTACAGCTTCATTTCTGTGCCCCGACATTCCTCCTGTGCCGCCGCTTCACGGCCTAGAATGCACGGAGAAGGCCGCCCAACTCAGAAATCGGAAAAGAAATTCCGTCTACGGATATATTCTCGTCTCCGATGATCAATCGGTAAAACAAGTAGTCAAGTGTTGTTGTTGTTCTACAACAACTAATACTAAATTAATTATATTAGATAGATGCAGGGATTAAAAAGAAAATCGGAAAACGAGTTGATCGTAAACACCGATCGAGAATACGGGGAAACCCCGTAAAGTAGTTCCGGCCAAAGTTCACACGATCAATTTCACAATTTCACATTGTGTGAAGTTTTTTTGTCCGTTCACAGGAGTGTGAACTCCAAATATCAGATCACCTGACTACCCATTCAGACACTCAGCATGAACTTGTTGATTGTCTGCTCCAGACTCGGGTGTTTTCACAACACACCTCCGTCATAAAGCTGAATATTGCGACACTGAACACAGACAAACAAACAAAACCAAAGAAAATCACGTATAATGGATTCTGGATGTATTGGTTTTGGATCCAGTGACAGTGGAATGGCGCTACCGTCATTGGATCCGTTAGAAACAATGGATCTGTGAGAATCATATTTTGTTGGCCTTTTGAAACACATAGATTAGTTTTTTTTATTGATGTTACAGTACGTACCCCGATAGCGCCTATGACAGTAGTCCCCAATGAAGCCATCAACGCAGTGACAGGTCCTGTTCTCGTGGAAGAACGTTCCCCCGTTTTCGCACGGATACACCTGTGAAGAACGAGTGTTACTTTCCAAATATTCATTAACAAGCATAAAAATGCTGCCATCATGATCAGCATTGATATTCGAATAACCACAGAGGACTGGAGGATTTCCATAAAAAGTGGTATTAAAAGCTTGGAGGACAAACTGAATAAGAGTATTGAAGTGAATGGAGATTATATTGAAAAGTAAAAGTTCAAAAGATGTTCTGCGACTTGGTCTTATATTGAAGTTGCAAAACGCCCTCGTACAATACCCTGATACTACAAATAGGGGTTCTAAAAAGTGCCATCGAAAACCGCACTATACCCCCCCCCCCCACACACACACACACGCACACACGCACACACACAGCCCTCTCTGAAACTAATAAATATTCTCCACATAAAATTCTTGCAGCAGGTATGCTTGGTTGACAAATGTTCATACTTCTATGTGTGGTGGCCAACACTTTACAAGCGCTTGATGTCAAGATGCCACAAACAGCTTCCATGGTAAAACGAAAAAGTCAGTTATAATCAGTCGCATTTATTGTATAGAACTGTCATAATATACCAGTGATACATGTTACTCCCTTAAAGAGTTGACAGAGAACTGATACTAAATCTTCCCTGAATGCTAACACTCCTTGGCTGTAAAAACTACTAAACAAGAACAAATCTTAACAGCGGCTTAAATTGCAATACGTTGTACAGGCTGATATTTACACCGATTGATCTGGGAACAGATCAGGTGGTAGTTGCGATTTGGATTGACAACCTTAGCAGGATTCTACTAAAAAGGTTTACTGTTTTCACTTTCTGGTATTATTGATACACGATCATACATACATATCCAATGATGTATTCATAAAAGAGATTAACTGTATGTATAACCCGACAAACTGAAGATAGTTATGACATTATCTTCTGTTGGTTGCAAGAATATGTTGTTATTATTGGAAGCAGCACAATGCACGTGAATAGCTGCAATTTCGTTGTTGCCTGCTATAGCATTATTCACTCACACACTATATTCATGTTTTCTGATGAACTTCAAATGATAATTGTTTAGGTGTTGGGAGGTATGAGATACCCTTACTGCTTTGTCGTATGTGTTGGTGTGTTCATTAGTCAGTGCTAGGTCTAAGCCAATCAAAAGAAACAAAAAAAGCCCCTTACAATAGATGTCTGGGTACAGTCGCCATTAGCCGGAAGCCCGGAACATCCGCCAGCCAAATACATCTGACTCAGCTGACAACTGTACCCATCGCCAGACTTGCAGTAAGAGGCGGAGAGACATTCCGGGTCATTCAGACAGATAACAGAACACTCGATTCTGCTTCGGGCTGGTTTGACCGTCACAAGAGCACTGCTTGATTTTGTTGATGGGCAGTTCATGAAAGGCACACGTCTTCTTTTCGCGACAACGACCAAAGGAAACACAGCTAGTATCAGCAAGGATGAGGGTAGAAACATCATTGTTTCTCAAGCAATCCCTGCAATGGTAATTTAGTTAAAAAAAAAAACTTCGAACTTTTTGTTGATTAATTCAAATCATAATTTGCATTTGACTTATTTCGACCATATTGAAGGTGTTGGTTTAGTTTGAAAATCACAGCAATATTGCGACTGTTAAAGTGAGTGAGTTAATATTTATGGTCACACCGGCAATATTTTAGCCATATCGTGACAAATACAACTGTTAAAACAGTTTGCATGGCATCTGGATGGTTTATTGACAAAGATGGTGTTTTATCACAAAAAAATATGAATGAATTATTTTAAATGCTGTTTGACTATCGTTATTCCTTCACGGAGCTAACGAATACATACATCAAATTAATCTGCAGTAATACATTTTTTTATTCCTTTTTCCAATTGACGCTTACAGTTTAATCATCAGATACACATTACAAGAATATGAGAAGGATCTGCTGTCGAACTGGTTCCCAACCCCGAAATCCTACCCCTCCATCTGACATTAATTCCGTGTCATTGTAAGCCAACTAAACATTAACGGAGGGGTATCAGCTTCAACGATAACTTCAACTCTTGATGAATATTGGTTTGATTACAATTACAATCTTAGTTTTATACAACTACATGAACATGGTCCCGATATAGATTTAACAACATTACTGAACACCTGTATATGTGGTTTCCTAAGGACAAAGACCGCCTCCGTGGTCTGGTGGTAGAGAAGGTCCGGGGTTCGATCCCCGGCCGCATCATACCAAAAGACGTTAAAAGATGGTACTTACTGTTACCCTGTCTGGCGCTCTGCATTAAGGGGCTAAAACCAAGACTTGTCGGCTCGGAGTCAGTATACTGTGTGGGGTATTCATGTTAAACTGCGGCATGGTTTCTCAGTGAGCTGGCACTATAAATCGGCATCAGTCCGGACGAGTGCAAACATGCACACAAACACACACACGTGCATGTATAAGTGTAATAATCTTGGACGCGAACCCCTTTTCACCTCACCTCACCTCGTGAGGACAAATTCTGATGTATAGGTTGATTACACTTCCATTTTCATGCATGAGACTATATGGGATATTAAAGCTCCAATTCGTACTCACCGTTAACGTATTCTATTGCTACGTATGGGCTCTTATGATGACAAGTATAGGAATAATACATAGTCCACCTATTCCTCGTGAATACCTTCCTTTGACTTACCGTCCACTATAACGACAGCAGATACTTAAGAAGAATGTCTCAATCGTCTTTGACTTTACTTTTCCTCACATTCTAAAACACCCTATGCCAGGCTTAAAATCATTGATTCCATTTTCATACTGAACGGTATGAGGTTGTCAAGGCAGTGACGAAGTCATCGCCCTCCTATCGGCAGGTGTCTTAACGAAACAAAGAAGTGCAGGAGGAACAGGAAATAGAAAAAAAAAATCGAAATACCATCTGGTGTGTTCTTCATCTTTGATCGTTTCCTGATTAAGTAGTTGTAGCGGGGAAACAAATATTCGTTTTGATCTTATATGGCATGGTAATTAATGTTATATTTTCTAGGACAGTGTCAGCGACAGTTTGGAAAGAATACTACTTTTGGTTTCATACATGAGTATCATAAAGACATAAGAGGGCTTGTGCCATAAAATAATGATCACATTAATAGTGAGTGAGTGAGTTGAGTTTAACGCCGCTTTCAGCGGTATTCCAGTTATATCACGGCGTGTCAGCTTAATGTAGGAGGATAGCCCGAAGTGATGCAGATCTCAGACGTTTACTACTTCGCCCTAAACTTACGCCCACGAGCACGGGTGTGATGCTGACAAACCTAGAAACAAAATCATTTGAACCCATAATCATAGATTTCTTTCATGCCCAAGGGACGCAACTCTGCAGAGCGATTCGCGGCGCCTTAGACGACTGGCCCCCCGTGTCCACGGATCACATAAAGAATTGTTCGTTTTCGAAATTCTAAATGATTTGACGGTTCATAAATTGCATTTGTCCAAGCATTAGTGAAACAAATTAATTACACTTGTGAAATGTTTATAACAATAATAATAAAAAATCCTTTTTCCCTTTGGTCTATAGGCCGGCGAAGATTCGGGATAGAATAGGTCTTCAGCAACCCATGCTTGCCGTTAAAGGCGACAATGCTTGTCGTAAAAGGCGACTAACGGGTTCGGGTGATCAGGTTCTCTGACTTGGTTGATGCATGTCATCGATCCCGATTGCGTGTTCATGAAATTAATCACCTGATTGTCTGGTACAGACTCGATTATTTACAGATCGCCGTCATATAACTGGAATATTGCTGAGTGCGGCGTTAAATAACCAACCAACCATCCAACTTTACTCTATGAAGTAGGATTAAACCAAACGTAACTATGAACAAGGTGTTAATGGTGGTCATTTACTTGTAATTGCCTGCACTAAACTGAAATATTGAATTATGAGGAAACCATGTGTAGGGTAAAGAAAGTTTGACGTGATATAAGTTCTAAGTTAATAAGCTTTAAGAGAAAATAATTTTCTTCATATTCTATTGGCCTCGAACAAAACTGAAAGTACCGAGGATAAATAGTACCCCTGTGCAATGTTATTCTGACCATCCCGTAAAAGCCTTGAACAAAGTTAAGGCTGTACAAATGTCTGCTGAATACGAAGATTACGCTGACATTCCGCAACCCTCCACTTTTCTGTCAAATTCCATCAATATTATTATTGTGCCGCTTGTCTTTGCAATGCAAACATCGTTTAAAAAAAAACCATGCGAGGATTGTTTTTTCATTTTGCTAGGAAACACAGTAGAAATGCCTGAAGGCTCATTGGAACACACGAAACAGAACATTAATTTGTTCCTTTGGATTATTTTTATCAGTCTCAAACTCAGAAAAAGCAGTAGTATTGCTTTAATACCATAGGCCAAGTAAGGAACTATTAAGAACGGGAACTGAAACTAATGATGGTTCCCTTGTGAGCGGATAGGGAAGTCTGATTAGCGGTATAAAAGTACAAGGATATGATACATCTATGTCACATTCATTCATTTCTTTCTGTTGACTTTGGGCAGTGATTTTCGAAACAAAACGATTGCAAAGTAATAATTAATCAAGCACAAGGACTTCTAGCACACCTTTCATTCTCATGTCAACCCCGGGAACGGTTGGTTATGACTCACAAAGTCATATTTAACATTTAATATTGCTGAGTTAGACGTTAAACAAGAAAGAAACAAAGCAGGTAGAAGTGGGTTAGGTGGGTTAGTTTTGAAAGAACGTCATCTTATATTACACATTGATAATTGCATATCGAGAAATCGTTTCTCAGATATGATGGTACTTTTAAAACCTCAATATCATGCAAAACATATTCGACTTCAGCAGTAAATGTGGCTGTCATCGTTGTCGTTTTAAACTTTTGCCAGGTGACTTTCCACTGCTGTGACTCTTGCATTGTGACTGTGTGACTGTGTCGTGACTGTATATTTTAAATTCCAAATGTGACTACCATGTAGATGAAATGCATCAGTTTAAGTCCTGAATATGGTGGCATTGAAATGGTTACGTGCCATCTCATGGGGCTGGAATTAAGATATAGAGCCACAGTAAGTATTAACCAGCAAACCTCTCTCACTTGTGTTGTCGATAATTTATTATTTCTGAATTTTTACATTTATATGCACGAATTTCAATCACCGAGTTTGGATAACATTAGATATTTCTCAACTCATCGAAAAAGATTCGTGCAATATTTTCCTGGTGGCAGTCGTGATAAAACTAATACAGATGTGTGTTGCTTGCTGGTTATGTGTTTCCACGCGTGAATACTGAAATGATTATTATTGTTGACACAACATTTAAAAATTAGCTTAAACTGTTTTCAGCTTTCAGGTAATGTGGTTCTTACGAGGTTCTATACAATTTGAAATGTTTAGGAAAATAGTAACATTTTTAATGGTAAATAATTACAATGTTTGTGTAGACAATATGTAATAATATACAGAGATATGAATGGACGTACGTGTTTTTGTGTGTGTAGCCCAAGGCAAAGACAAATATTTCATGGCAGAATGTTATTGTTTATACATATGTGCGATGAGAACTGTCTTAATATTTGTACTAACATAGTCTGTACTCCGTCAGTTTTTGTGAAGATAATCAAGAATTTAAATTGTTCATGTCGTCGACATATTTTGATATCAAACAAAGTGTTTTACCATTTATATGAGGTATGGCATGCGTCAACACCACATTGTGTATATACCTGGGCTAGGTGAGACCAGAATTCATACCTTGACGTGTAATTTGTTTACACTGGACAATGTTGCAACAAAATCAATGCATTTTAGATACGCTTGAGGCGGTATGTTTTCTCGTCATCTGTATACCAAGGATGAAAATTAGATATGTGCCAAATGTTTCATTTTGAGCTTTGGTGAAATACTAATTAATGAAGGAAATAAACAGTTAATATTTTAAATATTTAATGATATTGTTATGCTCAAATAGGTTTCATGAATTGTTTTTAAATATAGTATGCCAAAATATGTTTCATAAAAGTTGTTTTTTTTACTGTAGATCGCCAGTTATTGCATAAATAACTAAATTGTGAATATATTAACTTGGTCTCGTCGCTATGTGGCTGAAATCAATTTTAAAACACTCACACTCACTAATATTTTAAACATTTTGCGAACTCAGAATGCCCTGATCACAACGCATTGGACGCAGAACAGGTACGCAAAAACATCTGCTCAAGGCATGATTACACAAAATATGTTTGAGGTCCTTTGGATGTTATTGGAAAAATGTCATCTTTCGCCTTCGTCCTGGTGTCGAGTTCTTGAATATGACAAGGTTCAACACTAAACATTCAATATTTGAATCAAATGACAATAATATCATTCACATGAAAAAAACTTTGACCTTTTTATCAAATACTGAGTGATACTTTCCGACACTTTTGGGTTGAAAACCTGGCGACTCAATGTTGTGAGTTCAAATGCCATATAGCAGCGAACACGAGTCACAATCTGCTTAAACAAATTAAATGTTCGTGGTTGAGCAAACATTTGTTTGTAGTGGGAATGAACTTCTTTCAACCAGACATTCCTACTGAATCCACATGTCACGGGGGATTCATGGCGGATAATTTTGAGCAAAAGTTGTGCGAGGGCGCTGTAGCTCACCTGGATGTGTTGTCATCAGAATAATATTTTAACAAACACATCAACTTGATAAACGTAGCTGTAAATATTGATATGCATATGTGAGATAGCTACGTGATAAATCGCAAAGAACACTGGAGAACGCAGCGTGGGTTATTTCACGATAAACCATGGTTCTATTGTGACGTCACTTCTGTCGATTCAAACATGCGCTCGCAACTTGATGACGTCGTAAATTGGACGGCGTTATATTTTAGAGGGAAGTGTCTCGTGAGTTGTAGCTCACATATGAAGCTGGGCAACGCAGATGAACGCAAAGGCCAATCGATCAAATTCAAAAGTGGAAGAGATATGACAATCCGTATTCGGAGAAAACAGGTCCAGTTAATCGAGGTGAAAATGTGAGAATATCAGGTAAATATCAAGTGTAACCCCTCTGTGTATAAAATGGACTTGTCCGACATTAGCTATGTCGGGTTGTATTCAGGGAGCTATCATTATTTTAATACGGGAAAATGTTTTAAAGCTTGTACATTTAAATAGTCTCCCTAAAGAGGCTGTACAAAATGTTGATATTTCATATTATCAATAAACGACTCGTTCAAGCACTGCAGCCAGAATAATCAACTCGGGGCTGCTCCCTCGTGACGTATTTATCCAAGCAGTGTTTTATTTAAGAATTGAACTTTGGTTAGTGTGAGTTCATTGGTGTATGAACCCTCATAGAGTGAGAGCCATATTGTATGAACGTCGGAGCTTGCGACAATGGAAACCGAACGAAATAATTGAATAGAAACCGTGTCAGGTTCTCCACTTTGATTGATTCTGACGAGGCAATAAGGTTCTACAGTAAACGTATAAACCTAGTAAACATAAAACATATGTCTTAGCATGACATTGTGTAGAATGTTTTTAGTAAACAGAAATCGTGTGTTTCGTTCGGTGTGCCGGCGGTAAGAAATTACTTCTGTCTCAAATGTAAACTCATATTCTATGTACATCTGAATCTGCGATAATGTTCACATGGCGGGGGTTGAAGTAGTGAAAAAAGTATTGTCCCCCATCAAAGAGTATCGTAAGACCATATCCTTCAAAGAAGCGTTTATCTACCACTGGTTATAATCGAAATGTATGTATTTATTTTCCTCATTGGCTCATATTGCATAAACTCGCGAGCAGCTAGCCGGGTGTATAATTCCTGCTAAGGGGACAGTGTAGTAGAGGTACCGTAAGTCCCCACGGTCCCTATCTTGGTGATCTGCCTTTGGCTGATGGCGATCTTTAGTCCAGTCTTTTATTGTACTGTCAAATAATAGTAATACTTTATAAATGCTCAAATAATAATTTCAAATAACATCTTTGATAAAATAGTTATTGTCGATAATTGTTTGTACGTTATTACTTTATTAATGTTCAAGGCATGACAATAAATTTGAACTCACTCACATTTTGATTAAAAATATTTATTAGACATTTGTTATTGGTATGAACTGCGTACCAAAGTAAATAAACAGAATCCATAAAGTTATGCAATGACATGTTATGTGTTGTGGCAACCACTCCTTGTTGTCATATTGTCAGCTGTCGCCTTTTTAGTAAATGTTTTAATCGATTGAATTTTTTCAAAGCGAAAACTTCTAGCGAGTAAACACAACCATATATATTTTCTTTCAAGCAGGTATCCTGTACTCACAACGCACTTGTCGGGAACAGGTAAGATAATAGTTCTGTTTCAGGGAATAAATTTTGCTAAATAATTATGACGTTTAAACTTATTGGAAGGGAAGTCATTTGCCGTTATCTTGGTGTTTTTGAGTTTCTGACATTAGTGACGTTTAAGAAACACAATATAAAACCCTGACTGTAAATCGCCAGTAATTAAAGTTAGGCAACGAAACTATAGCTGGACTCTACTTTAACTTGCTGAAGCTCCGCTTGCCCCGTTGATTGATTGAAAGTCTGCATGTTTAGGCGACTGTAAGCCTGTTTACAAATATATAAAAACAAGTATCTGGCAGGTTATACAAATACTTTGAATAACATGGAAATTAAGTCTGTCATGTCTATAATAATTTTCTATATCATCTTAGTAAAAACATGTAAATCAATCAAATTTCTTTAAAAAGTATTTTTATGTCTTTTTGTGAATTAGTGCTAACAATTGGTTTTGTAAAAAGGAGCTTGCGAATATGATGCTTTGAAATATTCACCTCTTTTTATAGAATTATCCACATTTATATGGGGGCAATCAACTTCTTGTACGCAATCCAGAAGTTCCATGTAGACATTATGGTGTCATTGAGGTAACTGTTTTGTATATTCATTACAGAGAGACGACGTGTCAACCGACGGCAACACAGAATGAAGGTCCTTATGGCGTACCTGTTTATACTAGCTGTTTCTCCATGTTTGGTTCTCGCGAAAAGGAGACGTGTACCTTTCATGAACTGCCAATCCTCAAAATCTAACAGCGGTCTTATAATGACCAAACCAGCACGAAGCAGGATAGAGTGTTCTGTCATCTGCCTAAATGACCACGACTGTCTCTCAGCCTCCTACTGCAAGACCAATGATGGCTACACGTGTCAGCTGAGTGGGTTTTATGCTGAAGGAAGCTGTTCTGGGTTTGCTATGAATGATGACTGTACTCAAACATCTGTTGTGAGTTATTATCCTTTGTTTTTCAGATTGAGATGGGGTGTAAAATACACCGGGCAAACGGGGGTGGGCGAGGGAGTTGAAACTTAAAGTCACCTCA
This sequence comes from Haliotis rufescens, assembly GCF_023055435.1. NCBI lineage: Eukaryota > Metazoa > Mollusca > Gastropoda > Lepetellida > Haliotidae > Haliotis > Haliotis rufescens. The sequence continues at coordinate 168,738 of NW_025963832.1, read as the reverse complement.
GTTTTTCGGCCACATCGTTACCAGAATGAGTTAGAACTTGTGACAGATATGTATATAAAACTAGTGTGGGAGAGAAGATACTTACATAGATCGCCAATAACCAAGGCACTACCATCATGCTAGGAATCACGGGGACCTTTGCTACCTGCATGAACCCAAGCCAGAATTACATTATCGATCTTCTGGCTATTTTATGAGCGGCTGTTTACAAATTACGCCGCAAATTAAGATAACACGTTTTCTACGACCAAGACAGTGGTAAGAATATCACACATTTAATGGTGTAGTCGTGGGGGACTATTATGTTGCCATGTCCTTTTGATGGGTCATCCTCTAACAATCTTATTTTCCAGTTCTATTCCCTAAAATTAAAAGATCACATGTTAATAATGAATGTCTTTCCAATTAAAATGTGAATTAATATGACAGCATATAACAGATGAATGAGTTCAAATATATTTTGTAAATGCTACTTTAAAATGTGTATCTCATGTGAGATAGGTCCGTACTAGTATAAACAGTCACGCACACACGTCGTCAGATATGTGCAATAATCTCGAAAGCGACCTTGACCCCTACCTTACCTCATCATTGTGTATCCTTTGTGATGACGGAGTCATCCGTCGCTCTGTGTGACTCGTTATTCATATAATAATCGATGTCGTACTGTCATCAACTAGTGTTTTAACCAACTCATTGCTGAGCATTCTTTTGGTTGTAGATTTAGATGCCATGTATTTGATTCAATGTTTCACTCTTACGCAGGTGGATCCATGTGAGAATGGGGGGACTTTCTTTCCTCAGAACAGGTCCTGTCTCTGTGTTAAAGGTTTCCTTGGTGATTACTGTCAAAGGTACCCACGAGGTATGTACCCAAAAGTTACATTGTTGACATATCAAAGACCCCGTCACATCACCCCTTTGCTATTCGTAACAGTCAAAGAAACCTCTTTACTACCGTCGAGTACTCTGCCCAAGCATTGTCAATCATTGGCAATGTCGTCGTCGAGCAAGAGTTTTGGTAATTCTTTTCAAGACAATTGATAGCTACTCCTACATGGCGTCTCGTCGAGCAGATGACACGTTACTAGCATTCACAAGGTACCCTTTACATGAGTGAGTGAGTGTAGTGTTCATTCTAACTATTCTGGGTCATGCCAAATTGCTTCTATTTGTTAGCCAGTTAACTAATTTTTTTGTAACTTTAAGTAAGGTCAACAAATAAACAAATAAAACGATAGGGAGATCTTTTGAATACATTTATCAAACACTTGAAGTCAATTGAAAATGGATTTGGAAAAAATATAAATGAATAAATAATCATTATAAGTAAGACCCAATCTTCAAGTTCGGTAACGACGCAACTGAACATTTCAACACTGTAGCGTTACTCAGTCTGTCTAATACCGAACATCTGAGTTTTCCATCTCTGAGTATTGAAACAACACAACGGGAAGATTTCACAAGCCACTGGAAACGAAATCCTCGCTCACAGCCAACTGCATGCACTGGGGCTTTAAATTTAAGGGCTTGCTATGCCAGGGTAATCAAATTTGAAAGAAAATTAAAAACATTCTGGTACCTGTGAATCAAAGTCCACAGATGCTGCATCGTGACCCTTAGGCAGTCAACATTTACAACGAATGGATTGATTCTTGCCTACTCATCTCTGGTAGCCACTGGGTAAATGGATGTTTCTTATGGATATTTATCCCATTGTGTGTCTGAAACTCTCCATGGTGCCAGGGGAGGTATTTCCATTTACTGTTGCCCCATTGCTGCAGATCCTGCCCGGATAAGAATGAAACTGGCCTCAACACACGAAACACATTTATAATGTTTGAAACCTGCCCTGGAGGCTCTCCAGTACGTTCTGGATGAAGGTCTCCCCAATGGAAGGAGACTTAGATATCTCTAAAATGATCATGTTTCCTTTGAATAAAACCATTCCATGATCATTGTCAAGGACACTCTTTTCTGGCCGTTTCATGTTGATCTCATCTCTTAAGGGGGCGGTCGGGTAGCCTAGTGGTTAAAGCGTTCGCTCGTCACGCCGAAGACCCGGGTTCGATTCCCGACATTGGTACAATGTGTGAAGCCCATTTCTTGTGTCCCCCGCCGTGATATTGCTGGAATATTGCTAAAAGCGGCGTAAAACTATACTCATTCACTCACTCACTCTAATCTCTTAAATTGTCACATTTGTTTCTGTCTCGAAAGAAACTGGATCAATTACGCTCACACACAATACAAGCTTAAAGTGCACAGAGATATCTGTACTTTCAGGAGACCTATTAACAGTGATGACAATAATTTGTAATCTAAATGTTTAACTGTGATAGCTTACCGAGGTACCTTTCTGTAATTTTTCCAGGTAGACATTCGCTGCTTCGTTTGACGATTTGCTAGCTGTTGATTTTGATCTTGTCTTTTGATGGTAATGGATAATTGTGCCATTCCCTGTTAACTCATTGTGTTTTGTGTTGGGTAGTTCACATCATACACTGTATAAGATTTGCTGCTTTGTCGAATGATAGTCATGGGTAAACCACGTAAGACAACACATGGACGTGATATCAGCCTGTAGGTCATATAATCACCGGTGATTTCTCAATTGTTTATAATAACAACCTTTGTCAGTTATTCAAATATGGACCAAAATACGTGTGCGACCACATAACTATTTGGATCACAACTTTAAAATCATGGATGCTGTCGAAGAATATGCCAAAAAAGGGCCAAAAAAAGAAGAGGAACAAGTTGATATTGTGGATCTGTTTCTTTATGCATACAAATCAAAATTTCTGCTTGGATTAGCAGTCTAAACAAGGTAATTTGACCCAGAAGTTTGACTTAAGCTTCAACTACATCGATGATCTGATATCGTTCAATGGGAATCAAATAGCCAGTTGCCTTCCATTGATTTACAACCTGAACTAGAAATAAAGAGACAAGTGGGACAGCCTCATCTATTTCATATTTAGATCTTTGCATTAAGATTCAGAGTAACAAAACACTCTTCACAAGACTGTTTGACAAGAGAGATGACTGCGACTTTCCAATAGTCAACATCCCTACATGTCCCTACAGTATTCCAGCAGCTCCAGCCTTTGGTGTTTCCATTTCACTACTGTGGAGATACAATCGAGCATGCTCTTTCCATTAAAATTTCAAAGAGAGTCATACGACTCTTGGTTAGCTGTTGTTTGATCCAGGTTACAACATCCAAGGCCTCAGTGAAGCTTTCAATTTCTTTTCATGGTAGACAGGTGGAGGATACTATAACCTTTTGACACATCAATGACAAAAATGGTGTCCTTGGCACTTCACCATCTTCATTATCACAAGAAGCATTTTGCTTCTTGGCTGAAATGGAAGTAGTTTTGGACTGACATCGTCGTTAGACAGCCAATGTATCCGCTGTAGCAACAAAAGTTTGATTTTGGTTCGCTAAAAAATAGACTAATCGCAATCGTCTTTCCAATGCACCTCGGTTTTTCTCATTACGTTGATTTGTGGGCATCGCTGTCATTGCTCACAGTTTGAAGGTGATGGGGCGTTCGTAGGTCATGGACTTTAGCAGTTGCGAAGTGAAAACAAACCTGGATTACAGTTTAGATTTATGTTCAATTTCACGCGTGCGCCAATGCGACCCGCCTATTACAATGCGGTCTGGAATGAACACTGCGACTGAATGACTGAATGTGGTACTTTTCAATGAGTGAGTGACTGAGGTAAGATCACCAGCAACTAAAGCTTGGCCACACAAGGGAACCTTTGTAGGAACATTATTTTTTGTATTCTGACATATGGTTTTAAAAAACCCATTTACATCTGTTGATCCCTAATTCAAGAGAGATCGGCTAGAGCAAATCTGATAACGGGGAGCTGAGTATGATTAGAGTAGAGGGTGATTGCGATGACACTACTGTTTAGCAGTTTCGCTTCATGAAGACACATACTGTCAGTATGTTTCATGTTTATTATGTTTGAAGATATTGCATCTTCCCGAGGCAAGAGTGTAAACAAACTATGAACGTTTAACGTCGCGTCCACGATTATTGCACTGACATAGTGACGTGCATACACGTGTGTGTGTGTGTGTTTGTGTGATGTGAGTGTGTGTTTTTGTTGTTGTGTGTGTGTGGTTGCTTGTACTAGTCCGGACTGATGCCGATTTATAGTGCTATCTCACTGAGATACCATGTCACAGTTTAACATGAAAAGTCCCTCTTAATGCCGAGCACCAGGCAGGGTAACAACAAGTACCATCTTTTAACATCTTTTGGTAACTTGTCTTGCTGTCGACCTCCAGCAGAAACTTTTTTGAAAAATGCACATCAAATATTGCTAGTTAATGTATTGTTCTTTGATACAGTATATATAGTAGCTCTGAAACCTGCATCACTTTGGTGTTTCCTCCCACAGAAGACTGACACGCTGTGACATAACTAGAGTACTGTTCAAAACGGCGTTTAAACCAATTCACTCACTACCTCACTCACTCAGTGGCATTTTAGTTAAAACTGTCGTTCCTCACAAATGTTGCAAACCAGTTGAGTTGCCAAATGACACTTGGCGTATAGTATCAATGAAAACCTGGACTATGCTTTACGTTATGTTAACAATATGGTATTTAGATTGATATGATAGGACATAGATATGTATTGCACTTTTATAGATTTGTTTCAATGGCTAGTAATGGCAAGAAATGTGTTGAGACCGCCTTGTTTAATTGATGACTTAACGATAATGTGTGTATTTTCAATACAGACTGCATGGAGACGTCACTCGAAAACCAGATATACACCATCCAGCCTTTGGGATCTCTCAACCGTTTTCAGTGGGCTTGTAATGATCCTGGTACTAACTACACTCTACTGACGTTATTAATCTCAAGCATAACCGTGAACGAAACACACGCATGGCGTGATATGAAACATGGTATTCTGCCAAGTATTACTCCAACGCAATATTTTTTCATAGGGTTAGAAAACGTACACCAGTTAACTAATCAGGGACGGTATGATATGTTTGTAGATTTGTATCCGATAGGGGAAACCTTACGGAAAGGTGTGGTACAGAAACTTCAGAGTCACCTCAGAATCAGAAAGCTATGCGTGGTACTGGGACTCCTTTGACGCAGAAACCGATGACTATCTGGATGGATTCGGAGGTGCGGGAGATACCACCAAAAACTTAAATGGACAACGATTTGGAACTCACGACAACGATATCAATGAATGTGCCCTTGCAAAGAACGCTGCATGGTGGTATAATCCTCAAGGTTGCACAGTGTTGATTTTCGAACCAATTGGAGTTTCCTGGCCAACTTTCAGATCCGGGTTGTTCAACATCGAGTACATTAATGTAGTGATTATAGGGATAACGCCAATTTATTGGTATGTAAACGAGGACCTTGTTCTTGAATAAGGAGAAGGGGGAGGGTCACGGGTCCCTTGGGCACGCCAGAAACATATGTTGTGGGTTCGAATCCCGGTTCGCCCCCATTATGCTTGCTCGTGGGTTTCACCGAAGTGGTAAACGTCTGAGTCTTACCTCTCCCATTAAGGCTCGCTGACCTAGTTGATGCATTTCATCGATCCCATTTGCGTGGATCGATGCTCATGATATTAATCACTGGATTGTCTGGTCCAGGCTCGATTATTTACATGCCGCCGTCATATAGCTGGAATATTGCTGAGTGTGTCGTTAAACAACAAACCAACCAATCCTCCCACGTTAAGCTGACACGCCGCCATATAACTGGTGTACTGTTAAAAGCGGAGTTAAACCCAACTCACTCACTAACTCACTCTTGAATAACGTTTCAACGTTCTTTAAGGAACACAAAATGATACCCTCTGTTGTTTTTATTACGCAGTGATTTCTCCTAATAACTTACTGGACCATCTTCATTACTGAAAATATATTAAAAGTATCACAAAATGTGTGCAGCAGATATTTTGGTTGTCCACCGACATTTTACTAAAATTGAACATACAATCATTTGATTGGGCCAATACTTTAGAACACTCACTGACTGAGGTAAACCTCTCGTGTCCCAAATCCGAGTTTGCATGATGTATTTCTGCTTTGAATTGCACTTGAGATAAACGTATGGAAAGGGTTTTTTGTTCGTGTTTGTCTTTTATGAACTCCATGAATTTTCTTTTTATTGACCGTCACCTATTTTCGAACTCATTTGAGATCATGACCAGTAACATCAGTGTGTAAAACTTCATTTTTTAAACTTTTATAGTTTTTGAGAAAATTTGTCCCATTTGAGAAGCGGACGGACGGACGAATCCCGTTCATTATCCCCAGGGGATAATAGTGATCGCTTGAGAGGGCATACACGCTACATTTATTCAAAGCAATTATAAACCCAACATTTTTTTAACTCCGAGATGTTAACTTGCATAACCAGAGACAGAAGCAGTGGTTAAAATAAAAAGACATTTTACATGAATAAGTCACAAAAATGCGGCACTGTTTCCTAGGTGACTTTGATAAAAAAAATTAAAAGTCCACTTTTTAAAGTATGTTCGGATGTAACTTTCAAACCGGATACTTTTCGCTATGTGGTGAGGCATGTCAGTTACTGGATTGACTACTCGATTATTTACAGACCTCCGTCATCATATAGCTGGAATATTGCTTAGTGCGGTATTAAGCAGCAAACAAAGACACTAAAAAGCATATAAAATGGAACTCTGAATTGTCTTTTTCATATTCGATTTTTTACAGGCCACTGTCATTCATATGTGGCAAGATTCTGATTAGAATAGCTCTTCAGCAACCCATGCTCGTCGTAAGAGGCGACTAACGTTATCATATATTCAGCCTCGCTGACTTTGTTGATACATATAATTGTATCCTAATTGCGTAGAACGATGCTCATAATTTGAATCCCTGGATTGTCTGGTACAGACTATATTGTTTACAGACGGCCGTCTTATAGTTTGAATATTGCTGAGTGTGGCGTTAAACACCAACCAAATAAACAAATATAAACAAACGTTAAGGATGGAAATATTGTGAAAATGTTTATATATCTGTTGTGAGTGAGTCAGAATTGAACGTCACGATCTAGCCATATTGTAACCAAAACAAGTGACACATTTATCTGTTCATCATGTGCAGAAGCCGGAAAATTTGACAGGGAGAGAAAACTCTATTTTCACTCTGATAATTCCGAAGTTAACAATGAACCATACTCCTTGAAAAAATACAGGATGCATTCATCAAGGCTAATGAAACCCTTCATCTTAGCAAGATGATATCCACTATCAGCATTGCAACATCTACCATAATATTCTCTTTAACACCTGTTATATATATTTAAAGGCTATTCAGTCTGGTTTTATACATCAGAGGAGCACGACTGATCGTTTGGTTGGCTTGGAATCATTTGTACAATGTAGGTGATGGTTTTATTTATAAACTTTATATTTTTTTATGGAAGTATGTCATTATAATAGATCTGTCTGAGTTAACACATGAGCTAATAAGAAGGATAAGTTACAAAACTACATTCAAATCTATCCAGCGTTAAACACTGATACTGATACCGATCTGATACTGCTACAACGTCAAAGCACAAAGGTCAGTGTCTTGGTTACATGTCCATGTCCCCGGTAGGCAGTTTCTCAGATAAGCGAGACACCTTTTTGAGGGGCTATAGGTCCCTTCCTTAACTTGGCTCGACGGCCGGAGCAGTGAGTGTCATTTTACCTCTTTTTTGTTCTTGTAATAAACAACATTTTGGCCAGATCATCCAACTGGTAACTCGTGATAACCACATGTAATATGTCTTGCTATTTATCATTGTATAGAGATACCTCCATGAAACATAAAACCAGACTTGTGAATAGTGTGGTCAAAGTATGATTTCACAATTGTGCACCTTATTAGTCCTTACCCAAGTTACACGTGCTGCGTTGTAACTTCAAAAATGATGCTTACAGAAATGTTTGAGAAGCGGCCAAAATGATATATCTAATATTACTGAATTTTACTGAATTCTAAATTTTAAAATGGGATCGCATTTCGTTTGGCTGATTCTTCGGGAAACCATAGCACTCCAAAATGTCAGCTTGATAGATACAAGAGTTAACGACAGACGGACGGACAATGCGCTACAAGGATTCTTGACTTTCAGTCAGGTGAGCTTATAATAAACTGCAAAAAGTAACATTCCCGCTGTAGTGAATGAATGGGTTTAATGTTAATGTAGGCGGCATTTCGGAACTTGAAAAAGTGCGATACTCATGTAAACAAATGGCTCTTCTGAAAAAAGAGAACTCTTCTTGAATGGTTTTTTGTCTCCGATCGTTTCAAGGTTTATTAGTTAAATCGATGAAGCATGGCATACTAGCATATCAATTGCTAGCTACATGTTGTCAATGTACCTTCGGTACTCAGATCATTTTTATGCAAATGTTTTTATCTCATGTGTCATGGTTCATGTAGAGTGCCATCACAATGTCAGAGACAGCATAGAATGAATGCTACATTTGGTTCATACATGAGGACCACAAGGAAATAAGACCTTGACAAACAACAGTTTTCTGTGTATATATCATAGGATGATCAAATTATAAGTTGTAGCATGATCACGAGGGCACATGGGGTTTTATGCGTCCCGCGTTATGTGATCCTGCTACAAAGTATTTATCTCACCGACATGTTTCAATATTGCATTGCAACAAAATTCAAATAAATTCCAAATTGATAGAAAACAGCTTTTCGTCTGAGCAGAGGTTGGCTTGCGCTATGTCATGTGACATCCATTGGCTTTTGGCGTTGGCTTTTTGCTTTGAAGTGGGGTATAAAGGATGTATTCTGCCTCTCAGAAATGCAGGTGCAGCCTGTAGTGCTCGTGGAGGGGTATACAAGAATATCTTTATCCTCCAACGTGGGTTACACAGTATTTTATCAAGATCATATGGACAAATCAGAATTGTTCTCTGTCAAACAAACGGTTTACGGTTAATAAAGTGTATAGCACCACTAATTATGTAATGCTAATGTAACCTCAGAAATGTATTCCCAGGTTTAGAGCAAATAAACACAGTTTAATTACACACTGAAACTCAAGTCAGATCGCATTTTATTTTCGTTGTAAAACCTGCTTCACATTAACCCTTTGTCTATGATTAAGGTTTCAACGAAACTTAACAACAACGTGCACGCGTCAAAATGAATATTAAATTAAGAGGAAAGCCTTCCAGTATAAGATGATAAAAGTTGGACGTGAATTGCTTAAAAAAGATAAACCTTTGCATTCGTATCATACTGACCTGCAACAAATGCTAAGTACCGGTGATGTTGAAAATACTGCTATAGTAGTCAGCCGTGTGGAAGAAACAGAAAAAAAACATGGCTGTGACAATATTAGTTAACCACGAAGTTATGTTTCGTGACAAATTATTAGTGAGTGAGTGAGTTAAATTTTAAGTCACATCGGCAATATTTCAGCCATATGGTGACTATCAATAGTTAAACATTATACATATATTGAAACTGATTTAAAAACCTGTCAACGAAGGACAGTAAAATCACTATAAAACTAGTAAGGAATTATAAAAGAGCATATAGCACAATACATGACGATACAATATAAACATGGGCTACAGATCGCCAGCAGCTGAAGGTAGATCACCATGCTAGGGTCCATGGGGACTTACAGTACTTTTGCTACCCGCATGGACCCCAGCCGGATTTACATCATCACTTCAGCTGTTGGCGATTATTGATAAAGTTAGCGTACATTAAAATAACACATATACTACGATTAAAAGTGTGGTACAAATAAATATACTTTGAAAGACGTGGTCTTACATACCCTCTCAGGGGGACAATAATTTTACACTACTTCAACCCCCTTCGAGGATACAGCCACCAACAATCTCAGTTATTAATTTTATTCAACCAAGTTTAAAAAACACAAATTCAATTTCCTTTAAAAAACCGATGATTAAATGAGAACTAAGATTAAAAAGATCCTTGAAGAATGAAACTTTGAAATATGTATCCCTTGTGATGGCAAAATCAATGCAGTCAAGCAGGACATGCTTGACCGTGATTCTCTCATCACAAGGGATACAAAATGGAGGATCCTCACCCTTTAACAAATACTCATTAGTATATCTATTTTGGCCAATACGACTTCGTCGTAAAATGACCTCCTCAAATCTGGACTGACAACCCAAGTAGGTGTAACCGATTTGTGGTTTAATTTCAAGTAATTTATTTATACCTACCTGGGTGTCCCACTTCTTTTGCCACAGATTTCGGATGTAACATCCGATCACTGGTTTATAATCACTGTATGGAATTTGAAGTGGTGTCACAGATTTGTTGAGTACTGCTTTTACAGCAGCATCGGCCATCGTGTTACCAGTTATGCCAACATGACTGGGTAACCAACAACAGATGATGTCATATTGGCCAGTAGCAAGATCATTAAATAATTCAAGAATTTGGATTAAAAGTGGATGTTTAAAGGACAAATTTTTGATTGCCTGAGGGAATGAAAGTGAATCTGAAAAAATAATGAACTGTTTATGTTTAGATTGGTTTTTGAGATATTTCAGTGCGGTCAAAATGGCGTTGGCTTCTGCTGTAAAGATGGAACTGTTATCTAGTAATCTCGAAGATATTGTTCTGGATCCAATGACAGTGACACTAGCAACTGCACCACCATCCTTGGATCCATCAGTAAATATAGATTTATAAGTGTCATAATTGTTTCGTAATTGAAGGTATTCTTGTTGGTAAATTAGTTGATTAGTATCTGATTTCTTTAATTTGGTTAATGTGAGGTCTACCTCTGGCCTTACCATTTGCCAAAGAGGTGTTGAAAACAGTTGAGAGGGAGCTATATCTTGCAGTTTAATATTGGAAGCAACCATGGCAGACTGGATTCTGATTCCGAGTGGTGGAACAAGAGACGTTCTTTTAGTATAAATATCTTGGTAAAGAGGATTAAAGATGCAAGTAAAAGCTGGATTTGACTGATTAGAATATCATTTAGTGACATATTGTGACGATAATTTCAGACGGCGTTGTTTAAGAGAAGGTTCATCCGCTTCTACATACAGACTGTGAATTGGAGACGTCCTAAAGGCTCCAAGGCAAAGTCTTAGGCCCTGATGATGGATAGTATCCAGTTTTTTAAAGTTACTTTTGCAGGATTAATATAAACTGCTTTAAATGTTGAAGATGCTTGATTCTTACGACAAGCTAAAGTTGCAGCTCTAAACTAATTGAGAATGTTTTCTGTTTTCATGTTATCTTATAAGGAAACGATATACTACCATATTTTATAGGTTTAGCAAAACATTTTTTAATGCTAAATATTAACGAAGTCCCTTGTTCAGATAATATATAATAAACACCGTTCTGAATGAACGTATGTTAGATTTCTCCGAGTTGCCCACAGCAAAAACATAATTCATAGACAACCTTAAGAAACGCGATAAAGACGACCTGAATGTTTGCACTGTCATTGTCTATGCTCAATGAGTTATATTTGCCTTATTTTTATATCAAACAGTGTATCTAACAATTTCAAAGATGTGTCAGGCGTCAGAACCACATTGTGTATGTATACTGAACCGCAAAAGAAACGCGAGATTGTAAAATATAAATTTTATATGGTAAAATGCGGAAAATATATGTCAAGACTGTAGGTGTGAATATTCCGTGACGTCCTGATGCGTTTGTGAGACAAACATTCCATGGAATGGTACAGCGAGGCCTGATATTAGTCGCCACAACGCAGCCAACGGGTGACAGTTACCATGCTTTGCCGTGGACACCAACATGCACGTGTAACTAATGGAGGCTATGGGTATAAAAATCAACTTGAACTGCCTCTCTGGCACTCGTAATTTTGATGCGGCAGGTATGCCTCGATTATCCCCACAACAGAGAGAACAAGCGATCGGTCGATTACAAGCTGGACAACAGTCCAAGGTTGTGGCCAACACTTTCAATGTTCACGTCAGCACCATCCACCGTCTGCAGCAGCGCTACAACATTACAAACAGTACTGCAGACGTGGACGCCCCCGAGTGAACACGCCCAGGCAGGATCGGTTCATCCACCACCAACACCTACGGGATCGCTTCAGACTAGCCAGTGTGACAGCTCGAAACACCATTCGCACTAGAGGGCGACCGATCAGTGACGATACGGTACGACGTCGGCTGACTACCAACAACCTGTATTGCCGTCGGCCCGCTCGAGTGCCCATCCTCACCGCCTGCCACCGCCAGGCACGGCTGCAATGGGCTACACAAAATCGACATTGGCGGCATCAACAATGGAGGACAACTGTCTTCTCTGACGAGAGCCGGTATTGTGGATCCACGTCTGATGGGAGAGTGAGGGTGTGGCAAAGGAGGGGAGAACGCTATACGGACCATTGTGTCGTGGAAAGAGACCCGTGGGGTGGGGTGGTCAGAGCATCATGGTTTGGTAGCCCCAAACCTACATTTTTCAATTCAAACTTGTGCAGAAAGGTTGTTATGCACAGGACTTGGTATGACCAGCCGATTGACATGATCGGGCCCATCCTTCCACCCGTTCAGGTGAAGTCAGGGTCGAAGTGGTATGTTGGGCAAAAGGTACACTGTTCCTGGCTCGATCGTCCTGACTCCCTTCCTTCAGCGATACAGGGGCACAACCCACGGCAAACAGGTTTCCCAATTCTATCGCCGGTTACAACGAGCAGTGGGGTGCTTGGGAAACATTCTACCCCAGCTCCCAACAGGGATTTAGAGATTCTAAATGTATCCATTATCATTTTACAACATAAATTTTGATGAGTCACTGTATGCCTGTAAAAGTTACTTTAAGCTCACTAACCTTTATGTCCTGTCACAGTTGAGTCAGCCTGCTCATCAACATAGAATTATGTTCGTAATATATGCCAGCTGTCGCCTCTTTTCACGTTTTGAATAGTGTTTTAAAGAAATGGTATTTACGTTGCAATTGAGACATACACATAACACACTGGTAATTTAATGGCAAATATTTATATCTCTTGCAATTTGTTTTTGTAGGAAATGCAGCTCTGATGACAAGTCGTTCAGCACAATATCATTTTACATGTTCTAATATGTAATAAACAAAGGTGTTCACATGCACCTCATTTTCAGTGTATTATACGTTTTTGTTGGCAAATAATCAGCGAACCTGATCATAAAACTAAGAAGCCAAAGCACAATGCATACAATTGAGGTGTGGATGAATTTAAACGTTTTGAGCTATATACTAGTTCCGTTCGGAGTACTATTGATCAACATAGACTCATTCTAAATGTCAAAGAACAAGGTCATCTTCCACATACCAGTAAACTGGTTTCATGCCAATAATAGTAGCATATACAGGCTCCAAAACAACAGTCCCAGTGCGGTTAGTCGGCCAATGAATTCCATTTGATTCAAATTTAAGACTTGTGCAACCAAGCGGGTTGTACCACCAAGCCGCATTGTTAGCATTTGCACAGCCATTGATGTCCTTGTCGTAAGTACCAACACCTGCTCCGTTCAAGTTCTTGTTTGGGTCGCCTGCACCCCCCAAACCATCCATGTAGTCATAACTGGCTGGGAGAATGGTTGTGTCTGGTTGGAAGAGATCCCAATGACATGCGTAACCTTCAGCTTCGGAGTCAACTCGGAAATGTTTGTAGTATACCTGACCAAACGGCTTACCGGTAACTATGAAAACCATCATTAGGTCATACCTTCCTTGTATGGTCAGTTTGTGCATATTCTCAGCGCCAAGGATGTAAAATCCTTGGAACATTAGTACACCTAGCTTGATTTGTTGCCATGTGATGGCATAATCTAGGGAGAATGTTGTGTCAATAGTCGATACTTCGGTGTAATTCGCAGTTGGACTTGTGCAGGTCCATTCAAATTCAGAGTGTGATCCAAGTGGCTGGATGAGATATAATTCACCAATCACCTGTGGCGTCTCGATGCAATCTGGAATATAAGAAATAGGGTGTAAGAATTTAAACAGGAATACATCTATATATCTCTTGAACGGTTTAGTTGGGACGTCAAACTGCCGTTGATTTCACAAGGTTACCTGTTACCACTGATTTTACTCTCTCTTTGACTGTGTGGTGGACACTGTTGTCATAGAGTGAATGAGAAATTAACGTCGCACAGGCATTATTTCAGCCATATAGCGACGAGACCAAGTTAATATATTTACAATTTACGCCATGTCAGCCTAATGTGGGAGGAAAGCCCTAAGTGATGCAGGTTTCAGACGTTTACCACGTCGGTGAAACACACGAGCACGGGTATGGTCCAAAAACATTATCGGGGTGAACTGGGATTCCAACCCACAGCCATAGCTTTCTGGCGTGCCCAATGGACGCAACTCTGCACAGCAAATCGCGGCGCCTTAGACGACTGGGCCACCTGTGCCCCCTTGCCTTTGAAAAATTCCATCTCGTTGAAGGTGGAATATCAGATGGAATTTTTGCTTGAATAATGATAGGGAAATGGTCACTTCAACAAATGTCATTGTGGACTGACCATTCAAATTCGTTGAGTAGGTTAGAATCAGTTAGAGATAAATCTAAAGAAGAATACATTCTAGTTGCAGGATGGAGATGAGAGTTGGAGTCATCATTAAAAATGCACAGATCATTATTGGAGATGAAATCCAATTACTTAACACTTAGTGTAAGTGTTTATACCACCTCATAGTGGGTTGTCGCCATTTAGATCTCCAATGATTACACAGGGTTTAGGTAGTTCATCATAGAGAGCTTGAAGATCTTACAGCCTGAGAGCTGATGAAGGCGGTATGTACAGTGGACACAGAGTAAACGCAACATGCAAAACTGCAATGGCTTCGAGATAAGTTTTAAGTGTAACAGGGCTATGGATAACATTATGCCTCACAAGGATTGAAGTCACTGAAGTGGCCCTATCACCTGGAGAAGAAAAATAATGATATGCATTGAACTGACGTAAGTTAAAATGATCTGTCTGTTTCAGATAAGTCTCCTGCAGACAAAGGGCATCTGGTTTCAAATCTTGCACTTAAAGCAGCAATTAATTAAAATACTATCACTACTAACTATTTCTTCGGTGGATTGCCCGGGTGATCTACCCCTCACCTTCCTAGAGGACGACAAGCTGTGTGTCCGATGATAGCTGTTTTCAGACACATCCATGTCCTCTAGGGATCCAAACTTGTTATAGTGTTTGACCTGATTTTAAGACCCTTTGAGTGCCCTGCCACTTTGATACTATTCTAAACTAGATTTGATCTTTTGTTTTTAAGATTTGTTTGATATGTGCTCCAGATTCGGCTATGGGAGCTGTCTGAAATTGTGGTTGCTTCTGATCACAAGATGATTCTGATTGAATTCGAGAGGTGCTCGGAAGTGATTCTACACTTTGAGTGAACTGGTCAGGTGGCAAGATCTGAGGCGACTCTGTTTTCACCCATGATAAATCTGTTTAGCAGATTATTGATGATTTGGTAACTGGCGAACTTGTAAAGTTAGTGTTTTTTTCTGAAGGTGTCCTGGTGATGGAAGCACAAGTTTCCTTAGGTTCTGATGTCTGAACAAGTTTCTCGTGAATTAACATGTGAGATAAACTACCACTGAAAGTACAAACACATACTACTGATTTACTTTTAAATGATTCAAACTAATGCCAACTTTGTTGAAAGAGTTGAAATATGATTAAAAGGTGACAAACTTTCAAAATCTCTCTCCGGCAACCAGTCTCAACCACACACGGAAATGAGAGCTAAAAGGGCCAAAATCTAGCAAAGTGACTTTGGCCCTTTTGAAACTTGACTTTGGCCCTTTTATAGAATTTTAAGTAGCTCTATTTCAAAAACGCATTAATGAAAACATACAATATTTTTTTCTACGGGTAGACAAACTCTTCAAATAGGTACATGTTTGTTTGAAAAGTTTCTTTGTTTCAATGGGCTGTGAATCTTTTAACATAAATGACACCTTGATCTTTCATTTCAGAGATGATTTCTATCTCAGACATGTCAGCAAGCAAACGATCCTGGTCTCTCACAATTCCTTTGCTCGTGTTAAGGGTTCTGTGTGGAGAGATCGGGATCCGGACAAGCAATTTAGCGGAGTACAGGTTGGTTGACTGCTGGTTTTTTTTCAGACATTCTATAAGTAATGAACCTGAACGTAATCGTTTGAGGTTTTTTACATCACCTGCTATACCCTGTATACCCTTTGACACTGCAAATGACTCCAGGCACATGTCATATTTGAGTGCATAAATTTCAGATTTAACAAAATAACAGTTGGCCAAGACAAGACAGAGCCTTGGGCCTTGATGGTGTATAGTGTCCATTTTTTTCTAAATTGCTTTTGCAGGCTCGACCACAGACCATGGAACCATTGTCCAGTTTAGAGCGTATTAACGATCTGTACAAGTCAAGGAGGCTTCTCTGATCCCCCCTTCAGGCACTTTGCCTTTAGTTATTTGATGTGTGGTAGGAATGTCAGATGAAGGTCAAATATGAGGCCCAGGAATTTGGCCACCTCTACTACCTTGATAGGAGTACTAACTAAAAATAAATCTGGATTTTTGTGAGGTTTATATTTATGACAAAAGTGAATACAGTTTGTTTTGGATTTAGAAAATCTGAAGCCATTTTCGTTGGCCCATTTTTTAATTTTGTTAGGACAGAGCTGTAGCTGTCTTTCTATTGTATTCATATTCTTACCATGACAAAAAATGTTGAAATCGTCCACAAAACGTGAACCATTAACGCTATTGTTTAATACATCAGTGAGATTATTAATTTTGATGCTGAATAGTGTGACTGATAGTATGCTGCGACCTCGCAATCCAAAATCATGAAGATCTCTTAAAATGCCATGCTGCCAAGTTGTATCATAAGCTTTTTCTAAATCGAAAAAGATTGATACAGCATGTTGTTTGTTTACAGTGAGTTAGTTAAAATTGAACGTCGCATCGCATTTATTCAGCCACATAGTAACGAGACCAAGTTAATTGATTCACAATTTAGTTATTTAAGCAAAGTTATATTTGAAAACAATTTATGAAACATATTTGAACATGATATATTTAAGAAAAATTACGAAACATATTTGACCATAACAATATCATTAATACAGCTTAAAACACGGACTATAGGCCACCAGTAACCAAAGCTAGGCCACCTCACTGGGATCATGGGGACTTTCAGTACCTCTGTTTCCTGCATGATACCCTAGCAGGATTGACGTCATCACTTTAGCTACTGGCGGTTGTGCTAAATACTAGCCAATATTAAAAATATTCACCAATGAGTTGGCTTAAAAACACTGGTTGATGATAGTTACATTTGTTATGATAGGATTACGTGTCACACAGGGGACAATAATTTTACGATACTTTAACCCCCCTGGACAAAGCCTTCACTAATGTCAGTTGATAATAGCATCACACCAAATTCAAAAACAAGCATTCAATTATCCACATACATATTTGAAATTTATTATACAGACCAATTTCTTTCAAATAGTTGGTAAGAAGATGCCCGCTGACACGGGAAAAGAGATCTTTCAGATTTTAGCTTTGATAGTGTGAATCCCTTGCGATTGTAAAGTACACACAGTCAAGCAATATATGCTTGATGGTGAACCTTTCATTACAAGGGATACACTTTGGAGGTTTGTCCTCATCTGTCTTAAGCAGATATTCGTACAGACATACAAACTGTCCACAGGAGAGGTCCTAAAAGCTCCACAACAGAGATTTAGGCCCTGTTAGTGTATTATGTCTAAAGTTGCTTTTGCAGGCTCCACCATAGTGGTTTTTGAATTAAAGCAGTTGGAAGTGGCTGAACAGACATAAACCATGCCAGATCAGTCTGGCAGTCGATAGAGACAGTAGTGACAGGAGGACGAGAGACAGCTGCAGAGAAGGAGATGGTGGAAGTGCTTGTAGTGAGCCCTTGTGGTCCGAGATATTTTGTTTGGTCTTGATTCTTATGATTTAGAACTTGCGTTTCCAAACAGGGCAGGATTTTGAAGAAGCCATAGGGTTTTCCACAGCAGTTCGAACACTTCACATCCTTCCTGCAGTCGGTGGCCTTGTGCAGTGGTAACAAACAGTGGAGACATGTCAGGACTGGATCCATGTCCAAACGCTTGGCAGGTGTAGTGCCGGAGTGCATTGGGGATATACACCTCCACTCCGATGTCGCAGTAACCAGCTTTGATAGATTGAGGGATAGACCTTCGTGCAAAAGTGAAGCGTTAGGTATTGGTCGGTTGGACCCCAGCATCCTTCTTGAAGGTAAATCGTTTGACAGCTGTGACCGACTGTTGTTCAAGTTCCCTGGATATAAGGTATTCGGACATGCCAGACAGGCAGCGGGCTCTGTCACGGACAATGCCCTTACATGAGTTCAGTGTCTCGTGCACTGGAGACAACATCCTTGATATTGACAAACTCATTTAATTTCAGAAGATTTGCAGATTGTTTTCTCCGTGCACATTCTACAAGGAGAGAGCCAGAACGAAGCTTTGTGACATTTGTAACCTCTCCGCAGACACCAGTGATATCTTTTGAGATTGCAAATGGATGATGATTGATTGGTTCTTTGTCTAAAACTTATATACACAAGAAACGTGGCCAATAGTTGGATCGAGTGGGCGTGGTATTTTCGTCAGTCTCTTTACTCGTTGATGTAGTTATTATTTTTTGCAGTTTTAATTTCCATACAAACATGAACTAACTGCAATTCTTACTCTATTTTGACACTTATCAGTTTTGACAGTTATATAAATAATTTCTACCAATTCTAGCTTTTGTTAATTTAATCTACTTGAAATAAAGTAATAAATAAGTTTGCTAATAAATTGATATACATGATTATCAAACCATGGTATTTCTTTTCAGCCATGTGATACAGGTGTGTTGATAATTGAGTCTGGACCATACAATCCAGGTATTGACGTCATGAGTATCAATCTACGCAATTGGGATTCGATAACATGCTTCAACCAAGCCAGCGAGCCTGACAAACCTGATCCCGTTAGTCACCTCTTACAACAAGCATTGGTTGCTGAAGACCAATTGTAAACCAAGTATATGTATATATTGTTCAATTGAACATGTGCTGTCTTGCCATTTAAGGTGAGGTGAAATGAGCTTTAACGGCGCGTTGCAGATCATTGCTCATATTTAATTATGCACAAGCACTTGTAATTATCGTTGACTGTACGAGTCCAGAGTAATGCCGTTTTGTTTTTATGACAGTTTAATACGGATACATCCATTAGATTGTTTTTACTTACTCCGGATCCGGGTCGACCAGTTATGTTGTATCCTCCATGGCCTCATGCGTAGTGCCATTTAGTGAGTGAGTGAGATGGGTTTACCGTCTTTTGGTATGATGGGTTAAAATGATAGAAGCACTGCCCGTTTGCTCTCCGGGCAAACACTGTATCTTTTATGAGCTTTGGCTAATGTAATCAGTGATTGTAGGCTAGCAATGATACAAACCTTCGATTATCAGTATATGGCTGCAATATTTCCAATATTACATGTGTACCTCACTCACTCATCCAAATCTTTGTGAACAGCACTAATTAAATCTGTGACAAAATATCAATTGTGCTTAACTATGGAAGTATCCCTTTTAATTAACACGCTCATTACACAAAGCGTTGGGTGTGGGGACCTAACTCTTCCCCGATATACATAATGATGCAACATTAGCTGAAGGTTCACAAAATGATTTAAAATACAGACCTCGGTAACGCCGTTGACAGTAATCGCCAACAAACCCTTTAACACAATGACAGGTCCTCGTCTCTAAAAAGAAGGTTCCCCCGTTCTCACATGGATACATCTGTAAGCAAATGAACATAGCCTTTTACCATAATCGTGAGCGAGTCAGGTAAACAAAAGAGAGATGTTTGCATAATAGGAAAAAGGCAGAAGCAGGCCCATTTGTTTAGTGGCCTAATGCTGTGCATCTACCAACCTTAATACTATTGTTACGTGTGTTCAGTAAACATACACCTAACGCATGACAACGTTACATCCGTGTGTCGTGCTAATAGCTACTTTGAATACATATTTACGAGCACTTGTTTAATAAGACAACCAGGTTGTGGAAAAAATATTTACTTATTTTGAAAGAGACATGTTTGTTATGTAACCTCCTTCTCAGCAATACTCCTGCTGCACGACGGCGATCTTTAAATAATCATCCATGTTGATTTTTTAGCCTCTTCGTCTTTTGTCGTTTCTATGCGTTCTCAAATCATCGTCTGCATACGCGGCAAGAACATGAACCAAATCAGACAACTGTTTTTTTAGTTACAGATGGTGCTGCACATTTATGACCCAAGAACGGATAAATAAAAATAGAACACAGTTCACAGGGTCACGACCCTGTAAAATAGTCTGGCAGAAGAGTCTGTTCTTTCTAGGGCGCTACCTCAGTTATCATCAATTTTGTCAGATTGACGCATCAGATGCATCAATCTGTTTGAAAGCTTTATTGAGGCCTTGGAACAAGTGTCGTATGGTTCTCTTTGAAAACTTCGTAGACAGAGGGAGTTCGATTTTACATCAAAAGTTGTGAAATGCTCAAACAATAATCTTGAGCTGCTGGATTATTGTTCAACAAGAACGCTGACTATTGGAATTCATCCCTTGTGTTGTATTGAGGGGAATGTTTGCTCTATCGTTATTTTGCCACTTTTGGACCATTTAAATTGTATTAATTCTAATAATAGTTCATGAGTTATAAGATGATGATGGAGTAAGGTATATACGCTGCAACGTAGTGTTCCTCATAATAAAAAAGCTGACTTTCCTACATTCTCTTCCTTATGTGATAATCTAGTTAGTGTACTATACCTGAGCGACCATTTACTATATGTTATAACGTTATAACTTGTTCTAGTTTCAATATGGCTAAATACCGCCAACATGATCTTTCAGTGAATCACACTAAAAAGCACAGGTTTCTGATAGTCACTCCTCACGACTTAAAATTTTGCGTCAAGGATATATTCTACTAGGGTCCCCATGGAGATAAAAAAAAGACCAACGCACCATTGCTGTCTGGATACAGTCACCATCAACCAGAAGTCCAGCACAGGTACCAGCGGCATAAAAACTGCTCAGCTGACACGTGTAGCCATCAGGTATCTTGCAGTAAGATGCTGGTAGACAGTCTGGGTCATTCAGGCAGATTACAGAACACTCGATCTTGCTTCGGGCTGAATGGACTGTCACACGACCACTGTTTGACTTTGTTGATGGGCAGACCATGAAAGGGACACGTCTCCTTTTAGCGTCAACAGCCAAGGGGAAGACAGCTAGTATCAACATCGACGCTGTTACGAACTTCATTGTTTCTTTTAGCCAGCTGAAACCTGGTGCCTACAACAGTATAATTAAAAATCATGATGAACAATTCGAGATAACAAAAAAGTGAATCAGTACCTGTACATCAAAGGAATAATGAGTAGAAATCGTCTTTAAATTTAAGATCGTTTTGGTTCACCTGGTTCAAATGTTGAGATGTATGTCCTATCCCCATTCTGATTATTGTAAGTCCTTTTGATGTCATTTGCTTTTCCACACCTCTTCTGAAACTACAGGACCTATGAGTGAGTTAGTTAAAATTTAACATCGCATCGGCATTATTTCAGCCAGAAAGCAAAACCAAGTTTATATATTCATCATGTAGCTGTTTATGCAAAGATATTTAAAAACAATTTATGAAACATATTTGAGCAGATAAATATTTAAAAACATTCGTGAAACATATTTTAGCATAACAATATTAGGTATACAGTTTTAAAACGTGGGCTACAGGCCACCAGTAACCAAAGCTAGGCCACCTCGCTGGGGATCATGGGGTCTTACAGTACCTCTGCTTCCTACATGATTACCCAAGCAGGATACAGGACCTATGAAGTTGAAACGTGTATGAACGATCCCGGCTTTGCCCTCTCTAAATGTTGCTCACATAATTCAGCGCCAGGTTTTGAGCCACGGAGGACATGCTAACAATAATTACCTTGTTCTTATCGCGATACGGCTGCGATATTACCGATACGAGGTAAAACGTAACTCAGTCACACACCTGATACCAAAAGATTCAACTGAAATCAACTGATATCATAAGACCAAGTCAAGTTATTCCTACCGTCATCTTTAATCATAGAATATATATGTGAATTCTAATTGTGACCACAATCGCAAGCAACTGAAGCGATGGTTTAAACCCTGCTGGGGAACCATGCAGGCAGCAGGGTCCCCATGGCCCCTAGTATAGTGGACTGACTCTAGTTGCTGGCGATCTATAGTCCGTTTTTGTAAATGCATTGTTGAATCACAGGTTATTCTTATAAATGTTCTCAATTGGTTTTAACTGTGATAATTTAGTGAGTATACAGTCTGCCCATGACAGGTTTTTTATTAGTCCTAATTTATGCATTATTAATGTTCTCGTCACGATATTGCTGAAATATTGCAGATGCGATGTAAAATATTAACTCTCTCACACATTCACTCACCCACTCACTGAAAGCAACTTTCCTTTATATGTGAAGTAATATTAAAACAAAACGAGCCTTCGGTTGTTACCTTTCACAACATTTGAGTAGTATTGAGCAAGTTATTTGTACAGAGATTTCATAGAGAGTCATACGAATCCTGCTCAAACTTTATTTGACCAGGGTTACAACATTCTATGGCCAAAAAACGCCTTCAAAACGCATCAGTAATCTATTTCGTCTTATACAATATGTTACAAAGTTTTAGCAGATATTCCGACAAGAAGGCTGTATCCTGGATACATTTCATCATTTTTTAGCTCCTTCCTTGGTGACGGTTTCTCAGTTTTTCAGCAGCCATTTTAGTTGTCTCGCTAAATTACGCACAATCACAAGGGTGTTGGGGAGCTTGTCCCAACAAAAGTCTGTGTAATAAACGTAAGTAAGTAAGTAAGTAAGTAAGTGAGTTAATGTTAAATTTATCTTTTGTCTTATTCTGAAATTTGTCGTGGGTATAGAATTCACTACACTACTACCTAGTATATGCATGCAGCTATGCAAACTTTAACAGGTTTTGCTTTTAGCTAAATGCCATTTTGAAACATACGTTTACAATACGTAGGTATTTTAAATATCCAATTAAAAAATAAACTCACCGTGTTATTGAGTCAGTTCGTCTGGGCTCCAATGATGGCAGTTTTTAAAAATGGTAAATATTCCCCTTATTCCTCGTGAATTCTTTTCATTTGCTTCACTGTCAACTCCAACTGTCAACGTAATACTGCAAGCCCCTGTCAGACTTGAACTTTTTTTTGATTTTAGTTTTATGCTGAACCAATGTGAACTGACAAATAAGTTATAACGTCATCTCATTGGCGAGCATCAAAGATAAACACACAGGTGAATGAGGAGACACTAAATAAGTGTGAAAATATACGAACACAATCAAAAATCATCCTCGTATCCGCTATCGTCTATGATCGTTTTAACATTAATTAGTTGAATCGATGAATCAAATGATACTCGGAAATAACACTCGGAACTGTATATATATTAAACATATGTTTTATATCTCATCTTGTATTATTTATGATATTTTGTTTTATCAAAGTGTAAACGACAGTATAGATATTATCTGGATAAGGATGTAGTGTCATTGATTATTGCATTGAATCTGTTGATTATTTCAGCTATAACAAAATAAAAACAACAGGAACACCAGAAGACAGAGTTTAGAATAAGCATAGTCGTTTATTTCAAAGATAATGTAAAGGTTGCCATACTAACATCAAATATATTGTGTGAATGGTATAGTTAGTTATATATCTTTTATCTCATATGTTATAGTTTGTGTGATATCATTTTAATCAAAATCCCAGTGACAGTATAGAATACATGCTAATACTAAATTCATATATTAGGACCATCGACGCATAATACATGGATAATCTCCAGTCTTTCTGTGCCACGAAATATACAACATATATTTTTTTATAAAATAGATAACGGTTCACAAATTATATTGTTCCAAGACAAAAGGCAGATAGTGTAAAATGAGAATTTACGTTGAGCAACTTGGAACTGAGTATGAATCAATGGAACAGATGATGTCACTTGCTATCCGTATTTGTTCAATATTGTATTTCTGTATTATTTAATGTACATCCGTGAATTCAAATAAGTGTATGTTCTTGGTAAATTATAAAATAAATCACCATTGAAATAGATCTGTGAAATATTTTACTGATGCGACAAAACCTAAACATTAATGCCAGTGTTGCGAAATGATATCGACACACTATTCTTTACAAAACGATAGGAACCAATGAACAGTAATGTATTTTCGAAAGTGAAAACTATAATAGTTATGGCTGAGTGAGTGAGTTTAACTTTAATGCAACATCGCAATGAACCAGTTTCTCATTCTCAATACAAAGGATCATCTTTAAAAAAATGTTTCAACAAGGATATGTACAAATGATTGAATTAGAACCATCGCTCATGGATATATATCACACCTGAAGAGCCGTTGAACGGCCAACGATCTTCTGTGGATAAAGGAGTTTTAACAAGCACGAATATCTGGACTCTGTTTTTTTGTATTTTAAATACTTACACACCTGATGGAATCACTTGTTTATATATATACTGAACCGCAAAAGAATCGTCACCATGGGTAGACATATGAACCTCATTTGTCCAAATACTGTAAACATACTTTGAGACATATTAAATAGATGAAACTTGGCAAAGCAAATCATCAAGGTTGAAATGAAAGTGTCAAATGTTCTTAAAGTGAAACCCAACACTAGTCTCTAAGAACATGGCATCACAAGTCAGTATCTCGTGTGTCCGCAATGTGCATAGAAGACTGCCGTGCAACGTCGATACATGGAATGAATGAGGTGGTTGATGAAGGGTCATAGGCACTTGAGCCCACTCTCCGAGGAACGCCTGACGCAGTTCAGCTGCAGCTGTCGGCCTTGGTCGGACGTCATTTCAGCCGTCTTTGAATCTCGTCCCAAAGGTGTTCAATTGGATTTAAATCGGGACCGAGGGCAGGCCACTGCAAGATGCTGATGTCATTCTGCTGGAGGAAGTCTCTTGTTGCTCTCGCAGTGTGGGCACGGGCGTTATCATGCTGAAATATCATGCTGAAACCCGTGGTTGCGGCAACGTGCCAATTGAGGTATTCCAGTTGTATGAGGGTGTTGGCTCAAGACTTGATCAATGTACCGAGCTGCTGTGACACCATTGCCTCTCCCTCGACCGATGTTCTGGAAGACCACAGGGCCGACCCTCTGTGCAAGACCAATTCCAACCCACACCATGATGCACGGACCTCCCCAGGAGTCTCTCTCAACAACACAAACATCCGAATAATGTTCCCCACGGCATCGCCAGAGTCTCTCTCTGCCATCTGCTGTTGAGACACAGTAAACGGATCTCGTCTGAGAAGAGGACTCCTTTCCACTGCTGGTGGCGCCATTGCTGGTGCTGTGTTGCCCACTGAAGACGGTCCTGGCGACAGTGGTCGTGTCTGTTCGTCAATCGACGACGCATGGTGTCCCACTAATGTGTCGCTGGTGTGTCCCCATGGTCTGTCGAGCAGTTTCCGCAGCAGCAAAACAAAGCGATCTTGAAAATGCTGTACCACATTCGGACGATCCTGACGTCGGGTGGTGACCCTTGGTCTTCCACTACATGGTCGATCATCTGTAGTGTTTGTGGTCTGGTACCGTTACTGGAGCCTGTATGTGGTCCTTACGTGGACTCTCTTGGCAATCTAGCTAGGCATGTGGTAGCAATTCAATAACGAATGAATGTTATCCGATCTGGGTGGATTTTTATAGGGCAAGAAATGGGGGAACGTATGTGCATTTCAGTTTGCACGGAACGCACGTGCATCTGTTACCATGGCCGTTACCGTGGTGCGTTTGTCGATCGGCTTTATTGTCATCTGCTTTGTTTTTTATCATCAAATTTCATTTTTGCGACAAAGTAATGTTACATTTTAGACACTTTGACAAAAATTACCGATTTAAATGACAACTTTTCATGCAATGTTATTCGGGGTGACGTTTCTTTTGCTGTTCAGTATATATATGGACATGGGTTTTGATATGTACATCAGTATGATTATTAAGTCATTATATTGAATTAATTTCAACTGCTTTAAATCAAGTCGTGTTTTTCTTACGAGGAATGAGTAAGTGAGTAAGTTATAATTTAACGTCCCATCAGTATTATTTCAGCCAAGTTAATATGTTGCCAATTGAGTCCCTTATGCAAAGTTATATTTAAAAACAATGTATGAAACATATTTGAGCATAACAATATATTGCATACAGTTTTAAAACACGGGCTACAGGCCTCCAGTGACCAAAGCTTGGCAACCTCTCTGGGTATCATGGGAGCTATACACTTCAATATCCCGAGGGGCAGCAAATATTGTTTCTAATGTAAAATATTTACCACGCACCTTGTGGAGATAATAACAACAAACAGAAATGTTTCTCACAAGAAATACAAATAGTTTGTGACAAAGTCTTACGGCTGATGACAAAATTCGCTTTGGACTGTCTTAATATTTGGAATAACATACAAGCAATCTTAATGACATATTTTAGCAAACAATCAAGGAATATACGTGGTAATATATCAATTAAAGTGACATTGTTAATGTCGTTGACTTATTTTGATTTCAAACAACGTATTTAATCACTTGTAAGAGGTTTGGCATACGTCAGCACCGCATTGGAAGTGGGTTATTTACATAAAGTTATTTGTGAAAACAATTAATTATACAAATCGATCAACAGAAACCTCAAAAGTCATACAGTGTTGTATAATTTGTTTACACTGATGTTGTTGCAGGCAAATCAATGACGCTTAGACACGCTGAAGGTTGCATGTTTTCTCGCCATCTAGATAAGACGAATAAAAACAATATTTACCAATCACTGTAATTTCGTTGTGAGATATTTTGAAAAACTTCTTTACGAGGTTAACAGAAACAGAATAATTGTTTTTTTCAACCAGCATCAAGCGTTGACCGTCTGAGACAGACGGACAAGGCTTGATGAGAATCAATTATTCTGTTTCTGTTAACCTCGTTAAGCTTTCTTCGATTCAATGTTTTCAAAGTCAAATCCAAATTGTGTCTATTTTAGGAACAAGAGAAAATTGTTGTAAAAACATAGTCAAACTCTATAGTGTGTTCCAATCACTTAACCCTGCTCACAACGCATTTGGCTGCAGAACAGGTAAGCCAATGATTTGAATTTGTTAAAGTGAGTGAGTATGGATTAACCCCGCTTTTAGCAATAATCCAGCAATTTCACGGCGGGGGACACCAGAAATGGACTACACACATTGTACCCATGTCGGGAATCGAACCCGGGTCTTCGGCATGACGAGCGAACGCTTTAACCACTAGTCTACCTGACAGCCCCTCAATTTGTTAAAGGTATCATAGCAAAAATAATGACAGACAGACATACAAACTATATAAGTAACTAATCAAAGAGTTGTAATATCAGTGAGCATACAATGCCCCATCGGTGGGACCCGTCACTTACATTTGTTTGATGTTATTCACATAATAAGTCAATGTTATATAAGGATATGACTATACGTAACAATACAAATAAAAAAAAACAGGCACTAGCAACCAACGTTACAAGTGATCTTAACAGGTTTGTGCTTGTACGTTGGATATTTTATGAATCTGTTTAAAAGAAATAATCTTTCGGCATATCTAACATACATTGATTAGCTTGTGACATTATTCAGTGTGAACAAGTAACTTGCCATTGTTTGACTTTGTGTTTCTGCTGACACACACACACACATACACATATATATATATATATATATATTCACACTGAATAATGTCACAAGCTAATCAATGTATTTTAGATATGCCGAAAGATTATTTTTCGTCGTCCTCTAGATTAAACAATATTTGCCAAATACCCTCATTTAATTACGAGGTATGTTGAAATATTATTTTATAGAAGAAAAAAAAAAATTTTTGTTGTTGCAACCAGCATCCGCTGTTGACCGTCTCATAACATAAAACATGTTAATCGATTTACGTTTTTCTAAGTAAATTCAAAACTTCAAGTGCTTTCGTGAAAAGCAAGGCAAAGAAGCTGTCGAACTAAATACAAATTTACATTTTCTCCTTCATGGATGAAACCCTGTTCACAACGCATTTGTTGCTGAACAGGTAAGAAAATATTTTTGTTTAAGAAAACAAGGTTTGAAAACCATTTCAGCTTACTTGATAGAAAGTCACCTGTCGCTTCCGTGTCGTGTTCCATAAGCTTAGAGCACGAAAAAGTTAGTATTTGAATTATATGACAATAATATTCTCAAAGAGAAAACTGAGACTTTAATATTAAATTTTGTATTGCGCTCAGAAACATCTGTGTAGTTCCGAAAGCACAAATATCATTGCATAAACGAATCATCATGTGCGTAATATTATTAGATATTCGTGCTCTGTTGGATATATATTTATACAGATTCGGAATAAGATTCTCAACTGATCATTCCGTGGATTCATGTCGGATAATACATGCAGT
This sequence comes from Haliotis rufescens, assembly GCF_023055435.1. Lineage (NCBI taxonomy): Eukaryota > Metazoa > Mollusca > Gastropoda > Lepetellida > Haliotidae > Haliotis > Haliotis rufescens. Next base: position 140,082 of record NW_025963832.1, on the reverse strand, counting down.
TTGTTGTTATATAAGAATGGACTTTCATATTTTTTTGACGTTTATGGAGACATTAAAAACCGGTTTACACACTGCTCATTATACCATTGAACACAAAAACTGAAGGCAGCAATACACAATCAGTGACATCGTTCAACGAACCCAAGCCCGACCTACCCTACCATTAGCCAATCAGTAAAAAAGTCCACCAGTGGGCGTGGCTTAATTTCTAAATGCTACGCATATGAGATCATTTTCAATTTTTCTAGTGTTATATGCTTCGATTTCACTTGAATAATGATAATAGTTTTTAAGTAAAAACACGAAATATCCCTTGTATTATTCAGACTAGTATATCATACTCTTCTGTATATAACTCATGAAACAGTGATCTCGAGGAGTTGGGTCTACCAGTGGCACACGACACAAACCCTGGCAAAGACAAGATATTAGGTCACCTGAAAAGTCCTTGAAAAACATGGTACAAGTCAAAATAGGGACTTTTTCATGCATCAATGTTTTGTCCATGATGTGTCAAATTTTAAAATGTCCTCCACATTTCTAACTTTGCGGATTCCTTACAAAGGCGTAAAAAGATGAATCTCTAAAAGTACGCCCTCTGGACAAGATTCAAGGCACGTGAAATTTCTCACGAACAATATTTCTTCCAGAATACCGTGTGTTCCCAGCCCATGTATGTGAGGCAAAGGCATGAAGTGACTGCAGTCATATGCGAATTTTGTTAATGTCATGATCTTGCTTGTTCATTGCAAATGTGCATCTAGTTAACAATTAACTATGGAACACGGATCCAAATGTATCATTTTGTTACATTTCAGACCAGACTTTTCAGAACGCCCTGAAACGCAAAACGGTAGTGACAATGAAGCTTCTGCAAATCTTTCAGATACTATCTATTTACGCTTGGGTCATCTCTGCTAAAAGAAGACGTGTTCTGTTCACTATCTGTCCATCAACAAAACCGAAAAATGATTTAATGACAATAGTTTCCGCTCGAAGCAAGATTGAGTGCTCTGTGATGTGCCTGAATAATCCACAATGTCTCTCAGCCTCCTACTGCAAGACTATCGATGGCTACACGTGTCAGCTGAGTGGGGTTTACGTATATGGAAGTTGTACTGAGTTCTGAGTTGTACTGAGTTAATGTCAAATTATGAGTGGTTTAGTTAGCGAGTTAAGATTTACAGTCACATCGACATTGTTTAGCCATGTCGGGACTAGAAAATGTTAAACATTAAGATAATATTGTAGAACCTGTGGAGGATGAACAGTACAATAACTAGATTATCACAGATTATATTTAAAGGAGCAGTATACCATTCTCATTGTTTACCTATATAAAATCGGGCTACTGATCGTCATTAACCAAAGGTAGATCACCATACTACGGACAATCGGGCTCACAGCTCTGCTGCTAGTATCTGAAAACACGAAAATTGAGGCGAGGTCGTCAGGGGAAATGTGGTTTAACGTCCAAGATTATTGCACTAATATAGCAACGTACATGCATGTATGTGTGTGGCTGCTTGTCTTAGTCCGGACTTCTGCGGATTTTATAGTGCTCTCCCACTGAGATGCCATGACCACTCATGACACGCAGTTTAACATTAATACCCCACTTAGACACAGTATACTGACTGCGAGCAGATACGTCCTTGTTTGAGCCCCCTAATGCCGAGCACCAGGCAGGGTAACAACAAGTACCATCTGTTATCTCTTTTGCTATGACGTGGCCTGGGATAGAACGCCGTACCTCCCACTGCCCGACGGGACGCCCTACCAAAACACCACGGAGGCTTCACACCATCACTGAATTCTGTCGAGTCCGTACCATATACATCGGACAATTTGTCGTTTTAGGAAATTCCGAAATCCATCACGTCTGATGTGTTGCTACCAGCCATGGTAGTTGTCAAAAAGGAAGCTGTCATAAAATCAGAGGCATTTTTCTGTCCAAATTGATTATGCCTGAGTTTCTTGATTGTCCACATTCGAGTATTTCAAGAAGTCATGTTAGAATAAAATATATAATAAAGAAGCTGTGATTTGTTGTTTGGCAGTCTGATATTCAGAATCTATATCGTCAGCTTCCTGAGCCCGTCATCATCATGGTAGCTTTTTGTGGTCATTGCCTTGTGTTGGGATGTGCAAACAAAAGCATTAAGTGTAACGCCATTGAAGAGTTATTTTAGATAATAATGTACCTATATTTATGATGATTCAAGCAGCTATTTATATCCTGTGTTTGGAACATATTCTGTCCTTTGTCACATACATTCAAATCATATAGTATATTTGTAAGGTAAGTCCATGTTGATCTTTGATACATTCACTACTGCCCACAGGGCTATGGAAGTGAACTTTCATCTCACTTCAAATGTATCTGTGTCATGTTATTCTGTGTTTGTGTATTCAATGCCTAATGTTAACACTATTCTTCATAGGTGTATCCTTGTGAGAATGGAGGGACATTCTTGCCAGGGAACAGGACTTGCCAGTGTACTCATGGTTTTGTAGGGGATTACTGTCACAGGCGCTACCGCGGTAGGTTTTATTTATACTTAGTCAATGATGCATTTCAAAACTTCCAACGGTCGACATGAAACAATACTTCCTAAACGTAAGGAGGAAGACAACTGTTCACCCCAGATATACGTTTCTATATATCTATACAACTCCACTATAGACCATGCACGTTGGTCTACCAATTACAAGAAAATCACACCGTGTCTACCTTGAAACTCCCTTTTGATTAAGTAGTGTTAATCTGAATTTGTTACCAAACGCTCAAAATGAGCTTTCAAATGATTTATCCAATATCAAATGAAACGATGGGAGGAAAAGAATGCAGCAATTAGACGATATGCTTGAGAGAGGATGGGTGAAAAGAAACTGGGAAAATAGTTTTCTGCTTCACCCGAAATGAAAAATAAAACCACAGCATTCTTTGCGGAATTACATATGCGGAACAGTGTTCAGGCAGCAGGAAACCCAATGTAAGCCCTAAATAAAACGAAACAATGAAATAGGTCAACAATCATTAATACTCTTATCTGGGGCACTATAATGAAGTGAAGAGTGGGATGGAATATACATATTACTGACATGTATTTTACTTCAGCCAAAGTTTTGAGAAAACTTACATACGGAAATGGTATTAGTGCAGAAATTGTACATGCCATGATAGACTTTGAAATTGAAAGATTACTTACAGTGTACACAGTGGAGGATCTACATAAAAATACATTTGAATTTGTATTCAGTTTTACTTGTTCAAGATGACAATAAAAAAGCTAATTTAAGATGGTCACAAACATTAAATAGAAAGGTGTCTCATAAATTCATGAAAGATAGAAAGTCATCTGGACAATAAGTCGACTGCTTAAAATGTCAAAGGCAGACTCAATATTTTATACGATAATATACAAGTTAATACAACATAAAGAGATTAATTACATGCAAATATAATAACTCAACAGCCACGTAACAAAATTCGCTCTGAACATTGATATTAAAAATGTCCCTGAATCGATACGGCTTGCTTAAAACTAACATACACATTTCATAAAGATAACACACCATAATATATACTGAAATACTGCTAAAGGCAGCGGAAAACCCGACTCACTCATTAGTTCCTAATATGAAAGTTAATTTCAAGAAGTCCATAGAGTTACATAGAAAGGTGTTTGCATTACATGAAAAACTAGGAACCCATCTGAGTATCTAATCAACAGTTCAAAATATCAAAGACAGCCACGAAACAAAAGTTGCTGTAAGCATTGATAGTCAAATATTTGCGAGATAAATACAGATAACAAAAAGCTAATACTAAAAAATTACGATTTTAACCAATATTGTCTCATCGTCTTGATCATGAGAACCATATAGCGTTCAGTTCCCTGAGTGTGACAATTTCAGAGCAGATAAAGTGTGAAAATAAACAAGGGCTGAATATATACATGTTAATTCCAACAATGTGAATCATACATAACATTGGTAATATATGTTACAGGCATATTGTTCCTGGATGAATCAAGTGTTCATTAATAAGACCACATTGAACGTTTCACTCTTTTCTTTTAATTATGTCTGTATCTGCCCCAAACAGACTACACATATTCTAAACTGAAGGACCACATGGATGACTTTTCATGAGAACTTTAAACGTGGTACAGTGTAAATCTTTACTCTTTCTTTCTTGCATTCCAGATTGCATCGAGGCACCACAGAAAGAAGGTGAATTATACCTCATCCAGCCACTTGTGTCGGACTCTGCATTTGAATGGAAATGCACAAATGCAGGTGCGAATTACACTGTAATATCAAAAATCGACTCGATCAACACTTTTGATTATGCACTAACGTGGCAGCAGAGCAAGCAAGGTGTACTAGCGTTCCCGGGGTTTTATATCATCGGCCTTGAAAATCTGCATCACATGACCAAACAAGGCATGTATGACATGTTTTTAATCTTATTTGTAGTCGGTAAACCGTATGGCTACTTACGCTACAGAAACATCCGTGTGGACTCCGAAGCTGAGGGCTACGCGTTTCATTGGGATTATTTCCAAGCAGACACGAGCATCTCTGCAGGCAGTATTGACTATCTGGATGGCTTTGGGGGTGCAGGCGACACCAACAAGAATTTGAACGGAGCCCGTTTTGGTACTTACGACAATGACGTCAATGGTTGTGCAAGTGCAAACAATGCTGCTTGGTGGTACAATTAATCCCTTTGGTTGCGCAGTACTTGGATTTGGGTCAGATGCACTTTACTGGCCGACTAACCGCGATGGGACTGTTGCAATGGAGCCAATGTATTTTGCTATTTTGGGTATGAAACCAGTTTACTGGTATGTGGAAGACGACCTTGTTCTGTGACAGTACTCATAACTCATTATTGATCATTTGCACCTGGTTATCAGTCCGGAAGAAGCTAGTGTATATCTTACCAACTTTAATCTCATTCATATTGAAAGGACACGCGTTACGCTTTGGCTTTTTGGGTTTATATTACACGATTAAAGATAAAAGGGAACTGTTTCCCTTGAATAATCCTACAATTGAGAAGATGAACATGCCGTAGACAAACTGTGTCATATTCTGAGTTCCGTGTAGGCGAACATGTATATTTTTTTTCAAAATAGAAAATGCTTGATTTTATTGTTCTGTGTGCTTTGTGAAGCCATATATATAGATATTTTGCCACTTGAGATAATATTTGTTATATGTGTGTATTTCATCTACATCTGAATTCATGGTAATCAATTGAACCTTTGAAAGACATTTTCTTCAATGTATAGCTGAACGTCATTCGAAAACATTTTGATGAGAAGTCGAAATCAGTTCACGTCGCCATCTCTCGTCGACCAGCATACGATACAATGACATCAACAACACTTTGTATAGCTGAAGACCTACTCTATCCAAAGATGGATATCTATTTAGAGGCTTGTAAAGTGAAAAGAGCAGTCACTTCATCAGCGCCGGCAGTCGAGTTACTGGGTAAAGAGATTTGAGTAGTGTCAGTGAGAACAGCGGACATGAACTTTAGGGACATAATTATACGCATTTCCTTAACACCGACTGGTTACCAATTATATAAGATGATGTTGATATTACAAAGGGAGCACTCGTGAAGATCCCGGGTAGAATAGGTCTTTTGCAATCCATACTTGCCATAAAAGACGCCTACGCTTGTTGTAAGAGGCGACTGAAGGAATCGGGTGGTCAGGCTCGCTGACTTGTTGAGGCATGTCATCGTATTCTAATTGCGTGGATCGATGCTCCTGATTTCCACACTCGATTATGTTTAGACCGCCGTCATATAGCTGGAGAGAGTGAGTGCGTGAGTTAATATGTAGCGTCTAATCTGGTATTATTTAAGCCATATCGTGACGAGAACTTATGCTTTTATAAAACTAATATTGAGATTGAATACAAACCTGTCGCAGACGAACAGTATAAGAACCAGAGATTCACAGTTTCGATTTTAAAAATAGTTGAGAACTTTTTAAAGAAGAAATTATTTTTCAACAACACACTATATAAATGGGCTATAGATCGCCAGCAACCAAATTGAGGCCACCTTACTAGGGGCAAAAAGCTGGAATATTACTGAGTGCGGCGTTAAACAATAAGCAAACAAACAAAAAACAAAGGGCACACGTTGACTAATTTCCTCATCAAACGCCTATACTTGTTATAGTTTGCTAAAAAATCCTCGATGTGGAAGCGTGTTTAGTTCGTGTGGATGGTAAGATCACGAGGATTGATCAGGATGGCATTTCAATGACTCGTAGCTCCATTTATATATACTCTTCAAAAAGGAACGCAATACGGATATTTTTGGCCATAAAAGAAAAATAAGCGAGTCAATAGTAGCAAAATGAAGTGGTTTAATGTGTTAAAGTTTCAATGACAAATTTCCCGGATCAAAATGATCACACAAGAACATGCAAATCATTAGTTGGGAAACACGTACGATTCGCCCAGTACATTTAACAAAAGCGCCATGGAGCTACATTGTATGTGTAGCAGCACTATGAACGGTATTAAAGTGCAAGGTTTTTGATTTCCTGGCATCTGCGTCAATTGAACAGTGACAGTTCAACAACATGCAAAGATTAACAGAAGTGCATGGGCCGCTTGCAGGCAGAGGAAACCAAATCAGCTGTAGCAAATGGTTTTCAATGTAGCACCCAGCACCATCACAAGGCTAGGGAGTTGGTTTTAACAGCATGGGTCAACACATGCTCGGCCAAGGTCGGGACGACCAAAGGAAACCACCTCCGCACAAGATAGCTACAGTCACCTCAACCGCATCCCAAATCCCTGGACTGCGCAGAATCTCCGACCAGAACGTACGAAACTGTTAAAGAGCAGCAGGTTCGACGCATCAGATTGAGTCGACACATCGTCCACAACGACTGTATTGGTGTCGACAACACTAGGTATGGCCTCAACTGCGACGGAGCGATGTCTGGTTTAGCGACGAGTGAGTGGGTGAGTGAGTTAAAATTTAACGTCACATCGGCAGTATCTCAGCCATATAATAACGAGAACACATTGAAAGCTAAAACATCAGCATGATATCACAGATTGATAAAATCTAACAAATTTAAACACTAAAATTTCTAGCCAACATATATACATCAACTTTACATTTTATACTATTAAAATACGAACTATATACCACCAGTGACTAAAGCCAGACCACCTTTCTGGGGACCATGGGGACTTACAATACTTTAGCTACCTGCATATGTCATAACTCTAGTCACTGGTAGTTGTAGACAATACTAGCCATACATTAAGACACAATCAAAACATGAAATGTATTAAAATTCTAGTTCTCTGCAATGTACTTAAATATTATGCGGATTTATGTGTCACTATCATGGAACAATAATTTGATTTTACTTCAACCCCATTAAATGCCACAACCAGAATAATATAAGTTATCGATTACATCTAACTAAGTTAAAACACATTTATTCAAAATCAACTTATCAGGCCTATTTCTTTTTTAAAAAAAACTATAATTAAATGAGAATTGGCTGTGATAAAAAGATCTCTCATCACAAGGGATGCAAAATGGAGGATCCTTGCCTTTCAATAAATACGAGTATAATGACTGTGGCCAATGCGACATCGTTGCAGAATAACTCCATCATGCCTTGACTGGCAACCCAAGTAAGTATAACCTATAGTTTGTTTGCATCTAACTTGGTATTCCACCTTGTCTGCATTAACTACCTGATATAATTGCTGATATAGGGTTTATAATCAGAATACTGTATCAGAAGGTGGGAGACAGATTTATCTTGTGCTGCTTTAGCTGCAGCATCAGCTTTTGTGTTTCCGGTTATGCCGACATGACTCGGTAACCAACAAAAAACGATGTCGTATTGGCCAGTAGGAAGATCATTATACAATTCTAAAATGTCAAGAAGATACGGATGAGTGGAAGATACATGTTTTAGTGCCTGAAGGCATGACAGGGAATCTGAAAAGATGACAAATTGTTGATTGATGTTGAACAGTCAGAATAGGCAGTCAGAATAGCCATTGCTTCAGCAATTGAGCTACAGTCTGGTTTTCGGAAAGATATAGTTTTTGATCCAACGACAGTGGCACGTGCTACTTTGTCACCGTCCTTGGATCCATCGGTAAATATTGAGCGATGTGAGTTATAGTTTGCTCTCATTTGTTGATATTCCTGTTGAAAAACCAATTGATTTGTGTCAGATTTTTTATATTGAGTAAGAGTAAGATCTACTTCCAGTCGGACTATTTGCCAGGGAGAAGGCAAAAGCCTATAGTGAGTGAGTGAGTTCAAATTTAACGTCGCATCGGCATTATATCAGCCATATAGCGACGAGACTAAGTTGATATATTTACAATTTAGTCATCGATGCAAAGTTGTATTTAAAACATGTTGTAAAACATATTTGAGCATACTATGTTGAGCAATAATTTATGAAACATATTTGAGCATAACAATATCATATAGAGAGTTTTAAAACGCGGGCTTCAGGCCACCGGTAACCAAAGCTAGGCCACCTCGCAGGGGATCATGGGGACTTACAGCACCTCTGCTTCCTGCATGATACCCGAGCAGCCACTGGTGGTTGCGCACAATGCTAGCCAATATTAAAAAATACTCATCACTGAGTTGGCTTAAAAACACTGGTTGATGATAGTTACATTGATTTTGATAGGATAACGTGTCACAGACGGGAACAATATTTTTACGGTACTTTAACATCCCGGACAGAGCCTTCAATAATGTCAGTTAATACTAGCATCACACCGAATCTAAAAACAAGCATTTAATTATTTGCATACATATTTAAAATTTTCTGGCGACGTAGCGGCGATCAGTATGCCAGAGCAACAATTCTTGGGGCGGATGTCATGTTGTGGGCCTGTATTACACATGGCAGGCAAACTGATTTGCTTACTTAGCATGTACATGTAACTGACGATTGATATGTCGAGGAATTGTTGCGACCTGTCTTTGATTTATTATTCGCAGGTAGGTTGAACTGCAAGATGACAATGCAAGAAACATTGTAACCAGGTCGTTATCTCTGAAGGCTTACAGATACCAGACTTGCCTGACATGTCACCTGTGCGATGTTACCGCGCGGAGAGTGCACGCCAGAGACCCGGCACCTGCCATCGTGGCACTGCTTTGGGTAGGCCTTCATGCAGAATGGCGATCAATATCATATGCAACCATACACCGTATTGTCATGAAGGTGGTGACATGCATCGCCTAAAATGGTGTTGTTTTTTTAAATAATAAATTTTGATAATATGTTTTGCATAAAATAAATGACCTTTTGAAATTGGTAGAATGAATTTAAATCCGAAGAGGGTGAAATAGTGGAAATGTATTGTCCCTCTAAATCGTCCATGCACAAAGGTACTGGAAGTCTCCATGGTCCCAAGTATCGCAATTTACCTTCAGCTGCTGGCCATCTTCAGCCCTTTTTGATTGAATTGTTACATACAGTGATATATTTTTATGGTTACATGCATATTGTTATGTGTTGTCAAAGAAAAAGGTCATCCTCGATAAACCAGTACACAGGCTTTGTATACATTACTGTAACTTGCAGCAACTCCATTTCAACTGTACCTGATCTGTTAGTGGGCCAGTAAAGACCATTCAAGTCAAATATAAGTGCTGTGCATCCAAGTGGATTGTACCACCAACTGGCGTTATAAGCCTTGGCACAGCCACTGATATCGTTGTCATAAGTACCAAATCGTGATCCATTCAAGTTCTTTGTGACTTCACCATTTCCCCCGAAACCATCTAATATTTGATCACTGCCAACGAATTTACTACTTCTTTCAAAGGAATCCCAGTGCAAAGCATAACCTTTTGATTCAGAGTCCACACGAAAGTTAGTGTAGATCACCAATCCCATAGCTTTGCCTACTGATGCGGCAGCAACATATATATCATATCTGCCTTGTTTGGTTAATTGATGTAGGTTTTCAAGGCCGAGAAAGAAATATCCAGTAAAAATAGGTATGCCCTCTTTTGCCTGATGTAGCGTCAGTTTATAGTTGTGGACATGTGTAAAGATGAACGCTGCCACATCTGTGTAGTTCTTAAATCCACATCTCCATTCAAATAAATAGGAAGATCCCAGTGGTTGAATGGTGTAATTGGTCTTAGACAGTGGTGTCTCGGAGCAATCTGAATTTAAAAAGAAGAAGACATAATCATGTGATCATTGATAAGAAACATCACTCATATTTGTCATTCAGGGTGCATCTACCTCAATCGCATGCAAATGTGCCAAACATAGCAGTTAGAAAATATGTACACTGTAGCTCAGCTCGATATGTAGTCAACTGTTTAAAAAAACAAAGACTGCCAAAAACATTGCTGTCATCATTGATATTCCCAATAAAATGTTGAGCAACACGATTTATTTTGACACACATGTCAAGGTAATGAATTCTGTAGTATCAAAGAAAAAAGGTATGCGCATTAACCAAATGGGAGACAAATTCATAATAAATGTGGAAAACAATATCTGGTCATTTGGGATGGACATACACATTCACTAAAGTATATATGGCCACCGCTGACAAGAATACACGTCTTGATATTGACCAAATGAGACGAACAAGGTGCTGCTGAGGAATGCTTTCCCACTTCGCACGCAAATCTTTGGCCATACATGGCGACCATCAAAACGTCTCCAAAGGAAGTCCCAAGCATGTTCAATCGGATTGAGGTCAATGGATCTCGCTGGCTATACCATGTGTGTGATATTGTCATATCAGCTGACATGCTGACAGGCATTATCATACATCATGACAAGCTTGTTGTGCCAGAGGAACGATGGTAGGTGTGATAACCCCATGTTTGTAACGTACGCCAGTCATGGTCCCTCCTCTCATGACCACCAAATCATGTTTCGGCAAAACTGGGTACCACCCCACAGCATCAAGCTTCTACCTCTCAAACAATATGGTGTGCGATTGTACAGTTAGCATATCGTTCAGTGCTGTTCCTCAAGACATCATTGAATTCGTCTGTGAGAACAACATTTCTCAAAGATTTGACTGAGGCATCCATCTTTTTGAGAGAAGTTAGACGTTAGAACACTTAGGATAAGATACTAAGATAAGGATTATATATGTATAAACAACTTCTTTATAACAATTAGAAGCGTATCAATGAAACCATCTCAAACAAGCTTTTACACAGTTTGTTTGTTGTTTAATGCCACACTGTATGACGGCGGTCTGTAAATAATCGTATCTGCACCAGGCAATCCAGCGATTGACATCACGAACATCGATCCACGCAATTTGAATGCGAGGACATGCTTGAACAAAGTCCTGACCACCCTTTCACGTTGGTCACCACTTACGAAAAGAATAGTGGCCTTTTACAGCATCTCCATGGGGACACAGGGAGGATAATCAAGAAGGTGTCCTCAGCACCCCATTGATGGTCGTAAAAGGCTACCGAATTGGGCAGCCTGTTTGCCGTAGGCTGCGACCCTGTGTCGGCAGACAAATGGCAAAAATCATGGCATGGGATGACTGACTACAGGAGCTGGGCGCCACAATGTCATCGGATAGAACAAACATTTGACAACAAATAAAGAAGATATTGGTGAGTTGTGATTGAAATTTACTGAAAAAAACATCATGGCACGTTTTTGATCTTAGACAATACCCCCCGTCTCATGCCCCCAGTAGGACGTTGGATCTGTTGATGGGTTAACAAGAACTCCTAATGCAATGCTGCTTCGAATTGGCATAAATCTTGTAGTGGAGGATCACGTGCCTGTATGTGCCGCCCCAGAATATCCCAACCATGTTCAAGGGGGTTCAAATCTGGGCTCATTGCTGGTCAGGGTAGAGTCGTTATTGCATTGGCCCTCATGTAATCCACGACTGCATGCGTACGATGAGGCCTGGCGTTGTCATCCATGTACTGAGGTCGAGTAACTAGAGGGTGGTTGTCAAATTGGGGACCGACGACTGGCCTCAATACGTCCCGGATGTACTGAGCCCATGTTAAGTTGTCCCTTATGGTGACCAAATCCAACCTGCAATAATGAGAGATAAACCCTAAACCATTACCGAGCCCCCGCCGTTTGCAACAGTCCGTTTAATGTTCATGGGGGTGTAGTCCGTGTTCCGGTGCCTCCAAACTCTCGTTCTTTCATCAGTGACGTGGAGCAGGAAGCGACTCTCGTCTGACCAATGGAGTCGTCACCAAGTTCACAGATTCCAGTTCAGTCTCGCAATACACCATGCTAAACGAGCAGCTTTGTGGTGATCTCTCAACAAGGGACGCTTTATGACTCGTCTAGAGCTCAATCCTGCTGTTTTCAGCCAGTTGCTGACGGTTCTGATGCTGAAACGACGATTGGGCAACCACAGCTGTTTCACACGAGTACGTGTTAAAAAGGGTTCTCGGCGTATTAGATGAAGAAGGTCCCTGTCTTCGCGATGCGCCGTCACAGGAGGTCTTCCGTATCTGGGACGGTCCTGTACATCACCGGTCTGGGCATGTTCCTCGACTAAACGGCTTACGACATTGTGATGATATCCCAAATTTCGACCAATGGCATTACAAGACATGCCAATTATTTGCCATCTTGTGGCGCTTGATAATCGCCTTCATGCCATGGCCACTCAAACATGGATTAAAACAGAGCTTAAGAAGTAATTTTAATGTTTGGATATACTGTTTGCTTTTAGAGATACTCGAGGTAGTATGCTGCACGGGCATACCATGCATAGCACGTGAACTTTCGTCACGCATGACTGATTACATCATCTCGAGAAAACATAATTCTTCCCGTAATATTATCTTTCATGGCTGTTACAAATATTTGGACCAAACAATAGTGAAATATATTAGGGTGTGATTAACTTTTTTCTTTGTTTTTATTTGCACAAACTTTTGGTATCTAAAAATAAATTTAATCTAAATGTCTATTGAATCTGTTTGTATGAATTTATTAACCTGCTTAAAGCCCTATGCCAAGAAGGCGGTGGCTCATGGGACAATCTGGTGTTGCTGACCTCCGAATTATGTACATCTCCATTTGACTGTCATGGGCCGAACCAGCCTCACCTTCTAATTTGGCAGATAGTTATAGCTTTTCGTGTTATATTTGCTGGAGTATACCACCCCTTTATCACCGGTCTTTGCAGCTTGGAGATCCACTGCAGCATGAGACTATACTTGTTGACACTCCATGGTAGGTGAGGAAAAGGGATGCAAAATTAAACCTTCGATTATCGTTATATGACCGCAGTATTGCCAATATTACAATTGTACCTCACTCACACATACAAGTCTTCGTGAACAGCACTAACTAAATCGGTGACAAATTGTCAAGTGTGCTTTACTGTGCAAGTCTCTCTCAACACGCCTATTACATCAAGAATTTGGGACGGAGACCTTACTCCCAATATACCTGTTGATGCAACTTTAGCTGAAGGTGAACAAAAACGATTTAATACAGACCTCGGTAACGCCGTTGACAGTAATCGCCAACAAACCCTTCAACACAATGACAGGTCCTGGTCTCTGAGAAGAAGGTGCCCCCGTTCTCACATGGATACAGCTGTTAAGCAAAAGAACAAAGCGTTTTACCATAATTATAAGCAATAAGTTAAACAAAAGAGAGATGTGTGCATAAAATAAATATCGTGCTAATAACTACTTTGAAGAGTTTACATATTTACAAGCATTTTGTGTTTATAAAGACAAATGTTTGCTAAAAGCTTGAACAGGCCACACTCCACCTATTTCCGAAATCTTAAAAATGTACGCTAGCTTCCTGAAAAACAAACACTTCCGTTTTAATGACATCATACAAGATTTCAGAAAAAAATATGGTACTACTTTGAAAGAGATATGTTTGTTATGAAAACTCCTTCTATGCAATACTCTTGCTGCTCGACAGCGGTCTTTAAATAATCAACCATGTTGACTGGTTGCGGATTACAGTTCATCCCAAGCAGCCACGATGGTCATGAGAGGCAACCAAATGGATAGGGTGATACGATTTTGTGACTTGGTTCATTGCGTGTCATCGTACCTTTATGGCGTTTAAGCACAGTACCGATAACAGGATTGTCTGGACAATATGTTCAACAAACCGTCCACTGCCTTGACACTGAGGTAACGGTGGGCTAGGACCCCCCCCCCCCCCCCCCCCCAAAAAAAAAGCGTTCATCGATATTTTACTCTCTTAATTCGTTTAGTATCTTTAAGCAGTATCAGAAAATTATAGTTAAGGCAATATATTTATAATAAACATAAAGATTGGCATGTGATCTATGTCTGAAGTCATCGCACTAAAATATCGAAGGGCTGTGGATGATCCTCTTCTTATTTTTGGCCTCTTAGTCTTGTGTCGTTTCTATGCGTTCTTACACCACAGTCTCCATACGCGGCAAGAACAGGAACCAATTAAATCAGCCCACTGATTTTTTTAGTTACAGATGATGGTTCACATTTATGACCCCAAAACGGATTTATATAAATAGAACACAGTTCCCAGGGTCACGAACCTGTGAAATAGTCCGGCTGAAGAGAGAGTCTGTTCTTTCTTAGGCGGTAGCTCAATTATCCTATGACATCAATTTGTCAGATTGTCCTACCAGATGCATCAATCTGTTTGAAAGCTTTATTGAGGCCTTGAATGTTGTAACCCTGATCACACAACTTTGGAGGAAACGTTCCCCATAATAAAAAATGTTGACATCCATACATTCTCTTTCTTATGTGATAATCTAGTTAATGTACTATACCTTATAGACCATTAAATATATGTAATTACTTTATAACTTGTTCTAGTTTCAATATGGCTAAAATACCGCCAATATGATCTTAAATTGAATCACACTTACAGACACAAGCTTCCGATTGCCCTATTTAGTCACTCCTCACGAGTTGCATTTTTGCGTCAAGGATATATTCAACTGGGTTCCCAATGGAGACAAAAAAAACGACCCACTTACCATTGCTATCTGTGTACAGTCACCATCAACCAGAAGTTCAGCACAACTACCATCGGTATAAAAACTGCTCAGCTGACAAGTGTAGCCATCAGGATTCTTGCAGTAAGATGCTGACAGACAGTCGGGGTCATTCAGGCAGATTACAGAACACTCTATCTTGTTTTGGGCTGGCTTGACTGTCACAAGACCACTGTTTGAATTTGTTGATGGGCAGATCATGAAAGGAACACGTCTCCTTTTAGCGTCAACAACCAAGGGGATGACAGCTAATATCAACATGGACGCTGTTACGAACTTCATTATTTCTTTCAGGCAGCAGAAACCTGGTCCCTACAATTGTATAATTAAAATTCATAATGACTTTTTTTCTATTGATGAACAATATAACATACAAAAAAAGTGAAATAGTGTCTGTACATCAAGGGAACGGTGAGTCCAAATGGCGTCCAATAAAGTGGCGTTACTTTAGTTCATGGCAATATTATGCCGGCATTTATGTTGCATCGTTGATTTAAAGTAAGATCGTTTTAGTTCACCTGATTCTTAAGTCGAGATTTATGTCCTGTCCCCATACTGATTATTGTCAGTGCGTTTGATGTCAGTTTCTTTTCGACACCTTCTCTGAAATTTAAGGACCTATGGAGTTGATACTGCTCACATAATTCAGAGGCAACCTTTGGACCACGGTTGACAAGCTTACAATAATTAATTTGTTCTCATCGCGATACGGCTGCGATATTACCGATGCCAGGTTAAACATAACTCAGTCACACATCTTAAAATATGATATAAAAGAGATCTGACTGAAATCAGCTGGTATCATAAGACCAAGTCATTCACAGTTTCCTAATTCTACCGTTATGTTTCATCGTGGAATATTTGAGAGTTTTCATTGGTGGTTTCAATTTACTACAAACAGGAAGCAGAAGCCATGGTGTAATCCTGCTGGTAGCAGAAGTATCGTAAGTCCCGACTGACCCTAGAAGGGTGGCTTAATTTTAGTTGCTATCGATCAATTAACCGTTTTTTTCAAAAAGTGTTGTTGAATCATAGGTTAATCTTTTAAATGCTCTCAACTTGTTTTAATTTTGAATTGTGATAATCTAACGACTATACTGTCCCTTGATGACAGGTTTTTATTACTCTTTATTTATGTATTATTAATGCCCACGATATAATGTCGATGTGACGTGAAATATTAACTCACTCGCTCACTCTCTCACTCACTCTCTGAAGTCAATTTGCCATTTTATGTGAAGCAGTATTAAAGCAGCTCGAGCCTTTGTCTACATTTCACAACATTTCATGTAGTATTAAGCACGTTTTTGTACAAACATTTCAAACAGAGTCATACGACTGTTGCTCAAACTTTATTTGACCAGGATCACAGTATTCAATGTCACATTGAAGCTTTCAAAAACGTATATTTCCATTTTTGACCCATGAGTAATCTATTTTGTCTTGTACCAAATGTTCCAACGTTTAAGCAGAGATTCCGGCAAGAGAGTGCTGCTGTCTTTAATTCACACAAAAATTGTTTGTTTACATTATGTATTCGTCGTTTATCAACAGTGATATCACGGCAGACGTTCTCATATTTATGAACGGAAAGCCCCAAATAGTAGCATAGTGTCATTTAGACATATATGTTTACAATAGGTAGGTATTTCAAATAACAAATTAAAAATGAACCAACCGTTAACGTGTGTCAGTTCGTCTGGGCTCGAATGATGACAGTTCATGAAAATGGTAAATGTTGCCCCTATTCCTCGTGAATACTTTTCATTTGCTTCACTTTCAACTCTAACCGACGACGTCTTTGACTGTCTGCAAGTCACTGTCTGCTTGAAATTATTGATTTTTTTATGCTGAACCAATACGAATTGTCAAATCAAGACATCTCCTAAGAAAAACACGCAGGTGAATGAGGAGGCACTCAACATGTGAAAATATACGAACACAATAAAAAAATCATCCTCGTATGCGCTTTCGTCTTTGATCGTTTTAACATTGATTCATTTAATCGATGAAGCAAAATATACTGGAACATATCACTTGTGAACTGTATACATATTTCAATGTATTGAGCATATTTTTTTTAATCCGCGTTTTCTCTTATTGTAATGGGACAGACATGACACTTGCTTCTTCCCATATTTGTTTAATATTGTATTTCTTTACCCGGGGTAAAATGGGTCTTCAGTAACCCATGTTTGCCGTAAAAGACGACTATACTCGTCGTAAGAGGCGACTAACGGGATCGGGTGGTCAGGTCCGCTGACTCGGTTGATGCATGTCATCGATTCTAATTGCACGGATCGATACCCATGATGTCAATCATTGACTCTATTATTTACAGACTGCCGTCATATAGCTGAAATATTGCTGATTGTGGCGTTAACCACAAACAAACAAACTGTAGTGTTTAATATACATCCATCAATTCAAATTAGTGTCTGTTCTCGGTAAATAATAAAACACACTAATGAATATTTGTGCAATATTTTGCTGATATTTAACATGACAAAATCGAGACATTTGTGTCCGTGTTACTAAATATTATCCACTCACTATTCAGTGCCAAACGATAGGAACTAATGAAAAGTAATTTTGCTGGTGGTTATGTATTTTCGAACGTGAAAACTAAACACGTTCTGACTGAGTAAGAGAGCTAACATGACTTGAACAAGTTTCTCATTCTCACTACAAAATGTTCCAACACGGATATGTCTTTCAAAGAACAAATGATTAAATGAGAACCCTTGTTCATGTATATATGGGGACATTGTGCTTTGAAATAGAAATAAGTATGATTATTGACACAAAGTTATATTAAATTAATTTCAACTGATTTAAATTAAGTTATGTGATTCTGACGAGGAAGCTATACACTTCGTCATCCCAAAGGCGTAGCAAATGTTGTTTCTAATATTAAATATTTACCAGGTACCTTGTGAAATAATAAGAATGCAAACAGAAATGTGTCTCGCGAGAAAGACATATATTAAATGTTAAATTCTTACGGCTGATGATAAAATGCGCTCTGGGCTGTCTTAATATATGTACTAACATACCCACAATCTTAATGACATATTTTCGCAAACATTAAAGAAATATACGTGTAAGTTTATTAATTAAAGTGACATTGTTCATGTCGTCGACATATTTTTATGTTAAACAACGTAATTAATCCCTTGAAAGAGGTATCCAAAACGTCAGCGCCGCATTGTGATTGGAAGTTGACTATTTACTGAATGTGTTTTGGGGAAATAATTAATTATGTATCAATCAACAAAAACCTAAACGTAATACAATGTTGTATAATTTGTTTACACTGATATTATTGCAGACAAATCAATGCGGTTTAGATACGCCGAGAGTTGCATGTGTACTCTAGATAAGACAAATAAAAACAATATTTTCCAAGTTCTGTAATTTCGTTGTGAGGTATTTTGAAATACAAATATAAAAACGGCTTCAGATCACCAGTAACAAAAGTAAGGCCACGGAGAAAGGATAAGGTAGCATAAGTCAACATAGGAAATTGCATCATCATTTTTAAATCTTTAAAAGGCATTGGCTCTCGTAACCCTGCTAAAACAAACTTTAAGCAAGAGTCAATACACGTCCCCATAAGCAGGTGCCATTATATGCACATCAGGTGCACGCACGCACGCACATCGTGGGCGCAATGTTAAACCCTGTTACTGCACCTCACCTCACATTTAAAAAAGAGTTATTCGGAATTATGGATTATTCTGTATATAATTCATTGATTTCTCAAGAGCAAAATATCAACCCTCTTGAAAAACTAAACTTAGGGCACCCTTTTGTTCAGATGACGTAATGGTATCAACGATGCGGTGTGACGTAATATTGCTTCAATTGACCAATCGGGATTGAGAATGCCTAAAATGCACGTGGGCAAATATCGGAATATCGGAGCCAAATCGTGCTTGAAAACGCTGTTTAAAAACTGGGGTATGAACTGAGGTAATCTGCCCCTCAATCCAAATTCATGCAAATCCTTTATAATACCATGATTCCACGTTGTATCATACCCCTTTTTCAGGTTGAAAAAGATTGATATCGTGTTGTTTGTTTACAGTAGAATTATCAATAAAAGATTCTAAACGCACACAATGGTCGATGGCACCGTTTTTTCGGAAACGACACTGGATGCAACCCAGGAGGCTACTGGTCTCCAAGTACCAGACTGATGATTGTTGACCATGCGCTCCATGGCTCTATACACACGGCTTGTTAATGCTTATGGACGGTAATTTGATGGATCTGTATGATCCCGTCCAGGCTTTGGAATAGGAATAATAATAGCATTGTGCCATGACGAAGGAAAAGTTCCCATTGTCCATCTTTAATCAAATCCATTAAGTAATGTTACAAAACATGAATCGGGCAAGTGTTTCAGGAGCTAATAGTGGACGTTGTAGGCTCCTGCTGCAGTGTCATGAGATTGCTCTGGGGCAATATGTAATTCATGGAGGGAAAATGATAGGTTATAGTACTCACCAAGTTAAAACTGACTTTTTTTCATTTTCCTGCTTTTTTTGAAACCTCTGATATTGAGGAGTATAGTTTGATGATGAGGAATGGTTTGATAAAGGGTCACCAAGTTTATTGGCAATTTCAGATTTAGTAGTTAAAAGTGTTTTACCATCTTTTGAGGTGTTTTACCATCTTTTGAGATGATGAACTCCAGACTTGGATCCTTTGCCCTTTATCTTTTGAATCATGTTCCACACCTTGGACATACGTGTGCGGGAATTGATTTTTGAACTAGGGTTGACGTTGATTCTGTTTATTCTGACACAGCAGCTTTATGCTACTCATGTAACTGGGATTACTTCCAACAAGAGCATTTACCCTGGCAGAGATTTAAGATGGCTGTGGTGAGTGACTGAATATGGTTTAACGCCGCTTTTAGCAATATTCAAGCAAAATCACGGCGGGGGACACCAGAAATGGGCTTCACACATTGTACCCATGTCGGGAATCGAACCCGGGTCTTCGGCGTGACCATCGAACGCCCTAACCACTAGGCTACCCGACCGCCCCAAGATGGCTTTGGGGTACAGCTGAACCCCAACTTGAATGGAGCATGTCTCTGTAGTACGAACAATGCTTGTGCAAGTGCCAACAATGCTGCTTGCTGGTACAATCCACGTATCCTCGTGGATTGGACATCACTTCATTGGCCGACTGGCACTTGGAATGAAAAAATGCAAATAAAAATTTGACAATATCTCGAAATTCCTTACTTTGACAGTACATATTTTTTTATTTTACTGAGTAATCTATGGATTGATATATATATTGAAAGAGGCAATCGTAAAATCTCTTTTTTAAGACGCAAAGTGAATTATATTCAACATCTCAAGACCAGATGGGAAATACAGACGAGTTTAGATAGTTGTTCAGAATTGTGTGTTTTACAGGAAAAGGTTGTTTTTGTGATATCAACGACAATATAGATTAATTTTGGTATGTCGTCTTAATTCAAATACGCCTACTCTGTCGCAAAAGCGAATGCTGCACATTTAAATGCATTTTTTGACTAAAGGAATGACAGCAGGTAAACACATATGAAATACATATATTGCACAATAACAAGGCAGCTAGTAGGTATTTTTCTGCGTTAAAAATTGTTGTTGGATGAAACATTTGGCCGAGAAGTTCATATTTGATCGGCGTAAAAATGATTTAGCACATCATTTTTGCTTGTGCTTAATTACCGTCATGTCCATTCGTCCGAATAACACTGTCGATTAAATTCTTACTTTTTCCTTTTCGCAATTCGCAGAACTGTTTTAAGGCAAATACGAAATATATTGTCACATATTCTGAATCACACAACTGCATATAAGTGGTACTACCTCTGCTGATACTGGTCATATTCATTTATGAAGCATAACCTGCACAAGTTATTTTCTTTCTTTCTTTAATATTATTTTCATGACTAAATTAGTGAGTGAATATGGTTTGAAGCCGCTTTGAGCAATAATCCATTGATATCAAGTTGGAGTGTGTGTCACCATTTCACAAATGTTGATTATCGAACCCGGGCCTTTAACTTGGCGAGTGAAGCCTTGAACCACCACTAGCACCAGACTACCCTACCGCTCCATATTCTAAAGAATCACGTCTACAACCTGCTAAATGGTATTCAGAAAGCATCACATGCTCTCACGTGTATGGACGTGGCTATATATCGTTAATGTTGTTTGAAATGGCAATATAGGAGTTACCTAAGCAGGATACGTAGGACTTCAGATACCGTAATACTTTCAAGCTGGACCTTCAATTATCAATAAACAAAAGTCGACCTGGTGCCCTTTTTCCCGAACTGAAATCCTATTCGCATTAATCCGTTTTCCACAGTCTGTTTTCGAAGACTCGAGGATAGAGCAGAAGGTCGGTTTCCCAATTCTCTGGCAGCCTAATACCAAAAGACGTGAAAATATGCCTGTCTGGCATTATTTCCTTGAATGCCGATGAATTTTGAAAAGTGCCCACCTTTGTGCGAGAATTGCGGTCGCCTGCCATCTATAACATTATGCAGTGATGTTGAACAGCATAGATGCTGATTCAGGTGTGTATATTAATTAAGAAATATTGATAGTAGCGGGTAACCTCGCCTAGGTGAACACTACCAAGCTGATGTCCTGATGTCACGTGATTACGTTGTCAATCGAGCGGAGACATACAGAACTAGTCCAGAGGAATTCCACAATGTCTAAAAATAACATTAAAAATCATAAGGGAAAACTGAGATCAATTAAGGCGATATATGATGCAGGCTTTGAAGCCAGACAGACCATGTAATGTCGGGTCAGCTAAATGAAGCGTCCATTCGAAGCTATAACAGAGAATGCTCGACTTAACAAAAATCCAACCGCGCCGCCTCAGGCGATAATCCCCGTCATTAGCAGCCGGATTATGACTCAAAGACACACCCAAAGTTCACAGAGCGTTAATATCTCTCGATTTTCATCAATATCCGGGTCTGGATTTCTTTCCAATGCTAACTTTTACTGGGATCAACTTTTATTTCAAGCGAATGACAATGACGCAGCCGCCATTTACTGCCGTTTGTGAAACCCAAGGGATGTCATACCAAATGAAATGTTTGGGACGGATGACGTCACGAGGTCACGACTCTCCGCGTTGATATATATACACTTCAAAAACAGCTAAGCACCCCCTAATATTACATATGATAATACACTACCATGATGCTTAATGTTGATGGCAATACAAATTATGATATTAATGTTGTTTTGTCCGAATAATGTAACCGTTCATGCGTGGAGGTGACGTCCCAATGTTCCGTGTTTTGCACGTGCATCATGCCCCCCTAACACTCAGCAGAAGACGGTATGTTCACGCAGCAAATACTGGTACTGAAAACAGTGTTAACTGATTTGTGTAGTCGTCAAGCCTGAAAATGGCAAGAAGGAGATTATATAAAGCACTGAGAAAGAGAATCATTTGTATGCATGCCACAGGGATGTCTCTCAAGGCGATTGGACGTCAACTGGGTTACCATTATTCAGTAATCAGCCAACTAGTGCGAAAACACGTCCAAACCAATTTAATAAAGGACCTGCCTACAGTACGCCCTCCTGTGACGTCAGGACGTGGAAACATGATATTACTGCTAATAGTGCGAAGAAATCCATTTGCGATGAGCACCTACCTGAGGGACCCGTGAAGATTCCGGGGTAGAATAGGTCTTCAGCAACCCATGCTTGCCGTAAAAGGCGACTATGCTTGTCGTAATAGGCGACAAACGGGATCGGGTGGTCAGGCTCGCTGACTTGGTTGATACATGTCATCGATCCCAATTGCGTGGATCGATGCTCATGATATCAATCACTGGATTGTCTGGTCCAGACTCAATTATTTACAGACCGCCGGAAGACAGCCTAGCTTCTGTTGTGATTAACAACTTTCTTGACGCTTACCTCTCCAAAATAATGTCGTCTAATATATGCTGTCATTAAGTTGCGAGCGCATCGAATCTCCAGAAATGATGTCGTGATAGAACAATGTTTTATAGTGAAATAAACTAGGCTTCATTGTTCTCTGCGATGTAGCGCGTAGCTGTATTATATTTACAAATAATTGATTGGTTAGAGTAAGGGTCTTAGTTTATTGATAGTGAACATATCACCATATTTTTCACGATATGTTCTTATAAATATATGCTTATGATATAGAATCATACCCTAGACTCTCTCTCACTCTCTCTCTCTCTCTCTCTCTCTCTCTCTCTCTCTCTCTCTCTCTCTCCTTGTCCCTTTGTATTTATTCATCTCACTCAAAAATAAAGCGTTGATAAAAGACAAACATTTTTTGGGCTGTATGTGAAACCAAAATATATATTTGTGTAATGTAACATCTGTGCATCAAAATGGTATGACTTAACTAATTGCCAATGAAATAACGTTAAGGTAACAGTTGTAGATACTTTACAGTATGGTGAACTCTTATGATGGCGAATACATGGGCATTATGCATTTGCTTTCAGGATATGTGCCCGTGCATTTGCAGGTATGTACCTATAGATAAATTGTATTGCAATTTCGTGTAAATATGTCCGGAAATGGTGTAGCCTGGTGTCTTTTTTCAAGGTCCCCGGATGTGATTAAGAAATAATGTTTGCCATGATTGAATATTAACGTGTAAAAAACGTTTGGTTTCTTAACAAATAACGCACTAATGGTGCCACATACATACTGCAACAAACATCATTATCCAATATGGACTTTTTCGCCTCATAAAATTACGCTATATAATGCCGTTAACTGTTATTACCACACAAATTGCACCAGGCATTGCTATACGCTGGGAAATTTCGCACGTGTGTGTTCATCATGGAATGAAGATATGAACATACAACAACCAACTTCACGCTTCACATAATGCACTCTACACAAACATCACTTTACATATACTCCACCTTTTACATACCACACCCTCCACAGAAAGCCTAAAACACAAACTGCACCATGCAACACTGAAACCGACAGATACTGCACCCCATACACACTGTACCCTATACATACTGCACCCAACACACACATACCCCACACACACTGCACCATGCAACACTGAAACCGACAGATACTGCACCCCATACACACTGTACCCTATACATACTGCACCCAACACACACATACCCCACACACACTGCACCATGCAACACTGAAACCGACAGATACTGCACCCCATAGACACTGTACCCTATGCATACTGCACCCAACACACACATACCCCACACACACTGCACCATGCAACACTGAAACCGACAGATACTGCACCCCATAGACACTGTACCCTATGCATACTGCACCCAACACACACATACCCCACACACACTGCACCATGCAACACTGAAACCGACAGATACTGCACCCCATAGACACTGTACCCTATACATACTGCACCCAACACACACATACCCCCCACACACTGCACCATGCAACACTGAAACCGACAGATACTGCACCCCATAGACACTGTACCCTATACATACTGCACCCAACACACACATACCCCACACACACTGCACCATGCAACACTGAAACCGACAGATACTGCACCCCATAGACACTGTACCCTATACATACTGCACCCAACACACACATACCCCACACACACTGCACCATGCAACACTGAAACCGACAGATACTGCACCCCATAGACACTGTACCCTATGCATACTGCACCCAACACACACATACCCCACACACACTGCACCATGCAACACTGAAACCGACAGATACTGCACCCCATAGACACTGTACCCTATGCATACTGCACCCAACACACACATACCCCCCACACACTGCACCATGCAACACTGAAACCGACAGATACTGCACCACATACACACTGTACCCCACACATACTGCATCATACTCATCCTACACACCCTTGGCGAGCTAAATATTAGTGTTTCTTCCTAATACAGGATATTTACTATCCCCAAACACACAAGCGTGATAACCTCTTTATCATATAATGTCATTCTTCAATTCTGTGCTCGAAGGTCTCTTCTCATCTCTCACAAACGTAATTATATGTTTTCTTCGAATGTGCGCATGCATATATATTACGTCAGAAGATAAGTGAGATGTCAATCGGACAGTGATAGTAGCCAGTTGAAACCTGTTTCCCATACATGAACAGTGGCGTAACCATATATGTGCAAAACGAAAACTATTTACACAAATTGTTTTGCTTGCCTTTCGCGGCAATCCATTGGTCTGCCTTTAAAGAGTAACTGCCCAAAATGGAGTAAAAGGGAAGCTACTCAGAATCTAGTCTATGGGATGTCACGGCCCCAGTCAGATTTTGTTGAGAGTCGTCGTGTCCTGTCAAAACGTTACGAAGTGCAGTCAGAAGTACTCACATCAGTCAGAAGTACTCCAACATATCTCAGCCAAATACAACTGTTTTAATTTGTGGAAATGATTCCAAGCTGCAGAGGTCTACAAGCGTAGCTATGGAAACTGATCCCTCTTGGCTCGTGCCCTCGCAAAATTGTTTCGCAATTTATATCTTCAAAACTTGTAAAGTGTCTTAGCTACGTCACTGTAGACACTGATTGTCGGTATCTTAAACTATTGTTTTCATAACGATAGCAATTATC
Source organism: Haliotis rufescens (assembly GCF_023055435.1). Lineage (NCBI taxonomy): Eukaryota > Metazoa > Mollusca > Gastropoda > Lepetellida > Haliotidae > Haliotis > Haliotis rufescens. The sequence goes on along the minus strand of NW_025963832.1, from coordinate 114,371 downwards.
CCAGTAGTTTCTCCAAATTCACAGTGGTTAGTTATGACTCGATAAACGAATGACAAGGGCGACGTCATGTTTGTTTATGATCACGGAAAGTAGTCCCTACTTGACCTTAGATAATTTCATCTCTATCCCAATATGACCCCAACGGATATCCTTTTTTTATCCGTTGGCTTTATCCTGCCGAGAAACATACCCATTAAATGATACAGCACCCTTCACATACACCACTCATTATATACTACAACCATCACATACTGTAACCATGACTCACTGAACCAAACTCATATTGCACCTTCAGCATCCTATACATACTGCACCCTACAATACTGCATCCTATAGATACTGCGCCCTACAATACTGTACCCTACAATACTGCATCCTATACATACTGCACCCTACACATACTGCACCCTACAATACTGCATCCTATACATACTGCACCCTACACATACTGCACCCTACAATACTGCATCCTATACATACTGCACCCTAACCCTACAATACTGCATCCTATACATACTGCACCCTACACATACTGCACCCTACAATACTGCATCCTATACATACTGCACCCTACACATACTGCACCCTACAATACTGCATCCTATACATGCTGCACCCTAACCCTACAATACTGCATCCTATACATACTGCACCCTACACATACTGCACCCTACAATACTGCATCCTATACATACTGCACCCTACACATACTGCACCCTACAATACTGCATCCTGTACATACTGCACCCTGCACATACTGCACCCTACAATACTGCATCCTATACATACTGCACCCTACAATAATGCATCCTATACATACTGCACCCTAACCCTACAATACTGCATCCTATACATACTGCACCCTACAATACTGCATCCTATACATACTGCACCCTGCACATACTGCACCCTACAATACTGCATCCTATACATACTGCACCCTACAATACTGCATCCTATACATACTGCACCCTGCACATACTGCACCCTACAATACTGCATCCTATACATACTGCACCCTACAATACTGTACCCTACAATACTGAACCCTATACACACTGCACCCTACACATACTGCACCCTACAATAATGCATCCTATACATACTGCACCCTAACCCTACAATACTGCATCCTACACATACTGCACCCTACAATAATGCATCCTATACATACTGCACCCTAACCCTACAATAATGCATCCTATACATACTGCACCCTAACCCTACAATACTGCATCCTATACATACTGCACCCTACAATACTGCATCCTATACATACTGCACCCTGCACATACTGCACCCTACAATACTGCATCCTATACATACTGCACCCTACAATACTGCATCCTATACATACTGCACCCTGCACATACTGCACCCTACAATACTGCATCCTATACATACTGCACCCTACAATACTGTACCCTACAATACTGAACCCTATACACACTGCACCCTACACATACTGCACCCTACAATAATGCATCCTATACATACTGCACCCTAACCCTACAATACTGCATCCTACACATACTGCACCCTACAATAATGCATCCTATACATACTGCACCCTAACCCTACAATAATGCATCCTATACATACTGCACCCTAACCCTACAATAATGCATCCTATACATACTGCACCCTAACCCTACAATAATGCATCCTATACATACTGCACCCTACACATACTGAACCCTATACATACTGCACCATAAATAAAAAAAACCTCCCAAGCCAAACAGTGATGGAGCTAAAAAAAGATAAGGTGCTCATGGCTTGGAGTGATCAGTCAACGGGGCATACCTTCAAGAAAGCCAGACAATAGCTTGTGTTCACAACTGAAGCCAATGGTATACATTCGTACAAGCAACAATGTACTTTAAAAAAACCCATTGTTTTATCTTTTTTGGTTCAGTGTGATGCCAAGTTATCCTTTCATGTTCATCTTGCTACTGGCCAGTACGACACTGTGTTTTCGTTGGTTATCAATCAATGTTGTTATTGTTGGCAGCACAACAGCAGATGCTGCAGCAAGAGCAGACGTGAACAACAATGGAAAAAACAACATTTTCGCAACTTTTGATTCCTTTGCAGGAACATTAAATCATGCATTGAAACATATGTTTGAAATCTGAATTCGAAACATCAAAAGCATATGATAACATGGGTTGTCAGTAAATGACATATTATAAGGTATTTTATAACATTGGGGAATTGGTCACACTCGTTTTGTTCGAATATTTGTAATAATGATGCTTATGATGACAGAATCACGGGCAAGCTTATATTTGCTCCACATGATGAAAAAAACATCATGCATACATGTTTTCGTTAAACAAAACATATTAAAAAACAAGATCATCTTCCACATACATATGCACAAGTTCTATACGTATTTTGAAAAGGTGTATGTACTCATTAGCCATTGTCCCGCTTCGGTTGGTTGGCCAATACACTCCATTTGGAGCGAAGTCTAAGATCGTGCATCCAAGTGGGTTGTACCACCATCCAATATTCTTCACCTTGGCACAGTCATTGATGTCCCTGTCATATGTTCCGAAACGAGCTCCGTTCAAGTTCTTGCTTGGATCACCTCCGCCCCCGAAACCATCAAGATAAACCCCGCTATTGTAGGGGCTTTTTTCATTTGTTTCAGCGTGATCCCAGTGCAATGCATACCCCTCTGCTTCTGAGTCCACACGGAAGTTTCTGTACCATAGCTGACCTCTATCTTTCCCCAAAATAGTCATTGTCACAGTCATGTCGTACGTACCCTGTTTTGTCAACTGATGAAAATTTTCGAGGCCAAGAAAGTAAAACGAAGCGGTCATAAGGGGTAGACCATATTTCATCACCTCCCACGTCCTGGAATAATTAAGATTATACACAAATACGATATCTGTTACAGCGTAGCCATAATCACAGATCCATTCAAAGATGTAGTCCGCCTCAAGTGGTTGAATTTGGTACAATGCATACCCTCCTGGTGTCTCGTTGCAATCTGGAATGTGATAAAACAGTATTCGTGTATGTTATAAAAAATAGAAAAATGTAAATAAAACAACCTGGAACGTCTAGAAGTCCCCAGAAATCATAGCAACAGCTTTGGTCTGTGATATGTTCGTTGGTTAAGGTCAAATATATTGTCATGCAGTTGGGATACTATGACATGCAAACAGCGAAGTCACCGAGCCTAACCACCCAGTACTTTTAGGTACCACCTCGAGAAGCATAGGGTACAGTGTACCTATTTCCCTACCCGGAATCCCAACGCGTGTTTGGCGAATACATTAATACCAATACTCTTATCAAAATAATGTGCCTTATCTATAGCTAACACAATAGCATCCCTAGCATCCCAGCCATATCCATGTTTGTTGTGGGCTGAACCCTTGTGTCAATGGAAGATTTAGTCTGGTTCATGGGATATCTTTGTGGTCATGACATCTGAATTCTGAGTTTCTTTGGTAAATTATCTAAGGCCGAAACAGTGAGTGAGAAGCAGATTAACGTCGCATCGGCATTATTGCAGTCATATAGCGACGAGACCAAGTTTATATATTTACAAGTGAGTCATTTATGCAAAGTTATATTTAACAACAAATTTCATCGAATACATTTGGGCATAACAATAGCAACCATACAGTTTAAAACGGTGCTAAAGGCCACAAAAAACCAAAGCTGGGCCACCTGGCTGGGGATCTAGGGGACTTACAGTACCTCAACTTCCTGCACGTTACCCCATCAGGATTTACATCATCACTGAAGGTACTGGTGTTTGGGCACAATTCTAGCCAATATGTTAAACAAAACCAGCAATGATTGGGCTTAAAACAATGGTTGATGACAGTTACATCGATGATAGTCACAAACAACAAGCAATTAACTGTTCACATACATATTTAATTTTTTGTATTCTAACCAATTTCTTTCAAACAGCTGATGATAAGATGCCCGCTGACACGGGGAAACAGATCTTTCAGAGTTACGGGTGATCATATGAATCCCTTGCGATTGCAATTTGTGCTTGACAGTGAACCTTTCATCACAAGGGATACATTTAGGAGGTTCGTCCTCATCTGTCTTAAGCAGATATTCGTGGGTAAACCGACTGTGGCTAATACGACCTCGTCATGTCTTAACTGACAACCCAAGTAGGTATGACCGATTGTTGGTTTTAATTCGTAGAGTTAATTGCTTCCTACCTGGGTGTCCCACTGCTTTTGCATGCGATTCCGAGTATAACTTTTAAAAGTTGGTTTGAAATTGCTGAACGGGATACGTAGTGGAGATAACAGTTTGTCAAGAGCTGCTTTAGCTGCAGCATTGACCTTTGAGTTACCTGTGATGCCTACATGACTTAGTAACCAGCAAAAGACGATGTCACATTGGCCAGTGGAAAAAAAAAGATCATTATAGAGTTCTTAAATGTAAAAGATAATAGGGTGTATTTGTGAGACACTTTTAAGTGCCTGAAGGCAAGATAACGAATCAGAGAAGATGATGAAATTTTAACATTGGTTTTGCTGTTAGGATAGCTTTGGCCTCAGCAGTAAAAAATGAACCAAAATCTGGGATTCTTGAGGAGAAAGTTCTGGATCCAATGATGGTGGCACTTGCAACTTTGCCACCACCCTTAGACCCCTCTGTAAAAATTGACCTGTGAGAATTATATTAGCAGCGTAATTGGTTATATGATTGTTGATATACCAGAGGATTGGTATCCGACGTTTTAGATGGGTAAGAGTGAGGTCTACTTTTGGCTTCACCATATGCCAGGGAGGAGAAGACAGAAGACGGTAAGGTGATATAATATTTAGATCTATTTTAGCTGCAGTGATGTGTGGTTGAATTCTGATTCCAAGTGTTGGAACCAGGTTTGATAGATTTTGAAACAGGTTTTCATACTGAGGGTGGAAAACACAATTGTATTTGAGTGCAATTTAGTGATGTATTGCACTGAAAGTTTAATGCGGCGCAGTTCGAGTGAAGGTTCATCTGCCTCCACATACAAACGGTCCACAGGAGAGGTCCTAAAAGCTCCCAGACAGAGTCTTAGGCCCTGATGGTGTATTGTGTCAAATGTTTCTAAATTGCAGGCTCCACCATAGACAATGGAACAATAGTCTAGTTTGGAGCGTAATAACAATCTGTACAAGTGAAGGAGGGTGGTCTGATCCCCTCCCCACTCGGAATTTGAAACGACTTTAAACAAGTCGAGAGCTTTCAGTCGAGACAAGATAGACACAATTTTATGGATAACAACTTCTTTAATACTGTAAAAAGCGACGTTTCGGTATAGATCCTTATACCGTTGTCAAGCAAGACTGAATGACTGAATGACTGAAGACTACCTATGTTATCCTACTCATGTATGCCCTTGTTGTTACTGTTAATCCTCTACTGTTAATCCTCCACTTGCTATATATATTCTGCACTATGTCCCTCATTCAGTCTTGCTTGACAACGGTATAAGGATCTATACCACTTTAATACTACTGTTATCAGCACGCCTGTTCACTCCCTGTTTAGGGAAACATATGCCTAATCCATGACAACTTTGAAACAATGTATCGTCCTTATAGCTACTTCAAATACTTGGTTATGAGCACTTTTCGTTTTTAAAGACAATTGTTTGCGAAAACTGAAATAGTCCCAACTCCACCTAAATCCGAAAGTCTAAAAATGTAGGAAAGCTTCAGTTTTAATGACATACCAGGTTTGGGACAAATTATACCAAACACTTTGAAAGAGATATGTTTGTATGTAACATCCTTCTAAGAAATTTTCTTAAATAACCGACCCTGTCGATCGATTGCAGACAGAGTTGGTCCCAAGCAACTATGATGGTTATAAGAAGCGACCAAATGGATAAGTTGATAAGATTTTGTGACTTGTTTTATTGCGTGTCATCGTACCCTTATGGCGTTGCAGGTTGCGCACAGAATCGATAACTGGATTGTCTGAACAATATGTTTAAAATACCGCCCACTGTCTTGACACTGTGAGCACGGTGGACAGGGGACCCCCCACAATGCGTTTACATATATTTTACTTTCTCAATAATTTTAGTATCTTTAACATTCTCGTTACATCAGTTAATTTGTTAACATTGCACATCAAAAGTTGTGAAGACATCAAAGGCTGTTGCTGGATCATTGCTCTACATAAACGCTGTCTACTGGAAAGCTGAAGTCATCACTCATACAGTCTAGAGGAGAGTGTTTGCCATTCTGAATCATTTACAATGTATATATTTTAATTTGGAGGCGATGCACTTGAAACATGCAGGTGCCTTTTCGACAGAACCGGAAGCCTGGTTCTGAGTCCTAGTATACGTAGGTACAAAATTACCGTTGAGCAGCACATTTCTTGTTGTAAAAGATGCTGCGTAGATTTGTCTATGTCCGTGATGACAATTTACTGCGGAGCATCCAGTTGTACTTCAGAGAAATGATTGTGGCACGACCCGTGAAGATCCGGGGTAGAATAGGTCTACAGCAACCCATTCTTTCCATAGAAGGCGACTTTGCTTGTCGTAAAAGGTGACTAGGCTTTTCGTAAGAGACGACTGACGGGATCAGGTGATCAGGCTCGCTGACTTGGTTGATGCATGTCATCGATTCCAATAGCATGGATTGATGATCATGATATCAATCACTTGATTGTCTGGTCCAGCCTCGATTATTTACAGACCGCCCTCATATAGCTGGACTATTGCTGAGTGCGGTGTCTTATAATTGTAACATACATCAATGCTCTCAGACTAATTTTGCATATAATATATTGCTCGGTTATATATTGAACTGTCTTATCATTGTTACAAACATCAATGCTCTCAGACTAATTTTACATATGATATATTGCTCGGTTATATATTGAACTGTCGAATAATTGTTACAAACATCAATGCAGACTAATTTTACATATGATATATTGCTCGGTTATATATTGAACTGTCTTATAATTGTTACAAACATCAATGCTCTCAGACTAATGTTACATATAATATGTCATAATCTAGTCCTTGAAAGGCATTAAGAAGTGATGCACATGAGGAAGATAAGTTATAGATGTCAACGTCTTTATTATGAGGAACACAAGTACTTAATCGTTCATCTTAGTCTTTTGAAGGAGAAAGAACATATTCCAAAATGTTGTGTCCCTCATAATAAAGACGTTGACATCAATACGTTCTCTTCCTTATGTGATAATGTAGTTTATGATTAGTATTTTATTGCATTACTATTACTTCTTTTGGTTACAATACGGCTAAAATACCGCAAATATGATGTTATATTGAATCACACTCACTAAGTCTCCGATTGTCCTATTTAGTCACTGATCAAGACTTGCAACGGAGATACAGGAATATATTCTACTAGGGTCCCCATGGAGTTAGAAAAACATTAACGCACCATTGCCGTCTGGGTACAGTCATCATCAGCCGGAAGTCCAGTACAGGTTCCAGCGGCATAAAAACTGCTCAGCTGACAAGTGTAGCCATCAGGATTCTTGCAATAAGATGCTGAGAGACAATCTGGGTTATTCAGGCAGATTACAGAACATTCGATCTTGCTTCGGGCTGGTTGGACTATCACAAGACCACTGTTTGACCTTGTTGATGGGCAGATCATAAACGGAACACGCCTCCTTTTAGCATCAACTGCCAAGGCGAAGATACATAGTATCAGCATGAATGCTGTTACAAACTTCATTATTTCTCTCAGTCAGCTGAAACCTGGTCCCTAGAATTTGAAATCATAATGACTGTAATAATGTTTTGTATTGATGAAGAATGCAAGATAAACAAGAGTCATCAGAATGATGACCTATCCCCCCGGCAGGTGTCTGTAAAGTAACCACTAGTAAATGTGCAATTCTGTATGTAATGAGTCAACAGATGAATGTTCTTTAAGAAGCATACATTGTTTACCCACTGAATGGTTTTCGAATTCTGCCCCGGAAATGAACCCCATCCCGAATTGAGTCTATGTCCAACTTCATTCCATAAAAAAAAAATAAAAAAAAAATATCAAAAGGCACCACTTCAGTATGTGCCTGATAGATTTGTCAAGTTTCGATCAAATACACTGAATGGTTTTTGAATTCTGCCCCGGAAACGAACCCCATCCCCAATTGAGTCTATGTCCAACTTCATTCCATAAAAATTTAAAAAAATAAAAATTAGAAAAATCCTAAAATATCAAAAGGCACCACTTCAGTATGTGCCTGATAGATTTGCCAAGTTTCAATCAAATACATTGAATGGTTTTCGAATTCCGCCCCGAAAAAGGAAATGATTACGGACGGACAGACAGACTGGCTGATCGCTATATCCCCCTGCATTATATGTCGGGGGGATAAAAAGTGAAGGTGAACTTACTTTAATTCATGGTAATATTATGGCTGAATTTATGTTGTTTTATAGTTAGAATGTTTTAGTTCATCTGCTTCCTATGTCAAAGAAATTATGTCCTGTCCTGAAAAAGATTATTGTCAGTGCGTTTGATGATAACATTTGTTTAATTTTCGACACCATCTCTGAAACTACAGGACCTACATTACGTCGTTACATTGTGTCATTCTAAACAGTGACATCACGGCAGAAGTCATCAAATTGTGAACGGAAAGCCATAAACAGTAGCGACAAAAAATAAATCTGGAAATTGCGATGCCATAGGCCACATGTGCGCCTATTAAATACGAGTGTGTTGGTGAACTGGGTTTAACGCCGCTTTTTAACAGTAACCCAGCTATATCGCGGCGTGTCAACTTAGTGTGTGAGGAAAGGCCGAAGTGATGCAGGTCTCAGACGTTTACCAAGAGCTTGGGTGTGGTGCTGACAAACCTAGAAACATAATCGGGGTGAACCGGGACTCGAACTCCTAATCTCAGGTTTCTGGCGTGCCAAAGGGATGCAACTCTGCACAGCGAATCGTGGCTCCTTAGACGACTGGGCCACTTGGTGAGTGGCATTAGAGTAAAATTATGGTTCGCAACATTGTCTTTTGTAAAATATAGGTTTTCTTTAGATATTACTTTACAAATTTATAGGTTTTACTACATTCTTGACGAGTATATAGCTATGAGATTCTTAACAGGTTCTGATGTATAGCTTGGTGCCATTTTGAAACATACGTATATTTGATATGTATTTTAAATAAACAATCATGGAAAATGAACTCACCGTTATTGAGTCAGTTCGCCTGGGCTCTAATGCTGACAGCTAATAAAAATAGCAAATATTCCCCCTCCTGAATATTTTTCATTTGCTTCACTGTCAGCTCTAACCGTCAACGTCTTTGACTGTCTGCAAGTCACTGCTAGGCTTGAAATTATTCATTTACCATTTATGCTGAACCAATATGAACTGCCAAATTTGTTCTAAAGACATCTCCTGAGCGAACATCTAGGCTACACAAACAAGCGAGACACTGAATGTTGTGAAATACACATAAGGATGGAAAATCATTCTCGTATGCACTTTCGTCTTCGATCGTAATAACATTGATAAGTTGAATCGATAAATTAAAATATACTAGGAAATATCACATGTGAATAATATATATATATTTATATATACAAAACAAATTTTTGATACATTCGTTTTTGTCTCATATTATATATTTAAGAGATTCTATTTATCAAAGAGTAAGCGACAGTTTAGATGATCTCTGGATAAGGATGTAGTGTCATGCATTATTTCACTAGCTCTGTTGAACATTTGAAAATAAAGACAACAGAAACACCAGAAAACAGAGATTAGATTTAGCGTGTTCTTGTAGTCATAAGGGGCGGTCGAGTAGCCTAGTGGTTAAAGCGTTCGCTCGTCACGCCGAAGACCCGGGTTCGATTCCCGACATGGGTACAATGTGTGAAGCCCATTTCTGGTGTTATTGCTAGAATATTGCTAAAAGCGGCGTAAAACCATACTCACTCACTCACTCACTTGTAGCCATAAAATTTCTAAGATAATGTGAAGGTTACCGTATCTAAATCAAATTTAGGGTGTGAATGGAATACTTAGTGAAATTGTGTGTTTATATATATCTAATATGTTTTTGTTTGTGTGATGTCATTTTCCAAAAATCCCTGTGACAGTATAGAATATATGCTGCCATTGAATTCATATATGAGGCCGGACCATAAAAACACGATACACGGATACATGGATACTGAGGAACACACATTTCACTTACTTCTTTCCAGCGTATCCGTATGTGACTAATATTGTATTTCTGTATGTTTAATTTACATTCATTGATTCAAATTTGTGTCTGTTCTTCGTTGGCTATAAAAAATACACGATTGAAATAGATTTGTGCAATATTTTCATGATGTCTCTTATTGCTAAATAATATCCACCAACTATTCAATACCAAACGAAAGCAACTAATGAACAGTTATTTTGCAAATGGTGATGAAAACTAAAATAGTTATGACTGACTGATTGAGTTAAACTTCAAAGACACATTTGAATGTCTCAGCCAAGTTTCTGATTCTCACTACAAACGGTTATCTTAAAAAATGTCCCAACAAAGATATGCCTTTTATAGAATGATTGAATGACATTAAATGATAACCCACGCTCATGTATATGGACATGGTGCTTTGTAATAGACATTAGTGTAATTATTGACACAAAATTAAAGTAAATTAATTTCAACTGCTTTAAGTTAAGTTTTGTTATTCTAACAAGGAAGCTTTACACCTCTATATACAAAAGGTGCAGCAAATGTTGTTTCTAATGATAAACATTTACCACGAATGTTGAGTAGATAAACCCGGTAATGTGTCTCACGAGAAAGACAAATATTTTGTGCCATATTCTTACCACTGATGAATATATGCGCTTTGGACTGCCGTAAAATCTGTACTAACATACAAACAATCTGAATGACATATTTTGGCAAACAATCAGACAGCATACGTGTAACTTTAGTAATTAAAGTGACATTGTTCATGTCGTCGACTTATTTTGATTTCAAACAATGTATTTAACCACTTGTAAGAGGAATGCCATACCTCAGCACCGCACTGTGATAGGAAGTGGGCAATTTACTGAAAGCATTTTATGAAAACAATCAACAGAAACTAAGAGTCATACTATGTTGTATAATTTATTTACATTGATATTGCAGCAGGCAAATCAATGCAGATTAGATACGCTGAAGGTTGCATGTTTCCTCGCCATCTTGATAGGACTAATAAAAGCAATATTTACCAAAGACTGTAATTTTGTTGTGAGGTATTTTGAAAAAAACTTCTATGAGGGCACCATAAAGAAAGCAATTGGTTGTGGCAACCAGCATCCACCGTTGCCCGTATGACTCAAACACCAAAAGCTTTAATTGATTCAACATTTTCAAAGTCAAATCCAAAATAAAGACAAGGGACAATTGTTCTAAAAAAACAAACTATGTGGTCTCTTCCAATAATTTAACACTGCTCTCAACGCATTTGGCCGCGGAATAGTTCAGCAAATTATTTCAATTTGTTTAACGTATCATGGCAAAAATAATGAGAGACAGACATATAGACAGACAGACAGACAGACTGACTATAGCATAATCAAGGTCATATAAGTCACTTTCTTCAGTGAAGAACCGGGGTAGACCACCCGATCCCGTTAGTCGCCTATTACGACAAGCATGGTCGCCTTTTACGACAAGCATGGGTTGTTCCACCCCGGATATAACTTCAATCCATAAATAAACGGCATGTGGGAATTGTTTATCGCACAATAAAACACTGCAGGAAGAATAAACCACGAATCGTTTCTTTCTTTTGTGAGATATCAACATTAAGTACCGTTTTTTTTCATTATGTTGATTAAATGGTACAAGCTTTACAATTATCTACCCATTTTTTATTATATAATGTTGACTCCCTGAGTAGAATCTGTACCTGGGAAATGTGTGACAAGTCAATTTTACGAACAGGTGGATTACGTTTTGTATTTTCCGCATGTTCTCACAACCTTCACGTCGAATATCTGTACCTTTTCTCTCAATGCCGATTGTCATAACTCTTCCAAGTTTGGATACGATCGTTCGGTCACTGCGTTTATCTCCGTAGCCCAGCTACCGTTATGATGAACAACTTTCTTGACGCTTCCCTCTCCAAAATAATGTCGTCCAATATATGCCGTCATTAAGTTGCGAGCGCATCGAATCTCCAGAAATGACGTCATGATAGAACAATGTTTTATCGTGAAATAAACAATGCTTCATTGTACTCTGCGATTTATCGCGTAGCTATCTTATATTTACAAATGATAGATTGGTTAGAGTAAGGGTCCTAGTTTATTGATAGTGAACTTATCACCATATCACTAAATCACCATATTTTTCATATGCTCCCTTTTTTATGACAATCCTTTGCAGGTGTGTGCAACGGGCGGACCGGTGGTGCAGGATACGCTCATCTTTTTATGAACACATGGTACAATGTGTCATCAATATGTTATAGTGATCCATAAATATATGCTTATGACTCTCATTCTCCTTACCCTTTTGTAGGTATTCATCTAAATCATTTTTGGGGCTCTATGTGAAACCAAATAAATATTTAAATAATGGCGTGACTAAACTTATTGCCAATGAAAAAACGTTAAGGAAACAGTTGTAGATAATTTACAGAAGCAGTGAACTCCTATGATGGCGAATTCATGGGCATTATGCATTTGCTTTCAAGATATGTGCCCGTGCATTTGCAGATATGTACCAATGGATAAATTGTAATGCAATTTCGTGTAAATATGTCCTGAAAATGGTGTAGCCTGGTGGTTTTGTCATGTTTCCCGGATGTCATTAAGAAAGAATGTTTGTCACGATTGAATGTTAACGTGTAAAATACGATTGTTTACTTAAGGAATTACGCGCTGATGGTGCCACATACATACAACAAAAAACATCAATATCCAATATGGTCTATTTCATCTCATAAAATGACGCTACATACCGTTTACTGTTATTACCAAATAAATTGCACCAGGAATTGATATACGCTGGGAAATTTCGCATGTGTTCGGTCCTAATGGAATGAAGATATGAACATACAACGACAAACATCACTCTTGACATAATGCACTCCACACAAACATTGCTTTACATTTACTGCCCATACTGCAAGATACAAACACTGATACTGCACACCCCACACTCTGTACCCTACCCATACTTCGTTTTACCAAAGATGCTCAAGTTAAATGTCATAGCTGATAACAAATGATCACTGTCTACCATGATACCTTTCTTGGTGTATCAAAGAGACTAAACTGATCAATTGACATGAAGTAGCTTACACATTTTTGTAGGATGTAGCTTGCATTGTTTTAATAACATTCTATTATAAAAAAATACGCAAAATGGAATCGTTTGCTATTTCTAACTTTGTATACCACTTCTCAACCTTTGGTATTGGAAATGGGTTTAATTTATTCGGTGTCTTGTGAAGAGTCTATGTAACGAGAAACCGATGCCAGTGTATAATTGATTTGGACGAAAGTTCATCATTATTGTCAATCTGGTATTTTCAATCTGATGTGGCTCATAATCCATGTTTCCATTATTATTTCACAACATTGGCATATGAGCCACCTTCTGGCCCTCACATCTCAAGCAATTCAATCATGGCTAAAAAAAACCCTTCCAAGGCAAACAGTGTTGGAGCAAGAAAAAATTAGGTGCTCATGGCTTGGAGTGATCAGCCAACGGACCATAACTTCAAGAAAACCAGACAATAGCTCTGTGTTCACACAGCCAATGGTAGTTATTGTTCATGTGCAAACAACAATGTACTTAAAAAAACAATTTAGTATCTTCTTTGGTTCACTGTCATGCCAAGTTATCCATTAATATTTATCTGGCTACTGGCCAACAGGACACTGCTCATCCAGCCATGTTGTTATTTTTGGCAGCACAACAGCAGGTGCTGCAGCAAGAGCAGACGTAAACAACACTGGAAAACATATTTTCGCAACTTTTAATTCCTTTTCAGGAACATTAGATCATGCATTGAAACATATGTTTGAAATTTAACACACTGAATTCGAAACATAAAAAGGATATGCCAACATGGGTTGTCAGTAAATGACATATTATAAGGAATTTTACGACGCATGGGAATGGCCACAATCGTTTTATGCGAATATTTGTAATAATGATCCGTATGATGACAGAATCACAGGTAAGCTTATTTTTGCTCCACCTGATGAATACACATCATGCATACATGTTTTCCTTAAAAACATCATATTAAAAAACAAGATCATCTTCCACATATATATGCACAAGTTCTATACGTATTTTGAAAATGTGTACGTACTCATTAGCAAAAATCCCACTTCGGTTAGTTGGCCAATACACTCCATTTGGAGCGAAGTCTAAGATCGTGCATCCAAGTGGGTTGTACGACCATCCAATATTCTTCACTTTGGCACAGTCATTTACGTCCTTATCATATGTTCCAAAACGAGCTCCGTTCAAGTTCTTGCTTGCATCACCTCCGCCCCCGAAACCATCAAGATAAACCCTGCTGTTGAAGCGGATGTCTTCGTTTTTTTCAGCGTGATAGTGCCATGCATACCCTTCTGTTTCTGAGTCCACATGGAAGTTTCTGTACCATAGCTGACCTCTATCTTTACCCAGAATAGTCAGAATCACAATCATGTCGTACATACCCTGTTTTGTCAACTGATGAAGACTTTCGAGGCCTAGAAAGAAAAAGGAAGCGGGCAGAATGGGTGGACCACTTTTCATCACCTCCCACGTCCTGGTATAATTCAGATTATAAGCAAACCAGAGAGTTGTTACATCGTAGCCATAATAACATTTCCATTCAAAGATGTAGTCCGACCCAAGCGGTTGAATTTGGTACACCACATTCCCTCCTGGTGTCTCGTCGCAATCTGAAATGTTATAAAAGAGTTCTCTTGTATCTTACCAAAATAGGAAAGTGTGGAAAAAACTGGAATGTTTCGAAATCTGTTTTCATGGGGCATTCTTGTGGTATGACATCTGAATCCTGTGTTTCATTGGGAAACTATCACGGGGCAAAAGTGCCTGACAATTATTATTTTACATATCACGGCATTATCGAGTTTTTTTGTGCCGAGGGTATAACATCAAGGTAAACATGGGACTGCAGGCTGGATTCTACTACAGCGTCCTATTTTGCCCTATTGGGAGAAGAGACAATATTGTTTCAGTGAGATGTGCCCATGTCTTGCCAGAGGTGAGTAAGTGAGTGAGTTATCATATAATGTCACATCGGCATTATTTCGCCCAAACAGCAACGAATACAAATTGATATATTTACAATTTAGTCATGAATACAAAGTTATATTTAAAAACAAATTTGTCAAACATGTTGGAGCTATAAGCCACCAGAAGCCAAAGCTAAGCCAACTCGATGGGGATCATGGGGACTTACAGTGCTTCAGCTTCCTGCATATTACCCCAGCAGGATATACGTCCTCACGTAAGCTGTTTGAGGTTGTGCACAATACCAGTCAATATTAGAAAATACTCCGCAATGACATGGCTTAAAAAAGTGGTTGATGATAGTTAAATAATTTACAATATGAATTAAATGTCACTTAAAGGGACGATAATTTCACGACAGGGCATTCGATACTCTTTGTTCATAAAAGCATCAGACCAAATTTAAAAAC
Source organism: Haliotis rufescens (assembly GCF_023055435.1). Lineage (NCBI taxonomy): Eukaryota > Metazoa > Mollusca > Gastropoda > Lepetellida > Haliotidae > Haliotis > Haliotis rufescens. Next base: position 98,689 of record NW_025963832.1, on the reverse strand, counting down.
AAGCAATAACTTAATATTTAACGTCACATCAGCAATATAGTAACAACACGTTATTCATTAGTAATTCATATATTTAGACGATGGAACTTGAATATCACAGATTCCATGTAAAACTAGTTGATAATATTTAAAAGCAGAAAGTATTAGTTAAGAACACAACCTAAGTTGATAATCATATACATGTAATGATTAATCGTCCTTTATATAGGTCCATAACTATTTTGTACACTGAAATATTGATCCCTTGTAAAGGAAACATCACTACAGTCAAGCAGGACTGGGATTCTTTCATCACAAGGAACATGAAATGGATGATCCTCACCTTTTCAATAAATATCCATAGGTACATATACTGTCGACAATACCTTAAAGCTAAAAGTTTGAAGGCACTCAATTTATTGAAAGTAGTTTCTAATTCCAAGGGGAGAGGAGATCAAACAACTCTCTTACGCTTGTCCAGAACACTGATCCATTCAAAACTTGATTATGGCTCCATCGCCTATGGTGGAGCCTGCAAAAGAAATTTACTAGATACTACCCATCCGCAGGGCTTTAGGCTTTGCCTTGGACCGTTTAGAACGTCTCCCATTCACAGTCTGTGTGTAGCCTTCTCTGAACGACGCCGTCTGAAATTATCTTTACAACGTGTCACTAAAATATATTATAATCAATCCAATCAAGCTTTTAAATGTATGTTTAATCCTCTCTACGAAGATCTTATCAATGAGAAATTAGCCCTCATTCCACCACTCGGAATCTGAATAAATTCTGACATTTCTGCTTCTAATATTAAACTCCAAGATATCGTTCCCCCTCAAGTTTTTGCATCACCTCTTTGCCAGAGGTAGACCTCACATTAACACAACTAAAGAAACCTGATACTAACCAATTAATTTACCAACAAGAATACAATCAATTAAGAAACACACATGCCGCTATCAATGGATCCACTACAATATCTTCAAGATGACCAGATAACAGTTCAATATTCACAGCAAAAGCAAATGCCATTTTAACACCTCTAAAGTATAACAACAGCAAATCTTTACATAAACAAGTCAATTTGTTTCCAGATTCTCTTCGTGCCTTCAGGCGATTAAAACAAGTCACATATTTCCCACTGTTAATCAAGATTCTTCAATTAATTTTTAATTTTGGTACTGGCAAATATGACATCGTCTTTTGTTGGTTACCCAGCTATGTTGATATCATTTGTAACACAATGGCTGATTCTGCTGCAAAAGCAACACTCAACATTTCTGATTACAAACCCGTGCTTAGATCTTACACATGTGATCTTATGCAAAAGAAGTGGGACGCCCAAGTAGGTATTAATCGATTACATGAAACAAAACCAAATATCGGTTACACACACTTGGGCTGGTTTGATGCTTTTATTCAGGTAATGAGGCCACCGGCCCTTTATACACGTTCAGAGTATGATGGCATACAAATATGACACAGCGCTGAATTATAAGATTTACAATGCAGTATTCAAACTGTTACTATTGAGTTAATTATATGACACAGGTATTCCCTTGAAAATGGAATTACGTTTCTTACCAGCAAGAAATACATATTTTGCTAAATTGTTGCAAATACTTTGATTAGTCGAGCTGAATAATAAGGACATTTTCTCACGACTTGGAAACATGTGATAATAATTGGGTATGAGATTAGACCGCAGATCAAGATAGAACGGACACACCATACAAAAGTGGAACTCATCTTCGATAGCACTTACAAAACGGAGGGGACAGAAACGTTCATGTCTTGGTATATTATGGTATCTGTCTGTTTCAACCATTAGACGATTATTGGATCCAAGAAAATTCAAGATATTAATTCGACATAATGTTACATCAATTAATCGAATCCAGTTATTATATGAAAATGTATCCCTTACTGCAGAGAACAATTCAAGCTTAGGACAAGATTCCGGTTATTGTGCAACACTTGATTTTCAAAGTCTACGCTCCTTTGCCTAAACTGATGTAAGAATAAGTCAGATCTACCAACACCCTGTTGAAGCCATACCTCTGCAAATCCGTAAGAAAACAGCAATGATTTAACCTTGAGTGCCCAGCAAGCGTTGCCATTCTCTGCCCTTTTATATTGAAAACTATACGTTTGGGCTGTCGGTCCAGATTTGAAGTGGTCATTATGCGACGATGTCTTATTGGCAGCAGCAGATATACTCATCAATATGTTTTGAAAGCTCAGGATCCTTTGTTTTGTATTCCGTGTGGAAGAATCACTGCTTGACTGTATTGATTTTTTCTTTAAAAGGATGAATATGTCAGTGTCAAAACAGTTAAGGATTTTTTAAGCATTGTTAATTTACCTTTAATCATCAACGTTATAAAATATATTCAACTAATTTAATGTAAAAGTATAAATCGGTGGTGTATGATTCTTAACTGAGATTGTTCGTGGCTATGCCCTCGACGGGGGCTGAAGTAACTTAATATTATTGACTCCGTGGTAGGGTATATACAACTGCCTTACTCAAAGTATACTTATATCTACCTGTATTTTAACTGCACGATATTCATTCACAATTAATCTCTAGCTAAACTTTTAACAATCGCCAGTAGCTAAGGGAAAGATGTAAATCCTGCTGGGAAACAATGGAGGTAGCAGAGGTTCCGTACGTACTTTGGTCCCTATTTAGGTGACCTTACAGTTGTTGCTCGCGGCCTATTGACCCATTTTCTATATAGTGTCATTGCCTAATAATCAGATTTTGTAATGTTCTGCAACTAGTTTTATGTCAATCTGTGATATATTGCTAGTTTGTTGAGTGCCGTTTTAGCTGCATCATCGGCCATTGCGTTACAACTGATTCAAACGTCGCTCGGTACCCAACAAAAACGATGTCATATTGGAACAAGAAATGATGTCTTACGAAGGCCTTTCATAAGTTTTGCAATTTCAATACAAGACCAAGTCGCAGAGTATCTTTTGCTTTTGCGGCAGCATCGGCTCTTGTGTTCCCAGTGATCCGAACCTGGCTGGGTAACCAACAGAAAACAATGTCGTATTGACCAGTCGCAAGATCATTGAACAGTTCTACAATTTCGATTGTAAGTGGATTTGTGGAAGACATGGTTTAATAGCCTAAAAGCAAGATAGAAAATATGAAGAAATAATGAACTGTTTATGTTTTGTTTGGCTGGTAATGTATTTAAATGCTGTTGCTGTTGTTAATATTTCATCAAATATATTCAGTAACGTTTCCAAACATGAGTTAGAATTGACTTTATTTCATTTCCTGCTGTTTCCAGCCTGTTTACATTATCAAACCTGGTTTACGTATATGTGTGTTTGTGGAGGACTTAGGCATTTTTTCGTCTCCAATCCAGTGAATGACATCATGAGCATCGATCCACGTAATTGGGATATCATGACATACATTAACCAAGTTAGCGAGTCTGACCACCTGATCTCGTTAGTTGCCTCTTACGACAATCATAGTCACCTTTTTTACGGCAAGCATGGATTGCTGAAGACCTCTTCTACCCAGGATCTTCGTCTGTTAGTTAAAGATCAAGGGTATAAGTATCAGATCCATTATTTAAGATACTTAATTCATTGTTTGAGATAAAAAAATCTTCAAGGACCTTTTCCTTTTTATTTGTATGAGTACTCCCCTTAGGGGATTATGACCGTTTAAGTCGCCATGATTACACAGGACTTCGGGAGCTGATCATACAAAAGTATGAAGATCTTATTGGCGGACAGTTGAGGAAGGTCGAAATTACAGTGAACATAATGTCAACACTTTGTTCAAAGTAACACGGACGACAACAGTTTGAAGGGTAGTGTTTAGTGGAACTGGCCTATGAAATGTGACATGCCTCACCAGGATAAAATCACCTTCTATGGCTTTATCAACAGGGGGTGAAAACGAGTGGTAAGAACTGTACAGACGGATGTCAAATTGATCGGTGTTTTTAGGGTCGTTTCTTGGAGACAATCATCCGGCAGTTTAAAATCTTGAATTAATAGCTGCATTTAATGAAAATCTTCTCAAGAACTCAATTCAGTGCAGTTCAATTGTATAATATAATGTGGATTCAGGTTGGTGAGATATGTCACGTGATTGAAAGGAAGACTTTGTATTACTCCTTTTTAACGCATGTTGAGATTGAGTTACCTCAATGAACAGAGGACCAAAGGTGTTTTGGACCTCTTAAGTAGAGGTGTCCCTTGACGGTGGTGTTTGCAGTTGCTCCTTTTGCTGCTTTTTAAAAAAAATCATTTTCTAAAATCTGGTTTTGTTCAGGTACTGGTTTCGAGGTCTGAAATTCGACAGTTTTAACAGGTTTTGGTTTGGATGGTGTTACGGGTTGTGGTGTCAAAGTGGGTGTTCTAGTCAAGCAATAGAAGAGATTAAACCAACTTGACCCATGTCGATCAGTCTGGAAGACAATAGAGACAGTGGTTACAGCAGGACGACAGACTGCAGCAGAGTAAGAAATAATAGAAGTAGTTGCAGTTAAACCTTTTTGCCTCTTCATGGAAGGAGATACTAGTACTTTTATCGTCTTGATTTTCATGATTTGGGACTCGCGTTTTGAAACAGGGCAGGATTTTGAGGAAGCATTTTTGAACACTTCACAACCTTGTTGAAGTCAGTTGTCTCATGCTTGTGACTGCAGCTGTAACAGACAGCAGATGTATGGCAGGACATGCTTCCATGGCCAAACGCTTGGCAGGTGTAGCTCCAGATTGGAATGGGGATATAAACCTCCACTCCTCTGCTACAAGACCCGGTTTTAATGGATGGAGGGTTTCATGTTCGCGGGAAGGTACGGTAAATTGTTTAACAGCTGTGATGGACTGTTGGTCAAGTTCCTTGGCAATTTCATCTTCTGTCATGTTGGACAGGCAGCAGATTTTGTCATGCATAATGGCCTGACACGAGGTCAGTGTCTTGTGCACTGAGACAGCAACCTTGAGACCCGCGAAGATCCGGGGTAGAATAGGTCTTCAGCAACCTATTCTTGTCGTTAAAGGCGACCATCCTTGTCGTAAGAGGCAACTAATGGGATCAGGTGGTCAGGCTCGCTGGCTTGGTTGATGCATGTCATCACATCCCAATTGTGTGGATCGATGCTCGTGATGTCAATCACTGGATTGTCTGATCCAGACTTGATTATTTACAGACCGCCGTCATATAGCTTGAATATTGCTGAGTGCGGCGTTAAACAACAAACAAACAAACAAACAAAGCAACCTTGATATTGACTAACTCTTTTAATTCGAGTGAGTATGATTTTAAAGCGGTTTTAGCAATATTGCAACAATGTCATGGCGGGGGACAATGTACCCATTCAGGAATCGAACCCGGGTCTTCAGCGTGACAAGCAAACACTTTAACCACTAGGCTACCCGACTGCCCCTTTAATTTGAGCAGATTGACAGATTGTTGTCTCCCTGCACATTCTTCAAGGATAGAGTCAGGTCGGAGCTTTGTGACATTTGTACTTATCCGCAGGTACCAATGATACGTTTGGAGATTGCAATAATTGATTGGTTATTCGTCTTATTCTTTATATATTCTTTATATCTTCGTTTTGAACCAGGGAGATGGGAAGCCATGTCAAAGGGGTAATGATTCAGCATTACCTTTCCCCCACCCACCATCGGGTGTCAACAAGGACAATTTTATGCTGTGGCGGATCTTCAAGCTGCAGAGACCGAGGATAAAGGGGCGGTTTTATTTCATCAAAATTGGCACGAAAATATATAGTTATATACGGTATAAAAAGACAATCAATTGGCGACGTTCACAATTCTGAGGTCAGCATAACCAGATTGACCAATGAGCCATCAGGGTCTGGACGTTGTGCTCTAAGTTAGTTTACAGATTGATGCATATACAATAGACATTTAGGATGAACTTAGTGTTTAAATACCAAACGTTTGTGTGAAATACTGTGTGCCACGACCAGCCGATTGATAGAATCGGCTCTGTTGGACTGAGGAATACTATTCCTCGAACCTATGCCCTCCTCTACTGACATGTGGGTTGCCCAATTTGTATGCCTAATTTGATCGCCAATCCGTCTAGGCAAAGTTTCCGGAACCTATGCCCTTCACCATCAGACTCCCGTCCTCTACTGACACAGTGACGCAACCCACGGGAAATATGTTGCCCAATTTGGTCGCCTCTTACGACCAGCAGCGTGGTGCTGGGGACATATTCTACTCCGGGCCACCTCGGGCCTGCTGTGAGACATATACAAATAACCCAGATTGTCTTTCATGCCTTCAGGTATTTAAAATGTCGTGTTCGTTATCTGTTCATTTGAGATATTTTGCTCGTCTCAAGCAACTGGCCAATTTGATATGGATGTCCATTGTTGGTATTTTTGGCAACATAAGAACTAATACTGCACCAAGACCAGCTGTTAGCTTGCAAATATTATCAGGTTATCAGCAAAAGGACGTGTCTACTTGGTTTGTCAGCCGAGATATGATGAGGTCATTTTTCGAAGAGGCAACTCGCGGAATCAGGTGACCAGGTCCGCTGATTTGTTGATGCATGTCATCGTATCCAAATTGAGAAATACAGACAGTCGTCAAAATTCTGGAATATTGTGGAGTGTGGCGTTAAACAACAAACAAACAAACCAAAACTCACGACTATGGTGATGATAGGATCCCAGTTAATCTCGTGTGTGGTCTACTTCATAGATGTACATGATGCATACATTTGTTTTTTAATTTATGATATCAAAACACAAGGTCATCTTCCACATACATGTACACATGTATCACATAGATCTTGAATAAATCTATGAACTCATTAGAAATTGTTCCGCTTCGGTTAGTTGGCCAATATGCTCCATTTGGGCCAAAGTCCAAGACCATGCACCCACGTGGGTTGAACCACCACCCAATACCCTTCGTTTTAGCACAATCATTGACGTCGTTGTCATATGTTCCAAAACGAGCTCCGTTCAAATTCTTGGTTGTATCACCTGCACCACCGAATCCATCTAAATACACATTGCTGTTCAAAGACTCACTTTCTCTTTCAAAGTAATCCCAGTGCAGTGCATACCCATCTGCTTCTGAGTCCACACGGAAGTTTCTGTACAAAAGTTTGCCTGTACCTGTACTGAAAATAGTCAGGAACACATACATGTCGTACCTGCCCTGTTTTGTCAACTGATGAAGACTTTCGAGCCCAAGAAAGAAAAAGGTTCCCGGCTGAATGGTAAGACCATTCCTTATTGCCTGCCACTTTTCGGTATAATTATAGCTTAGCATATACACGGTTTCAGTCATGCTATAGCCACTATTACACAACCATTCAAATATGTAGTGCGTCCCAAATGGTTGAATTTTGTAGAATATTCTCCCTCCTGGTGTCTCCTCGCAATCTGGAATGTAAACAAAATAGTGAAGTCTTGCATTTCAGTGAGTGAGTTAAGACCAACAGCCATTCGTGTGGTATTGCAGCCATATCGTGACAGGAAAATGCTCGATTTACTCAACCGCAAAAGAAATGCAAGTTGTACATAAAATGCAGACGAGACCGTTAAGACCATAAAAGGTAAGTGAATAATATTAAGAAATGATAACAGAGAAAACATTTGATAACAAATGGGCGTTGATTATTTGATGACAGCCATAAATGTTTATTGAAAAATTCCCCCGATAACAGGGAACCCCCGAACAGAAAATTGACAAGTGTCATGTTGGGCCCACTTCAAACGTTGATGGCAGAGAGGTTGAGTGAGTATGGCCCGACGTAAGGACGACGACATTTGATTCCCGCCGCTCTTACACGACGACGAACTGTGTCCGCTGACACTTGATGACGTGGGCCTTAAATGCTTCAGCTGTATATGTGGCTCCTCGCTGTCGATCTCGCATTTGTGTATCCTGGATGTAATGGTCCTGCCCTGGAGTTGTGGACCCTTGGGCGCCAAGAACGAAGCCGGTCTTTGACACTGCCTGTCTGTTGATGCCTTGCAACATATCTAGTGATGGTAGACATATGACATCCAAATTGCCTCGCCACTGTAGTTGACGTTGATCCTGTAACATCCCAATGGCAACGCCTCTCTGGGGTTCACTTAATCGAAACGTATTTCCTGTCCTTTTATAGTCGAGTGTGAAATGCATGGTGTTTCTTTATTATGATGCCTTATAAAGGTTGAACAAGGAGGCAAAATGGACGCATTGTCGCATCTGATTTGCGCTGAACGTGCAAAAAACATCAAACGAGGCGAATCGACTGCGTTCCTGCGATGTGTTAAAAATGAATGCTGTAACTAGTGAACAGTGTTTATTAAATGCGTCTCTTTACCCTTGTGTACATTTCTTTTCACAAAATACGATTTTTTTTACATTTCATAAACAACAAAAAACTTGACTTGCGTTTCATTTCTATTTTTCAAACTGGTTTGGGAACCTTTAAAAGATGAACGTAATATTTAACGCTGAAAGATAAAAATAAACTGGCTTTTGATCGCCAGCATCCAACGTTGAGCCACCATATTAGGAACCGTAGTGTCCTAGCCTACCGCAGCAGGATTTACGCCATTCCATAAGTGACCCGTGAAGATTCCGGGGTAGAATAGGTATTCAGCAACCCATGCTTGCCGTAAAAGGCGACTATGCTTGTCGTAAAAGGCGACTAACGGGATCAGGCTCGCTGACTTTGTTGATGCATGTCATCGTATACCAATTGCGTGGATCGATGCTCATAATATTAATCACTGGACTGTCTGGTCCAGACTCGATTATTTACAGACCGCCGTTAGATGGAAAAGTCAGCATCTGTGTAACCCTATACAGTGCTGGTCGACATATATTTAGAGTATCCACATAGCAGAAAGATGTTACTTACTTTGTTTAACTTGTTTACCGAACAGCAGCAGCAGCAAACTTACACTGTTCCCTGAACATGTTCATGTAGTCTGTCTATTTGTTGCATAAAGACGATGTTTGCGCGGTAAAATATTACTACACTGCATTGTGTGCATGGTCAAGTACGCAAACAAAATATCACCGTGGCCCTATTACGCTTCCGAAGTCAAGTACTTTTTACACAACTAGAAATATTGTTTTGCACTGAAGTATGCAAAGAAAAAATATATTGTCTATTCTGTATGAGGGTCGGACACATGACATTGATGGGTCAGCGAATGACCGACGACGTACGACCCTTTACCGTTTGGGGTACCAGGCTATTGTCCAGCTATATTACCGCAGTCTGTAAATATTCAAGTCTGGACCAGACAACCCAGTGATTGATATTGTGAGCATCGATCCATGCAATTGGGATACGATGACATGCATCAACCAAGTCAGCGAGCCTGACCACCCGATCCCGTTAGTCGCGTTACACGACTAGCATAGCCACCTTTTTACGGGAAGAAATGATTGCTGAAGACCTATTCTATCCCGGATTATCACGCTTAGTTAAGACAGGACACTGAACCTGAGAAGATGAGTTAAGTTTTAGATTGATATTGTCGATGGTTAGTTTTAATTCGTGAAGTTTATTGCTTCCTATCTGGGTGTCCCACGTCTTTTGCATGAGATCCCGAGTATAACTTTTAATAGTTGGTTTGAAATCGCTGTACGGGATAAGTAGTGGAGATAATAGGTTGTCAAGAGCTGCCTTAGCTCCAGCATCGTCTTTTGAGTAAACTATTATGCCTACATGACTTGACAACCAGCAAAAGATGATGTCTCATTGGCCAGTAGAGAGAGCATTGAAAGGTTCTAAAATGTCTATGTCGAATAATAGGGTGATATGATATGTGCCTGAAGGCAAGACAACGAATCAGAGAAGACGGTGAAACTTTTAGTTTGGTTTTGATGTTTGATATAGGTCAAAGCTGGCCTCAGCAGTGAAGATTGAACTAATATCTGTGACTTTGCCACGGTCCTTGCACTCATAAATCTCATTTTGTTTTTAATTGTTTATATACCAAAGGATTTGTTTCAGACGTTTTGATTGGGGTGAGATAGAGTTAGACTTTGTCACCATCTTTGCACACAGCCGTAAAATTGGTCTGTGAAAATTATATTTTGATCGTAATTGGTTATTTGTTTGATGATGTAATGGAAAAGGACTAGTTTCTGACTTTTTATAGCTGAGTAAGAATTAGGTCTATCTCTGACCGCACTATTTTCCAGGAACAAGAACACTGAAGTCGATAGGGCGATATGATATTTCGATCTACTTGAGCTGTAGCGATGTGAATTCTGATTCCAAGTGGTGGAACAAGGTTTGACAATTTTCGAAACAGATTTTCATACAGAGGATATGCTGGATTTGATGGATTGGAATGCAATTTCGTGATGAATTGTAGTAATAATATAATTAGGCGTTGTTTGAGGGAATGTTCATCACTTTTTATCAACAGAATAGTTCCTAAAAGCACAAAGACAGAGCCTTAGGCCTTGGTGGTGTATAGTGTCTAATTTTTCTAAATTGCTTTTGCAACGAGGATTGTCTTATCCCCTCTCCAGTCGGAATTCGAAACGAATTTTAAGAAGTCGAGAGCCTTTATGCACTTTGCTTTAAGATATTTGATGTGAAGTAAGAATGTGAGACGGTTGTCACAAGAGAGCCTCAAGAATGTGGCCTTCTCTACTGCCTTGATAGGAGTACCATCTAAAACTAAACCTTGATCCATATGCGGTTTGTATTTACGACAAAAGTGAATGCAGCCTGTTTAGGATTTTTAAAGTAAGTTTCTTGTACACATAATGTTGATGGCTTAATATCCTGAAGTATTAAATATAAATCATTTATATACTGAACCGCAAAAGAAACGTCACCCCAATTGCATGAAAAGTTGTCATTTAAATATCTGGGTAATTTTGTCAAACTCACCTTGTCCGGAAAAAAATAAAAATTTGATAACAAAAAACAAAGCAGAAGAAAATAACACTTATCGCCCAAATCGGTAACCCGATGCACATGAGTTCCGTGCCAATTGAAATGAACATAGGCTCCCCCACGTCTTGCCCTATAAAAATCCACCCAGATCGGATAACATTCATTCGTTATTGAATTGCTACCACATGCCAAGATTGACAAAAAATCAGCGACACTAAGCCCTTGGACGACTGCAAGTTGGACAAACCGACAATTGGCAAGTAGCCAATGCATTTCAAGTCCACGTAAAGGCCATTTACAGGCTCCAACAACGCTACCAGACCACCAACACTACAGATGACCCATCACGTAGTGGAAGACCAAGGGTCACCACCCGACGTCAGGATCGTCAGATTGTGTGACAGTATCTTTAAGATCGCTTTGTTACTGCTGCGGAAACTGTCTGACAGATCATGGGGACACACCAGCGACACATTAGTGCGGACACCGTGCGTTGTCGTACTCCAGTTATAGAACGTCAGCTTGATGTGAGAAGAAAGCCCAAAGTGACGCAGGTCTCAGACTTTTACCAGTTTTGTGAAGCCCTCTCGCATGGACATGGTGCTGACAAACAAATCTTGGCCAACCGAGATTCGATTGGCAAAAGCGAATATACACATGGATCTTCATTGCAGGGTGGTGATCCTCTGTTCTGTATCTCTTAACTGTGATTCTCTCATCACAAGCATTTTGTGCTTGATTGTGTGGATTTCGCCATCACAACTGATACAGTGTTTCATCTTTGAAGGGTATTATATATACAAATGGTGTAGTTCCTTTTTGTTTAAAGGACCCTGAATTTAGGGACGCTTTTTGATTAATATGTTCGAACACTGGTAGAATGTAGAAGGCTAAAGAAGAAGGTTAAAGAAGTGTCGAGCATTGTCACCATGGAAGAGTATGTAAGTTCAATCAAAGTATACTTCGGTCGACAACTCTAACCTTAGCATATGTGTTCATTTTATTTGGCGACTTGAATCGCCAAAAAATAATTCTTTATCGTAATCAAGTCATAATATGTTTGAAAAATTGTATTGATGACAATTTTAACTCATACACCTTTATGAATACAATACTCTTCTACTACACAAACTGTTACGGCTTAATCATAATGACTAACTTTGTGCCAGGGCGCTGTTTCTCACCTGGATATGTAGTCAACATTCTAAAATGTCATCAAAGAGAGCCACTATTGCTATTCAAATATTGTCTGCATAAACACTGTGGACAAATGTTATAACATCTCTGAAAAAAGTAGTTCCCCCATTGACTTTCAAAGTTTATTAAACTAGTGTTGCAATTCACAACATTTAAATTTACTTTACACAACTCTGAGCCTTATATACTTCGAAGAAGGTGAGGTGAAATTGGGTTTAATGTCGCGTTCAAGATTATTGCACTTATATAGCGACGTGCATCCACGTGTGTGTGTGGCTGCTTGTACTAGTCCGGACTGATGCCGATTTATAGTGCTAGCTCACTGAGATACCATGCCGCAGTTTAACATTAATACCCCATTCAGACACAGAGTTCTGACTCTGAGCCGACCAGTCCTTATTTTTGCCCCTTGGTGCCGAGCGCCAGACAGGGTAACAACAAGTACCATCTTTTAACGTTTTTTAGTATGACGCGGCCGGGTATCGAACCCCGGACCTTCCGCTATCCAGGCGGACGCTCTACAACTAGACCATGGAGGCTGTCGAAGAAATTGCCGTACAATGTTCCCAATGGTTTCATCAAAACTAAAATCCCACTGATTTGAACAAGAAGAAACAAACAAGCAAACGTTTAGCTTCCCCTGACTGGCAACCATGCCTCAAGAACATTACATTAAGAACGTTAACATTACATTTTGGGCTGAAATGACTGAACAGTGGCAACATATAGGCGTGTAAGTACTGCTGCTTGTGAACAAATTCATGTCGTCATTACATCACAAACAACATACCCACTACTATGAAAGGATACACAAAACACCTTTATATTTAGAACAAATATGAATGATCGACATTATAAGGTTTTATTTCAATATGGCTGATGTGGCGCTGACGAGATGATGTTCACAGAACAAGAACTTGAATTGGAAAGATAAGTTTCATAGTCAAAGGGCAAAGATCAAATAAAGGTTACAAAATGAGAATTTCGCGAACAACTAAACATTCTACTGACTACACTTGCACAGACCTAAACATAAACATATTTTGTTATCATGTATTGGTGTTATCAGGAAATGAGGTCAGTTATATAAGTAGACACATTTCCAATGACGTGAAATTGCAGAAGCTGGTGTTTTGTCATTGTATGAGAACAATTTGTTTTGCAATTTTGTTATATTCTGCCTTATGGTCTCGCATTCTCAATCAGGGGTTACATTGTGACTGAGCATCGTTCAGGAAGCATACTGTAAGTCATCAGGGGACCCAGTTAGTAGTTTGTGGGTGTACATGATTATCGAGTTTCTATCCATTGAACATATGCTGACACTGAACAATGCCTTGCTGTACACAAAATCAAGAACTAAACAACAAAAAGGGGATGTGAAATAGGTAAGGTGTGTGTTTGTTTGTGTGTGTGTGTGTGCGCGCGCGCCCGCGCGTGTGTTTGAGATTTTACAAATTATAGGGTGATCCCTTAGTGTATCCCCCAAGGTTCTATATTAGGCAGGGTAACACCAAGTATCATCTTTTAGTGTGACACGGTAAGGGGACAGAAACTCAGACCTATAATGTGTTAAAGATCGCCCAATAAGTCATTGATACTAGTGGTTTTGCAATGAAACAAGCTTGCGAGGTCGACAATCCAAACCAAAATGTACACGTAGCAAAGTGTCAAACTGTGCGTATACGTGCTTAAGACTGTTCTTACATCAGGCATTTGGGCTGGAGACTTGCTCAGCCTTAAATATGCCCTTGTAAACGTTATTTTTTTATGTGAATAGTACTAAATTGTATTGAATTAATACTGACCTCGGTAACGCCTTTGACAATAGTCGCCAATAAACCCTTCAAGACAATGACAGGTCCTATTCTGCGTATAGAATGTTCCTCCGTTCTCACACGGAGACACCTGTTAACAAAAGAAGCAACATAATAGTTTCATAAGGTAACATAAGGAGGTGTTTGCATTATTTTCAAAAGAGGAAGCAAACCCATCACCACAGTTGCTTGGGTGCCCCCAAACTGCATTTATCCACCTTCATAAAACAGACATTAGTACACCCGGTTCAACACCATCATTTCCGGTTTTGGGAAACTTCCACTTCTTGACCCGTTTCGGGTCCTACGACAGGTTAGAATTATACAGCAAATGGTAGGTCAAACGGTCATTTTCATAAAAGTAGTCCCCGGCGGAAAAAAGAATCCTATCTTTTTCTTGCGTTTATTTTTGTCCCTTGTATGTCAAATTTGGAAATCCTAAAATGTTTTGAGGCTTTATTGTGACCTTTATACGCGCCTTGAATCTTATAACCCTGATCAAACAATTTTTGGGAAATTTACACACCAAACACTGGAACTGCAGGAATATGAAGTGAATTTGAACTATATCGTTTAAAGTTTCTGAGAAAATGCAATTATGAGTCTACATGCAGGTGATTTTTGGACAGTTTCGGGCGATTGTTGGTCAAAATAGGCTTCTGTCCCTAATTTAGTTAAAGCTTCTCATTTTTAATGGCATTTTACTGATTGTTATGGATATCCATTAGCACACTGTGTGATCTTGTTGGCGACTTCGAGTTATGTACTTCAAGTGTGAAAATTAGACTCGACTTCGAGTTATGTACTTCAAGTGTGAAAATTAGACCGAAGATAATAATAAGGTTGGACAGGCATTTGTGACACACAAACAAATAAAACAATGAACTGGTAAACGTATTTTGCTGCAACGATGTCATATAGCTGGAATAATGCTGAGTGTGGCGTTAAACAACAAACAAAGAATAGAAGGTCAAGCTAAAGTATCCTGTGCTAGAGGATAGCCCAGATGTAATCCAGTTGGTTGACATCTGGAGGTATGGTCTTAGATGTGGTATCGCATTGTCGTCCATTTGGACCGGTGTGATGGTCATCTACATGTTGCACAACCATCGTATCCAAGGTTACAACCATTTGACAGGCAGACGCACATCACGATTCATCATCCAGTAAAGAGTACTGTTGGACGAACATGTGCCGGGATTCGTTGGCTCCCGCCCAAAATGCGACTTTCATCCTACCCACTGATCTTATATCATGTCTTCAGATTCTCGCCAAACATAATGCCACTAGGGTAGCTTAGGGTTCAAAACGTTCGCTCCTCACGCTTAAGACCCTGATGCGATTCCCCCTCTAGGGTACAATGTGGCAATCCAAATGTCTGGTGTCCCCCGCCGTTATATTCCTGGAATATTGCTAAAAGCAGCGAAAGACCATATTCACACACTCATTAGAAGTGAGGTAAACCAATCATCCGCAGTGAGCGAGTGAGTTAAAATTTTAAGTCACATCGAGTATTATTTCAGTGACATCTTGACGAATTGTTATATGTTAATAATAAAGATGCGAAACTATCTAAATCACTGGTGATAAAGGACTGTAAAACAGCTAAACTTTCACGGATTTATATTTAAAGCTAGTTAGGGGCACAGGTGGCTCAGTCATGTAAGGCGCAGCGATTCGTTGTCCAGAGTTGCGTCCCGTGGGCACGCCAGTAACCTATGATTGTGGGTTCGAATCCCGGTTCGCCCCGATTATGTTTTTAGGTTTATCAGCACCATACCCCTGCTCGTGGATTTCACTGAAGTGGTAATCGTCTGAGACCTGCATCACTTCGGACTTTCCCTCCACATTAAGCTGACACGCTTTGATATAACTGTGATACTGTTAAAAGCAGACATTTACAAAGCAGTTATACCAATATTTCATAAAGCTGTTAAGAGCGGCGTAAAGCCAAACTCACTCACTCACTTTAAGCTAGTTTCTAGCCATAAAATAGTGAGTGAGTGGGTGAGTTGGAATTAACGCCGCTTTTAACAGATTTATGAAAGATTGATATAACTGCTTTGTAATTGTCTCTTCATAGTGTTATGTGTAAGTAGCTTTAGTTCAAATATGCATGAGAGTTTTACCTTTTGGTTTACACTTTTACTTGAACAAAGCATCTAGTATTAGGCGATGGCAATGTGTGAAATGTGCTATGCATTATTGGGGTATATTTAAAAGAAATATGATATTTCTAAAGACTTCTTGAATAAATGCATTTCTCTGATGCACATCGCCACAGTAATGAAGGGGAAACATGTATTCCTTACAGCACCCCAGACACTAAATAGATGTTGCCTGAGTGTCCCCCAATCAGACACTGAATTATGTTTACACAAGTTCGAGACGACTACTTTCCGACTAGACCCGTGAAGATCCGGGGTAGAATAGGTCTTCAGCAACCCATGCTTGTCGTAAGAGGCGACTAACGGGATCGGGGATGGTCAGGCTCGCTGACTTGGTTGATGCATGTCATCGTATCCTAGTTGTGTGGACTCGATTATTCACACACAGCCGTCACATACCTGAAATATTGCTCAGTGTGTCCTTGAACAAACAAACAAAACCAACTTTCGGACTAGTGCCCTAGATCTTCGACATTTGGAAACATTACCTGTTGAAAACGTATGTGCTATCACAAATAAGGAGATTTCACATCACACTTCCTATGCTTCCTTAATTAAACTATTTGCCAGTAATTTCATTTCCTTAACATTTAACGACATATGATAATGTGTTATTTATGATAGTTAATTTGACTTCATAAATTATCTTTTTTTCCTAAACTTCGTGAAATATGAAAATTTTTAGCAATGTTTCTTAATTGGACGTCTAATGGCTAAATCACACATAGATCTTACTCCGAAGTGTATACGAACTTAATGTCATCCAATCATATGTCAGAAAGATTCCTTTGGGGTATACGGTTAATACATCAGGGCCCACTTGCACAAAGCGATCTTAGCGCTAAGACTATTGTAAGCCTGTGCTAAAGTATGGGAGTTACGATCATCTTAGCGCTAAGATCGCTTTGTGCAAGTGGGCCCAGGTATACATTTGCTAAGATCTGCTGTACGTGCATAGTTGAGAAAACCAATTGCCAATTTTCAATCGACACAAGCAAACTACGACATAGTTTCAGATTGTCCATATTATTGTGAAATGGGGTGCTTGGGATATATTCTTTTAGGATTGCCGTTGGAGATAAACATGACAGAAGAACTCACCATTGCTGTCTGGGTACAGTCACCTTCAACCGGAAGTCCAGTACAGGTACCATCGGCATAAAAACTGCTCAGCTGACAAGTGTAGCCATCAGGATTCTTGCAGTAAGATGCTGACAGACAGTCTGGGTCATTAAGGCAGATAACAGAACACTCGATCTTGCTTCGGGCTGGTTTGACTGTCATAAGACCACTGTTTGACTTTGTTGATGGGCAGATCATAAACGGGACACGTCTCCTTTTTGCGACAACAGCCAAGGGGAAGACAGTTAGTATCAACATCGACGCTGTTACGAACTTCATAATTTCTTTCAATCAGATGAAACGTGGTCCTCTAAAATAGTAAAATGCAGAATCGTAATGACTGTCTTCTATCTATTAAATATATACAAGAGAACGGGAAAGTGTAATATTATCTGCACGTCAAAACATTATCTCCTATTCCTGAGTACCTTTCCATACGGGAAAATTCAAGCCGTCAAGCCGTTCGAGTTCTGTCGTTACTTTCTGAAAGATTTGAAATCAGGCTTGAAAAGATCGATTTCATTTTTTATGCTGCACAATATGAGGTTGTCAAGTCAGTAACGAGGAAATCTTCTCAGCGAGACGCTTAGCGAATTCAACAGGCGAGCGAAAGACACTGGTTCTTTTAAAAAAAAAAGACATCAGGCTCAACTCCAAGCATCATGAGCAGGAAGAATCTCCTGCCCCACTGGGATACACTGATATGCAATCAACCATTTCACGGATCCTGACCACCAGATACCGATTCTTTCGGCTCTTACAAACTCAACCAAGCCACGAGACTGCATATGGGCCTTTTCGTCAATGCGAAAGGCCACACGGTCTTAAATGGCTACAATGTGCGACACAACGTGAAACGGGGACCCGTGAAGATCCGGGGTAGAATAGGTCTTCAGCAACAAATGCTTGCCGTAAAAGGCGACTAACGGGATCGGGTGGTCAGGCTCGCTGACTTGATTGATGCATGTCATCGATCGCAAATGCGTGGATCGATCGTCATGATGTCAATCACTGGATTGTCTGGTCCAGGCTATTTACATATTCATATAGCTGGACTATTGCTGAGTGCGGCGTTAAACAACAAACCAACCAACTACTTGTAAGGGGAATACTGTGATCATCTTAATTGGTATTAAAAACTGATAGTGTTGCGAAATCGATTGAGGCTGTAGATTGAGTAAGTTAATATTTAAAGTCACATTGGCAACATTTCAGCCATATCGTGACTCGAACAAGTTAATACATATATAAAAACTGTCGTCAAAGGACTCGCTGTAGATGATTTTTGAACATCAGACCCGTAAAGATTCCAGGGTAGAATAGGTATTCAGCAACCCATGCTTGCCGTAAAAGGCGACTATGCTTGTCGTAAAAGGCGACTAACGGGATCGGGTGGTCAGGCTCGCTGACTTGGTTGATACATGTTATCGAGCCCAATTGCGAGGATCGATGCTCATGATATCAATCACTGGATTGTCTGGTCCAGACTCGATTATTTATAGACCGCCGTCATATAGCTGGAATAGTGCGGAATACAAACCAACCAACCAAAACATCCTATGGATGACACTAATACGTGGGATCTGACACAACATGGAGCTTGTAAAGTTGTTAGAATGTATAAGCACCGTTATTATCAAGTCTCCATTTTGGCGATTCCGCTCCAATAAACTTAGAATTACATACGTCGTTTTCGCTTCTGTATGTAACCCGTTGCGAAATACGGTGAGGTGACAAGTGCTTTGACGTTACATTCAAGATTATTGCATTCATATAGCGATGTGCATTCATGTGTGTGTATTTGATTGAACTGGATATGGATTCATGTGAATGATATAGTGCCAGCCAACTTAGATACCAGGATGTAGTTCAACATCAATATCCCACTCATACACAGTATACTGACTCCGAGCAAAAACCAAGGCAGGGTACCAACAAGTATCACCTTTCAGCGTCTTTTTGTATCACGCGGCCGGGTATCGAGCCCCGACCTTCGTATCTGAGTAGACGATCTTCTCCATGACCACAGAGTCTGTCGTTTGCGAAATAGACCGTTATGTATACTAAAAGTTCGTTTACTAAAATATTGGTAAAGATAATGTATTTGATAATTATTACCAATACCATTCGACAAAACTAAGGACGATATTATTTTTGTTGTTGTAATCTTGCATGATAAGTGTTTTTGATTTTTTTCACATTTTGTATTAAAATTAAGGGTATGACACAGGGGGTTACTTGTGCACGTAATAGGACTGTCGTCTGGAGGAAATACAGCAGTTTAAATCACGGTGACATTTAAAGAGATTTTGTACCGTCCCATATAGTCGACATTGCGACAGAAGGACACTATTGGAATGAACCAACAAACTGGTCTTACTTGTTTTGTGGAAAGTTGTATTTCTGTTTTATTTCATTTACAGGCACAAATTCGAATTAACGACTATTCTGGGGAACTCGACCAGAAATATTCGTCGACTTATTGAAGTAGCTTTGGTTACTGGTGGCCTATAGCCCGTGTTTTAAAACTGTATCATATTGTTATGTTTCATAAATTGTTTTTGAATATGGTATACATGAATTGATTCTAAATATTACTTTGCGTAAATGACTCAATTGTGAACACATTAAACTTGGTCTCGTCGCTCTATGGCTGAAATAAAGCCGATGCAACGTTAAATTTTAACTCACTCAGTCACTACTGAAGTAGGTTTATGGATTATTTACCTGGTGGCCTGGTGATCCGTGATTGCAGATCGAGTTGATAAATCACATCCACTTACTATTCTTTAGCAAACGGCAGGATCGAATGAACAGTTCTGTTGCTGCTGGTTATGTATTTCCGCACGGGAATACTAGACTAAGTGTTCTTATTGACACAATATTAACATAAATTAAAAGAGAATGTTTTCTGTTTCATGTTATGTGATTATTATAAGGAAACTACATGCTACCATATTTCAAGGGGTTAGCAAAATAGTTTGCAATGTTAAATATTTACCCTGTACCTTGTGTAAATAATATATAAAAAAAACAGAAGTCTGAATGAATGTATGTTACATTTCTGTGAGTGGCCCACGACAAAGACAAACATTTTGTGTCAGGATGTTATTGGAGATTAATAAATTCGATTAAGATTGCCTCCATATCTGTACTAACATACTATATACTAACTGAATTATTTTTGCAAATAATCAAGAACGCTACATGTCGGTAAAAGTGACATTTCTCATGTGGTCGACTTATTTTTGATATCAAGCAATATATGTAATGATTTGGAGGACCCATCCATGCGTCAGCGCCACATTATGAATGTAGGTGGGTTCTTCACTGAATGTGTTTATTGAAAAGCCATACAAAGTCCTAAATGACGTGTAAAGTGTTTATATTGAACAATGCTGTCAGCAAATCAATACATGTTAGATACGCTGAAAGCTGTGTTTTCTTGTCTTTTAGATACGACAATAAAAAATATATGCCATATACCGTCATGTCACTATGAAAATACTAATTAATTTTATCCCCATCGAATAACAAATTCTTGTTTGAAACTGTTAATGACAGTGTATTAACAACATACAGGGGTTAAAACAAGGGCTGGTGTACTGTGTTTGAGTGTGGTAATGGTAAAACTGCAGCATAATGTCTCTGTCTCGAGTTCAGACTATTACCTGCGACACACACAAAGCCACACACACACACACACACACACACACACACACACACACACACACGTACATGCACGTCGCTACAAAAGTGCAATAATCGCGACTTTGAACCCCAGTTTACCTCTCCTCTGGCCTGATCGTGAAAGGTCAACACATTATCGTGCGACTTGAAACAATAGTCCTTTGGGACCATTGTGTCCTTTTACCTGGGTATTGATGTCCGGGCATCATATAGTTAAAAGCTATTTAAGAATTGACGTCTGTACAATTTGCGTTCAGGAAGGTATAATCGGGTATTAAGTTTATCCTCCATCAACGCCAAAAATGCCCATAACATCGCAGATTGATCTCAACCCAAAATCAACTGGTAACAATAACGCAGTGACATCATTCATCACAATAATACAACCCATGCCCTGCCCAGCCCACTGTCATGAGCCAAATACTAGAAGCTTATCTGTCTTTTTGACTTCTTAACTCAAACCGTAATGTTATAATTATGCCGGGGAGAATGTGCTCCCAGCATCCCATTGCTGGTCGTAAAAGGCGATTGAATTCGTCAACCTGTCTGCGGTTGATTGCGCCCAAGTGTCTGTGGAGGACGGGAATCTGTTGGTTGAGGGCACTGGAGCCAGGAACGTTGACCTTTACTTCACCTAGAAGGGGCTGGTCATGTCAAACCTTGGAAACCTGTTTCTTTAATTTGCTACATGAAATTGTCTTTGGGCTTGGAATGTTAAACAGTATATATATACATTTGCCAGAAGGTGGTGGCTCATAGGCCAATCTGGTAATGTCGATCTCTGAGTTCAAAATGTCTCCAAATTCTCGTTTCGACCATGACCAGCCTAACATTGTATTTGGTACACAAATATAGCCATCCAAACCGTATTAACTGGATATGACCCCTGTATCCCTAGTGTTAGAAGATCAAGTGTAATTAAGCACCGTCCTAGTTGACACTTGATTTTGGGTGGGGAGCCGGTGGCCTGAACTGTTTTCCTTTCACTATGTCCCAACAATTATCTGGTTCCAATCTTTCAAAAAGAAAACATTTAGAAGTTGACACAGAAAATGAAAATATACCTCAACACTTTGATGCCTTTGGTCAATTCCTCGTAATAGCGATCCTTGGTCCAATAAAACTAAATCCGTTTGCTATATCGAAAGCAATCTCTGGAATTTGTGGCCGTGAAGAACGTGACTCGTCAACGAAGTGGTTCCCTTCTTGTTGAATGTGCAAAGAGACCGCAATATTTCAATCTCCTATCTGTAAAATTGCTTACCAACATTGCGGTTGCAGTGTCTGTGCACAGAACACTAAGCTATTGCCGCGGCATTGTGCGTGACTAGACCTGTTGTCTGTCTTACATGTCAAAGCAAGAGCTTTCAGTAGAATTGGGAAAGCAGTGTGTTTTTACAGTTAAAATGTTTATGCAAGATGAGGGTGTTAGTCCTACAAGCACACACCCGTTAACCTTTTTCCCGCACTTCCTCCATTTATCTATTTAAGCATGACTACAGATTTCAGAAGTTTGGCAAGGGCTCAAAATCATGCGATGGGGCCCCAGTTTTTGAACGTTGTTTAGGACCTCAAATGTCAAGCCCTGTTTGGATCCATGAATCTTAAAAGAGAAACATACACATAACATCATGATGCAAGAAAACTGGTTGTTACCGGGCAGCCTTCAACTCCATGAACCTTTTCATTCCGCTTCAGTGCCCGTTAACTGAAACCATTTCAGACGAAAAAGACCTTACTCGGATTAATTCAGATCAACCCTACATGACAACCATTAATCACAGCAAAAGTATATCAACGTCTGAGACTATTACCTACCAGTTAGCCTTTCGATCAACCTGCCAGTCCGCCTTTGAGCCAGGCTGACGCGGAAACAGTTAAAACAACAGCTACATTCTCTAAAAAAGAAAGGAAAAAAATAAACAATAAACAAAACGCTAAATCCCCTCTCCTTCTGAGGTACCTCTTAGTAACCCGTTTGTATGTCTGGATATGGGGGTGGCCCTGTCTTCGGAAGACACAGGTAGAGGTACTTCCTCCTCACTATTACGTGAGAGGTTCCCTATTGAGCAACCTTGACGCGATCAGTTAACCTAATCCAATGGAATTGAATTTCAAAGGTCAGTTGGTCATTGTAAAAAAACATTATGTACTGCAAAACTTAACTAAACGTTTTAAAAAATATTTGGTAAGCTGATCAAACAATTCCCGAATTCTCTGCAAGTCCCTATATTCGTAAACCGTGGTTTAATAACGAATACAAACAGACAGGGACATGGAGGAAGAAAGCTGAAAAGTATTTCCGCCGACATCATACAGTTCATAATTTAGATCCATTAAAATTACAAGTGTAAAAAACCAGGTGGGCTTATAAACAAAATAAGCGACAATCTTAGAGGAACTATGCCTACAAGATCAATTCCCACACTACTATGTCCAAGGTCTGGAACATGATACCAAGGATCAAAGACACAGGAATACAACTTTCCACAAAACAAGTAAGACCAGTTTGTTGGTTCATTACAAAAGTGTCCTTCTATCGCAATGTCGACTAAATGGGACTGCACAAAATCTCTTTAAATGTCACCGTCATCATGATTTAAACTGATGTTTTTCATCCAGATGACAGTCCAATTCTGTGTACAAGTAAGCCCTTGTTTCATACCCTTAATACCAAGGGCCAAGCAGGGTAAGACCAAACACCACTTTTTCACGTGTTTTCTGTATGACGCGACCAGGCCTCCAGCTCTCCCGGCAGACGCTCTATATACTTCACACTGGATTCAATCTAGAAGAAATACATGAATAAAGATTTATAGTCATATCGGCAATATTTCAGCCACATCGTGACCAACAATCTGGAGACAGTTGCAAGTGGATTTGCGCATGCACGTTCGACTGTTCCTTTTTCGAAGCTATATTTATTATTAACGGTAGTACATGTACTTTGAAACCAAGATCTACTTGCAAGATTACAACAACAAAAATAATATCGTCTTTTAGTTCTGTCGAATGGCATTGGTAATACTAATCACATGCATTATCTTTACCAATATTTTAGTGAACGAACTTTTAGTATACATATGCGTCCATGTCGCAAACGACAGACTCTGTGGTCATGGAGTAGATTGTCTGCCCAGAGGGACGATGGTCGGGGTTTCCAATCCCGGCCGCGTGATACAAAAAGACACTAAAAGTTGATATTTGTTGGTACCATGCCTTGGTTTTGGCTAAGAGTCAGTATACTGTTTCTGAGTAGGATATTCATATTGAACTGCAGCCTGTTATCTAAGTGGGCTGGCACTATAGCATTCACATGAATCCAGATCCAGTTCAATCAGCGACACACACATCCGCGTGAATGCACATCGATATATAAATGCAATAATCTTGAATGCAACGTTAAACCCCTTTTCACCTCACCTTATTTTGTAACATACAGAAGGGAAAACGACGTATGTAATTCTAAGTTTGTTGGAGCGGAATCGCCAAAATGGAGACTGGATAAAAGCGGTGCTTATACATGCTTACAACTTGAAATTGGATGAAACGTTTAACTGCAGTTTTTGGACGATATATACACACAAGCTCCATGTTGTGTGAGAAGCTATCCGTAGGATGTTTTGGTATATGTGCTTAATTTCAAAAATCATCTACGGCCTCAATCGATTTCGCAACACTCTCAGTTTTTAATACCCCTTAAGATGATCACTGTATTCCCTTTACAAGTAGTTGGTTGGTTTGTCGTTTAACGCCACACTCAGCAATAGTCCGGCTAAATGACTATGTAATTAATCGAGTATGGACCAGACAATCCAGTGATTGACATCATGAGGATCGATTCACGTATTTGGGATCGATGACATGCATCAACCAAGTCAGCGTGTCTGACTACCCGATCCCTCAGTCGCCTTTTACGACAAGTATAGCCGCCTTTTTCGGCAAGCATGGGTTGTGGAAGACCTATATAGCAAAGGTTTTAAACGATTCAATTGATGGATCGTTGTTTGTGGATGATTTTAATGTTTCTTGCCGTGGTAAGAGCATGCATACGATTGAGGGGCAAATGCAATTGTGTTTTAATAAAATTCAAAAATGGTGTCTAGAAAATAGCTTTAAATTGTCCAAATCTAAAACTAACTGTATTCATTTTTGCAGAAAATATAAACCTCACAAAGACCCGGGACTAATATTAGATAACACCCCCATTAAAGTTGTAAAAGAAGCGAAATTTTTGGGTATAATTTTCGATCATCATTTAACCTTTTTAACACATATAAAATACTTAAAGAATAAATGTCTGAAAGCCCTAGATTTGTTAAAAGTTGTCTCTAATTCCAAGTGGGGAGGGGATCAGAAAACCCTCCTCCAACTATACAGAGCTCTTATACGCTCTAAACTTGATTACGGCTCCATCATCTATGGTGGGGCTTGTAAGAGCAATTTAAAACTATTAGACACCATTCATCACCAAGGCCTGAGGCTTTGTCTTGGAGCTTTCCGAACTTCACCTATTCACAGTTTGTATGTGGAGGCTGATGAGCCATCCTTTCAACACCGACGCATTAAATTATCTTTACAGTATATCTCTAAATTACGTTCTACTGAAACCAATCCAGCATATGACTGTGTTTTAATCCTCTGTACAAAAATCTATACAGTAAAAAGACATCTCTTCTTCCAACCCTTGGAATAAGAACACAATCTGATGTTTCTGCTGCCCAAATCAATCTTGAAACCATAGCCCCCTCTCGGCTGTTCACTTCTCCACCATGGCAGTTAGTGAAGCCCGAGGTAGACCTAACATTAAGTAAACTAAAGAAATCCGACACAAATCAATTAATTAATCAACAGCAATATAATGAATTACGAAGCACGTATGATACTCATAAATCTATATTTACAGATGGATCCAAGGATGGTGACGCTGTTGCCAGCGCCACCGTCATTGGATCCAGAACTATCTCAACCAGATTACCAGATAACAGTTCTATCTTTACAGCAGAATCAAATGCTATTTTAACGGCTCTAAAATACATCCACAGCCAAACTAAACATAAACAGTTCATTATTTTTCAGACTCTCTTTCTTGCATTCAAGCTATTAAAAACATGTCTTCCACGCATCCACTTTTAATGGATATTGTTGAATTGTTTAATGAGCTTGCTACTGGCCAATACGACATCGTTTTCTGTTGGTTACCAAGCCATGTTGGAATCACTGGTAATACAATGGCCGATGCTGCTGCTAAAGCAGCACTCAACAAATCTGTGACACCACTTTTGCTCCCATACACTGATTACAAGCCACTGATTAGATCCTATATTCGTGATCTGATGCAAAACACTGGACAAAATATCATCCATTCCAAACAATCCAAAACTTGGAAATACCACCATTTCAAATGGAAATATGACCATTCCAAATTTGTCGAGGTCATATTTCCAAGCTTGGATTTGTTTGGATATGTTTGGATACAACATGTCATAATCATATCTGTTAAACGTTGTACAACGTTTGACCATATGTGAGATTAGTAATGACATGAAAGTAAATAATTAAGAGTATTTTGGCACTATTTACCACGAAAAGACCAAATCATGAGCAAATTTAAATAAATGAATTTCTGTCATGTAAAGTGGCTAGTCTTTATATTCAATTTCTTATCTTCCTTGTCTATAATCATATGACATTGACTATGAACTTTGAACAATTAAACAAATATTTTGTTTTCCCATACCGACTTACGGTTGTCGTAGAACAAAGACCGTTTCGAGAATATTATTATATTATTATAATTTGAACTAATATACATATTTACATAATAGTACTAGGTATAAATGAATTTTCATAAGTGTTTGTACAAGAATATGAACTTCGAATTATGCGCAACACATAGGGCGGGAAATTGTATAATTGGTCTTGAACTATCTGACGGTAATTCAAAACAGGGAACAAGATTTCGTTAAATGAATCATTGAGCAAGGAATGCAACGATTTAAATGCTGACAAAATAAATAAACATATCTGGTACAGTGTAGACTGTTCATGCGGACAATTATATGCTACGTCTATTCCCAATGAAGTTTATCACCCAATGTTATAGCATTTGTTTCATATAAAAGATAGAAGCCACATAAATGGGACAATTAGTTGTTATGAATTAACCTCTGTGACATATTACGCAATTAAAGGTGAATATGTTTATCAAATAATCAATTACAGTAATTAACCTAGTGTCCTTATTTATACACAATTTAATTACGTATTGGGGTACAATATATAATACACATATACACGGAATGATTTCTTATTTTGTCAATTTAAGCATAACCCAAATCATACAAATCGAACATGTGAAAGTAAAAGTAGTGACTAACTTTATGATCAAGGGTATAAATACTCAATTGTATCTATTAATCCTAATAGTATAACAATAAATCCTGTGTATTTACTGAGCATATTTAGATACATTCGGATCTACGACCGCAGTCATATAATCAATCAAGGAAAGTATATTAGATTGAATTAAAAATGTGCTATCACTTAAACAAAATTCACCGTTATCCACTTAAGCCTAAACATGGGAGAAATAAAGTTCTGTTCTGATCTGAAGATGCCGTCATGATTTGTTGGCGCCAATCTAGACTGTCCAATCAACGTGAATATACAAACCGTGATGTTACTTGACCAGTTGATGACACCTGTCAACTCAAAGTGCCCCTGGTCCTCCACCCACCATGTGTAATGATTATTTTATTTGCAGTTATATCACTGTTAGGCTAAGTGATGAGAGAATACATTTTGATGTTTTTGTTAAAGATCGTTTCCATTTTCAACGTGGTAACCTTATAAGTGACTAACATCATGATGAAATGAAACATATTAAAATCATCAGAGGGACTGACGATCGCATTTTTCGCAATAAATGTCATGCTCGCATTAATTTCATGATTTACTGAAGATAGATTTGAACATTTCTGAGCAACGATCATGTTTGGGTAAGGGAAATAATCTTGTCTCCGCTTGCAATTGGATTCAATCGGGCGAGCAGTACCGAGATCGCAGCTTGACTGTTCGGTACGGCCGAAAGGCGGCTTCCATGTTGTTCACGCTCCGCTGATCACGGGGCCTCATTTGTCTGTATTCTGCTTATGAGCCGGGATGCCCATGAAACACGGGTGTCAAAACCAATATAGTTACCAATTATATGTACGGTCAATTAGCCAGTTCAAGAGACAATACCCTGGTTCTACCACCTTTAGGTGTAATTACGTCGCATGCCCCTGGTTCACGGTTCGTCTGACCTCCCGTCATAAAACCACGATGTTTATTTACCTCGGACAGCGCCGACTTCCTGTGAACATGTACGTACATAGCAATAAATGGTTTGACAGTTGTTTGACGGAATCAGTCAATAATTATTGACACAGTGATGTAATTAAAATTTGTCACTATTCACATTTCCTATTTTGATTTTTCTATTGTTCAGCTGTATTTTCGATCAGTTTTATATGTATAAAAAATCTTCTCTAGTATTTATAAACCAAACCTAAAAACATTATATCAGAACAATTGTGTATTTAAAACGTAAGTTTTCTATTAAAACAACCATGCAAGTAAGATTTCAGCCGTACTTTAACTTTAGTTACTCCACAGATTACACATCTTATGTGCTGCACAGCGAATGAAATGCTACTACGTCACAGCTGCCTCGGTACTTAAGGGCTGGAATGTTTTTGTGAAGGCAGTTAGAGCAGACGAATCCCCCCCCCCCCCCCCCCCCCCCCTCACCTCGCTGTATAATGACGGTCGCTAACCATATATATGTATTTTTCGTGTTTTTAGCTTGATTTGATTGTCCTGGTAAATATTTATTAAATGCATGTCTTGTTTTGTATATATGTATATATTATTATGTTAATATTGACAATGGTAAAATTCATTATCACAGTTTAAGTGCTATTCACAAATGTATGTAAATCTGCTTCGTGATGAATGAAGCATGGCAATACATGTATGCATCTGATTTGTTCTGTATTCTTTGATGAGAATGAGTTTCGTTAATGATGATCACTCTCACATATTATTTGATAAGAGGATAGGACTTTAACAGGAGAATAGTTACGAAAAATATATATATAAGTATAGGCGGTCTGTGCGAATGTGGTGAAACTGATACTTCATTGATTTGATAAACGGGACTTGGAAATCACAGTCTGTCATTAAATTGATTTTAAAATATATGGTTTTGACTGTAGTACGTCCTGACATGATAATATTATGTTGTGAACACTTATCTTATCTTATGTTAAGTAAAGAACAATTATTGATAACTTCCTGAATTCCAATTGTTCAATGAACAGAATTATTCAAAGCTCTGGCGTGAGACAACAATAAATTAGATGTTACCAAAGATTATCCATTTTATGATCTTAGGCACATGTCGGCGCACTTACATGTGAGCCGTCTAGACGACTGTCGGTTTTATAATTAAACGGCAGCTGCCATCCAGCCGAATACTTAATCTTGAGACCTATTATTGTCTTGTCGAGTCAAGTGCGGGTCTCTCTCTCACCTTAGGGAGAGAATGCGACTGTAAAAGCCCCTCGCCAGACAGACAAGTAGTGAATGTTTGAGATAAGTTTATTATTTATTATATATAATTTAAACTCAATAGATAATTGGGCACTCGTGAAGAGCAACCTCCTCGTGGTGAGTGCTGGGTAACGCTAATAGCTCTTCCCCCGTGTGGAACCGGGGCAGAATATTTCCACAGCCTCCCATTGCTGGTCGTATGAGGCGACCAAAGTGGGCAGCCCGTTTGCCGTGGGTTGCGTCCCTGTGTCGGCGGAGGACGGGAGTCTGGTAGTTGAGGGCACTGGTTCCTGGAACTGTGTTCCTTTGCCCAACACACTACTTTGACCCTTACTTCGCCTAGACGGGTGGTAAGATGGGCCCGGTCTTATCAATCGGCTGGTCATGCCAGGCCCTGTGCGTAATATTGTATATGCACTCCTGTGTTGTATTATAATGTATATTTTGGACTTGGCCAGGCATACTTTGTATGAATTACCAATTTTTGATGGAATAAATTGCCTAGAGTCTTACGCCAGAAGGCGGTGGCTCATGGGCCAATCTGGTGATGTTGACCTCTGTATTCTGTATGTCTCCAGTTTCTTGTCATGGACTGAACCTGCCTGGCACTACATCTGGTAGATAAATATAGCTATTCAAGTCATATTTGCTGGAGTATAACATCCCTGTATCCCTGGTGTTTGCATGCTGGAAATCCGCTGCTCTACAACACTTTCCTTGTTGACACTCCATGGGGGGTGGGGAGCAGGTATGCTGAAACACTTTCTTTCGCCATGTCTACCAAACAACCTGGTTCACTTCGTAACGACAAAAAAAAGACGTCTTGAAGATGATGATTCTGGGAACATTCCCACCAACTCCGATTCATGGGCCCTATTCCTGGTGATCGAGGCTGCTGACAAACTACCTTTAAAATTGAATCCGTTTGCTATTTCCAAAGCTATTAACGGACACTGTGGAGAAGTGAAAAATGTCACTCGTCTCCGTAGTGGTTCTATTCTTGTGGAGTGTCTGAAGAAACAGCAATCTCTAAATCTCTTGTCGATCAGTCAGTTTGCAAATGTTGAGGTTGCTGTTTCAGCACACAAGACTTTAAACTCCAGTAAGAGGAATTGTTCGAGACAGAGCTCGATGCCTTTCGGACATGTCTGAACAAGAAATTGTTACAGAGTTAAAGGATCAGGCAGTGACTGCTGTTAAACGTTTCACCAAAAAGGTCAATGGTGTTATCACTCCCCTGAATACCTATCTCTTCACATTTGATAGACCAAGTATTCCTCGTTCAATTAAAGCTGGTTATGTTAATATCGGAGTGGAGGTGTATGTCACCAATCCGCTCCGATGTTATACTTGCCAAAAGTTTGGCCATGGTTCAAAATCATGTGGTCGACCTCATGTTTGCCAGCGTTGTGGTGGTCAGCATGACAGCACTGACTGTAGGGCAGATGTAAAGTGTGCCAACTGTAATGGCAAACATGAAGCCTGGTCAAAGGCCTGTCCTATATGGAAAACTGAGTCACAGATATTGAAACTGAAACACAACAACAACATTTCATATCTGGAAGCCAAAAGGCAAGTAGCTAATCAGGTGCCGTCAACTTTATCTTATTCTGCTGCAGTGTCTCGTTCTGTTGCTACTTCATAAATAGAATGTCAGACTGAGTTGACGTGGGTTCACTCTGTGAAACCAGTTGATACAACATCTGTCATTCAGCCCAACAAATCAGATTGTCAGCCCACTACATCATCCTCAGAATCACAGACCGATTCACAATGTTTACCAGACATTGAAAAGCCAGGAAATGTTCATATGTCGAAGACAGAAAGAAAAAAACTAAATAGACAACATCTTCGGACACCCTCTCCTTCAGAGGTGCCTGTCCACAACTCCTTTGGACCTTTGGATATGGAGGTAACTCCGTCTTCTCAGGCCAGTGCTAGGAGTTCTTCACGCTCGCGTGTGAGATTACCTATTGAGCCGCCATGACTCACACGCCTCATTTGATTCAGTGGAATTGCAGAGGACTCAGGAAAAATTTTAATGAGATACAATTGCTAATTCAGGACTTTACACCATCAGCACTGTGTCTCCAAGAGACTTATCTTAAGCACAGCGATGTATTTGATTTACGGAAATACAATTGCTATCATTCCTTTTCACCTCCAGGTGAGAAAGCTACTGGAGGTTCTACTATATTGATCAGGCAAGGCAGCATCCACAGTACTGTTCCCCTCAATACCAATCTTCAAGCTGTAGCTGTCCGACTTACCTTGCACATTGCACTTACTTTGTGCTCCTTATATATTCCCCCTTCGACTACTCTTCAGCAGGCTGATCTTCAGAATCTTTATGATCAGTTACCAAAGCCCTGTATCATCATGGGCGATCTAAATGGGCATAACCCTCTATGGGGAAGTCCAAATACAAACAGAAAGGGAAAAGTGCTCGAAGACTTTATTTCGGACAACAATCTCTGCCTTTTTAATGACGATTCAAACACTTATTTACATCCTGCTACAGGAACATATTCAGCACTGGATCTCTCCATCACAGATTCAGATCTTTACAACGAATTTGGATGGTCAGTTCATGATGACCTTTGTGGGAGTGACCATTTCCCTACCATCCTTAAAACTGTTAACCCTACTGATCGTCCACCAACAACTCGGTGGAATTTTACAAAGGCTGATTGGTCTTTATATGAATTATTATCCACTGAAAAATTAACACCTGACATTTTTCAACATGTTCAAGATCCGATACAGTTGTTTTCGGACTTGCTGAATGAAATTGCTGATGAAGCAATTCCACAGTCCTCTGCAATTCCTCAGATTCGTAAACCATGGGTTAACAACGAATGCAAACAGGCACGAAAATATAGGAATAATAATAATGATAATGGTGAAGACTATAATGAAGTCTTCTCATTACATGAGCTACATACCGCCCTTGGGCAAGCTCATGACACAGCAACGGGAGCTGATAACATTCATTACCAGCTTTTAAAACATTTACCAGATTCTTGTCTGGAGACACTTTTAGACATATTTGATCAAATATGGACATCAGGGAATTTTCCTACTTCATGGCATAATGCCATTGTAGTCCCAATACCGAAGCCTGGCCGGGATCATACAGATCCCTCTAACTATCGACCTATATCCTTAACAAGCTGCGTATGTAAAACCATGGAACGAATGGTTAATAATAGATTAATTTGGTATCTGGAAACCAATAATCTAATTACAAATATCCAATGTGGTTTCCGAAAAAATAGAAGTACTATCGACCATTTTGTACGATTAGAATCCTTTGTGTAAAATGCTATTGTAAACAAACAACACGTAGTATCAATTTTCTTTGATCTTCAGAAAGCCTACGATACTACTTGGAAGCATGGCATTCTAAAGGATTTACATGATTTTGGTTTGAGAGGCCGGTTGCCTCATTTTATATCACAATTTTTATCAGACAGACAATTTCAAGTCCGAGTGGGTTCCACCCTGTCTGACCATTATAATCAGGATCAGGGTGTCCCACAAGGCAGTATTTTGTCTGTCACCTTGTTTAGTATTAAAATTAATAGTCTGTCCCAGGTTTTAAGTAATTCAGTGGATGGATCACTGTTCGTGGATGATTTTAATGCATCTTGTTGTGGTAAAAATATGCATACCATAGAGAGGCAGTTACAAATCTGTCTCAATTAAATTCATAAGTGGTCTCTCGAAAACGGGTTCAAATTTTCTATGTCTAAAACTAACTGTATACACTTCTGCAGAAAATATAAGCCGCATAAAGACCCTGAATTATTTTTGAATGGCACCCCTATCAAAGTTGTAAAGGAGGCCAAATTCTTGGGACTCATCTGTGATAGCCATTTAACTTTCTTACCACACATTCAATCACTTAAAGCTAAGTGCCTGAAGGCGCTTGATTTATTGAAAGTTGTATCCAATTCCAAGTGGGGAGGGGATCAGACAACCCTCCTACACTTATACAGGTCACTGATCCGTTCAAAACTTGATTACGGCTCCATCGTCTATGGTGGAGCCTGTAAAAGTAATTTAAAAAAAACTTGATACTATCCATCACCAAGGACTGAGGCTTTGCCTTGGAGCCTTTCGCACTTCTCCTATTCCAAGTCTGTCTGTTGAGGCGGATGAGCCTTCTCTTAAACAACGCCATCTGAAACTATCATTACAATACATCACTAAATTATATTCTAATCAGTCAAATCCAGCCTTTAATTGCGTCTTTAATCCTCTTTACGAAGATATTTACAATAAGAAAACATCTCTTGTTCCACCACTAGGAATAAGAATTAAATAATTCGTTTCTGCTGCGAACATTACCTTTCAGGATATAGCTCCCACAAAACTTTTTTCATCGCCTCCTTGGCAGATGGTAAGACCAACTGTAGACCTCACATTAACAAAACTTAAGAAATCTGATACAAATCCACTTATTTATAAACAAGAATACAATCAATTACGAAACACTTATGACACATATAAATCTATATTTACAGATGGATCCAAGGATGGTGGCGCAGTTGCTAGTGCCACCATCATTGGATCCAGAACAGTATCTTCACGTTTACCCGATAATAATTCCATATTCACAGCAGAAGCGCACGCAATTTTAACAGCACTACAATATATCAAGAAGAAATCAAAATATAAAGACTTCATTATTTTTTCAGATTCACTTTCGTGCCTTCAGGCTATTAAACATATGTCATGTAAACATCCATTTTTAATTGAAATTCTTGAGTTATTTAATGATCTTGCGACTGGCCAATATGACATCGTTTTTTGTTGGTTACCAAGCCATGTTGGGATTGTTGGTAACACACTGGCTGATGCTGCCGCAAAAGCAGCACTCAACAAATCTGTGACACCACTTCTTTTACCATACAGTGATTATAAACCTGTCATTAGATCTTACATCAGAGATCTAATGCAGAAGAAGTGGGACACCCAAGTTGGTATAAATAAATTACATGCAATAAAAGCGAATATCGGTTATACCTACTTGGGTTGTCAGTCCAGATTTGAAGAGGTCATTTTAAGACAATGTCGTATTGGCCATTCACGTTATACTCATGAATATATTTTAAAAGGTGAAGATCCTCCATTCTGCGTCCCTTGTGATGAAAGAATCACGGTCAAGCATGTCCTGCTTGACTGCATTGATTTTTCCATCACAAGGGATAAATATTTCAAGGTATCATGTATCAAGGATCTTTTTTATCAGGTAAGTAGTCATTTAATTATTGGTTTTTTAAAGGAAATCGAATTACTGCATAAATTTTGATTGTTATAGTTTGTAATTAAATAAATAACTTTTATAATTGGTAGAATTATTCAGTAACTTGGATTGTTAGTGGCTATATCCTCGAAGGGGGTTAAAGTAGTGTAAAATTATTGTCCCCCTGAGAGGGTATGTAAGACCACGTCTTTCAAAGTATGTTTATATCTGCTCGTTTTTAGACGTAGTATAAATGTTCATTTATTCTGGCTAGATTTGTCATTAATCGCCAACAGTGGAAGGGATGATGTAAATCCGGCTGGGGTCCATGCAGGTAGCAAAAGTACTGTAAGTCCCAATGGACCCTAGCATGGTGATCTACCTTCAGCTGCTGGCGATCTATAGCCCTTTTTTATATTGTACCGTTATATATAGTGATATCTTTTATAGTTGTATGCTAGTTTTAAATATTAATCTGTGATATTCTAGTAATTTTACTGTCCATCGTTGACAGCTTTTTATGTTGTATACATTTATGTATTATTAATGTACTTCTCGTCACGATATGGCTGAAATACTGCCGATGTGATGTTAAATCTTAACTCACTCACTCACTCAATAGATAATTCATAGTCTTTTTATTGTTCAAATTACTAATAAAACATATTTTAACTTGTTCCTTCTAAACATACTTCCAAACAATTCCAAACCATTCCAAGTCATTCCAAACATTTCCTGCGTTGGAAATATCTTTGGAAATGTTGCCAATCCAATTTTGGATTTTCTGTAAAGATCGATCCTTCGAAACTTTGAAAATGTTGGAATGAGCGATGTTTCCAAAGCAATCCAACGTTCATTCCAAATTGGAATGGACGCTCCTTGGTCTTGTGAAAGAAGTGGGACACCCAAGTAGGTATCAATAAATTACATGATATAAAACCTACTATTGGTTACACCTACTTTGGATGTCAATCCAGATTTGAAGAGGTCATTATACAACGATGTCGTATTGGCCATAGCAGGTATACTCATGAATATCTCTTGAAAGGTGAGGATCCTCCATTTTGTATCCCTTGTGATGAGAGAATCACGGTCAAGCATGTCCTTCTTGACTGTATTGATTTTGCCATCACAAGGGATAAATATTTCAAATCGTCATCTGTCAAGGATCTTTTTAGCAGTATCAATTCTCGTTTAATCATTGTTTTTTAAAAGGAAATAGAGTTGTGTGCAAAATTTTGATTGTGTCTTGTAAAATATAGATGTTTTATGATTGGTAGATTAAATAAGCAACTGAGATTGTTAGTAGCTGTATCCTCAAGGGGGGTTAAAGTACTGTAAAATTATTGTCCTCCTGAGAGGGTACGTAAGTTCAACTTCTTTCAATGTCAATTTAGAACTACCGTGTTTTTAACCGTAGAATATATGTCATTTTAAGATGTTAGGCTAACACTGCCAATAATCGCCAACACTTGAAGGGATGATGTAAATCCTGCTGGGGTCCATGCAGGTAGCAAAGGTACTGTAAGTACCCATGGTCCCCAGTATGGTGATCTCCCTTCAGGGGCTGGCGATATATAGCCCGTTTTTATCATGTTATTGTCATGTATAAATGCTACCTTTTTATGATTCCATACTAGTTTTAAAATCTTTTTTCTGTGATAAGTCTAGTACTGTTACTGTCCTTCGTTGGCAGGTTTTTATAAAAGTTTAATTGTTTTTAGAAAATTTAAACCTTGAAAGTCACGATATGGCTGAAATATTGCCGATGTGACTTAAAATTTCAACTCACTCACTCAACTCACTCAGTTGTTTTCAGACAAACTTAATGAACTTGCTGGTGAATCAAGTCCTCTGTCAACCCAGGTGTTTGTACACCATGGTTTGATGATAAACAAGCTAGGAAATGTCGAAAGAAGGCGGAGAAATACTTCCGTAGACATCCTACTGTCCACAACTTAAACACTGTCAAAATGTCAAATGCTATGGCAAGAGGTCTATCTCAACAAAATAAATCATGGAAGAGTGCCCACCCCTTTTTCCAGGGTATGGAACATGATTAAAATGATCAAAGGCAAGGGATCACATTTTACAGTTAACCATCTGAGGGATAGCGATACTTTGTTAACTGATAAATCTGCTGCAGCCAATACACTTGGAAAAACTTTATCTCATCATTCGTCTTCATCAAATTACGTTCCTGAATTTCATAAACATCAGTTGCAACAGGAAAAAAACAACAACAGCATTTACATCTGATAATGGTGAAGAATACAATGAAGTATTTTCACTTCATGAGCTATATACTGACTTAGGGCAAGCTCATGATACAGCAGCAGGCGCTGATAATATACATTAGCAGCTACTAAAACACTTGCCCAAATCATGTCTTGAAACTATGTTGAAAATATTCGGGTGGCCAAGTCGTCTAAGGCGCCGCGATTCGCTGTGCAGAGTTGCGTTCCTTGGGCGCGTGTAACACGGGACCGGGTTCCAGTTGAAGTTGACAAAATTATCAAATGAATAGTGAGATAAAACAAAACAGTGAGATGTGAAATTTGAGTTAATGAGCGGCCATTGACCTGTGTTCACCAGACCATAAATACAAGGTCGGCCCGTCCTAATTAGTGTTCGGTTGTTAGACTAATTCCACTAGGGTCCCGTCTAGCCATTGTGGCTAGCCGACAGTAGAACAGTAGTGAATTTAGATGCGAGTTTAGTGCTAGGGGAACCCCCGTGTTGACACGATTGTCGCGGGTTGGTAAATGTTCGCCATTAATAAAATGATTGTTTGTGGATTTGCGAAAATATTCATTTGCCCACACGAGTCATTCCATTTGATTGCAAATATAACGTTTTTCGTTCGCCAAATTTATGCTTTAGACAGTACAATTATGATATAGCCGTCACCACTACTAATGTCTCATTATTTCACGTAGGAATATGTCCCATTTCCCCACACCCCACTTTCTGTTTTGTATTTTGAAAGAATAAATAAAAGAAGGTTTTGTGTGGGACACGTTTATACTAATTAAAAGAGGATGTTGTAAATGAATATGAACAGCCATGCTGTCTTACTGTTGATAGAATTTGAGATCTTCACAATCACCGGGTGTGACCATGTAGACAGAATCCCGTTAGGGTTTGTGATTTTTACATTTGCCCAATGACCATAGTGAGTATTGCTGGGGATACCAAACGTAACAGTTTATTATTAGAGGTTGTGAGTACCTATACCACGTAGATAGGATATATTTAGGATTTTAATCCTTCTTTGAGAGGCATTTAGAAGTTGGAGTACTACGTTAGGATAAGATTTATGGGTGACTTTAATCCTTTCTTTCTCTGTGGGTAATCCTTTCACGTTGATTGGAGGAAGTCACTCAACCAGGTCATGACAGGTCGTGAGTTTACTCACTAACTACTGTGAGCGTTTTTGGAGCGTTTTTGGCATAACATCTTTTCTTGTATAAACATAGAAACTATGCTCACTTACTGTTAATCTTCTGCAGTTTGCTGGCAAAGTGGGGATAAACCTCAGTGTCAAAGACGATCAAACTTAGTTCGAATCCTTGTTTATATGTGACATCTCCCAAATGGGGACATGTTCATAAACTTGGCAAGTGATGATGAATTTTAATATTAATATTATTATAGTTTATGAAATTGTTAATAAAACTTTAATAAAATTGTGCTTCACTCTCACGAAAAATATATTGTCTGTGAGTAAATGTATATGTCACGTTTCATCGGCATTTTTCAGTGATATTGGGACTACATGAAACATGGCTGGTGGCGCAAGCGTGGGAAGGCACGGCGTCGGCTGGCGAGCATGTGTGGCTAGAAATCTAGCGGCGGTATCCTTCTAGTAGTCTCTTGGTCAGCTTCTCATCCTTGAGGTTGGGATTCTGGTAGAGACTCTTGGCAAGGAGGGCGGC
The DNA here is from genome assembly GCF_023055435.1 of Haliotis rufescens. Classification (NCBI taxonomy): domain Eukaryota; kingdom Metazoa; phylum Mollusca; class Gastropoda; order Lepetellida; family Haliotidae; genus Haliotis; species Haliotis rufescens. Next base: position 60,029 of record NW_025963832.1, on the reverse strand, counting down.
GGTATTGGCGACGAAGTGGTTTGAGGTCGGTACGCCACTACTCTGGAAGAAGTGGTACAAGTCTGTGTAGGTTGTGATGTCGTACTCGGATGTCCTGTCCCCCCCTTCTTGTGCACCATGACGAAAGGGACTCCTTGTTTGGCGTAGAGATGTTCCTTTGGGGTGTTGATCTGGTCAACCTTGAGATCCGGCCGGGCCTGGTAGTGGTTGATCGGAATGTCTGACTTTTCCACTAGTAATTAAAGTTCTTTGGTATGACCTCTTTTATCCCTGCTGACGTTATCCTAATGTTCAATTTCAGTCTGCCTCACCAAGCGTAAGAAAGCATTGTACATGTTCTGATAAACCATACTGATGCAATTAAGCAAATGAATATTTGCTGTGGGCAAATATCTATTTTCTATATATATATATTTGTGGATATGAAGCATTCTAGTTAATTGTGGATACACTGGGCAGACAGAATTGTGTTTATTTCCAGGCCATCCTGATCGTCGTTAACTACTATAAGGTGTATGTTTTGAGGCAAGATCAAAGGCGCCGCACAGCATTTATTAGATAACAGACGGGGTCGTCCGTTTCGCTTTAAACAACCACCCCACCCTGTCTGTTGGAGTTATATAATCGGTGCGCAAATAACTGTGTCAAGTCCACTGCCGGGCTGATGCGGTGTCAGTGTCAGCGATGAACATGAATGCTCAAATTATAGACCTGTAGCACTCACAAGTTGCTTAGCCAAAATATTTGAAAAGTGTATATTCAATTCTCTGATAACAGCAAATATAACCTTAGAAATAGATACAACATACAAACAATCAAATGTAGAACACAGACCTATGCTTAATAATAATTTCTTCTGGATATGATCAACCTGCGGAACCCTCTATCCGATGAAGTAACTAATGCTCGCTCATTAAAAGAAATCAAATCATTAATTAATCGTTCTGATTCAATTACTAATAATTTTGACTTCAAATATTTTCATAGATCATGCCAAATTGTCCACTGTCGCCTTAGGCTCGGCTGCAGTGACTTAAACGCTGATAAGTTGAGACGACATGTATCAGACATACCAGACTGCACTTGTGGATATCACCTTGAAGATGCAGTTCCCTTTTTAAACACTGTGTATTTCTACACACACGGGTATGGTCTAAAAATGATATTACGTGGCAGTAGTTAAGCAGTTCTACAAACATGACTCTTCTTAAATCAGTTCACGACATCATTGTCAAAAGCAAAAGGTTTGAGTAGCTTAATTTTATGCATGTAGTAAAGGAAAACTGCATTACCTTATTTCACAGACACCACTTGCTTCAGTGTAATGGCTTCGTGTATTTCATATGTTAATGTTCATCACTCTCTTATATATATCCAGCTGTTGTTAAGTTGTTACCTGGAGTGGTATTACATAAGCAAGTTTTGCTTGTTTACCGATCCAGATTTCTTTTGAAATAAAAATACGTTTAAGCCAACACAGCTAACCCTAAAACACATGATTGTAAACTATTCAAAAAGGGGCACTAATCTCTGGCTTCTTCTCGGGTGTCGGACTCAAACTCAAACTCATTTATTCTTAGAATAACATGACATACAATTATCTACAATTTTTATTATGTACAATTTAACAAAAATAATAAAAATAGGATACGTGGATACTAATACAATTTACCAACTGTATTGTACACATTGTTAAGGAATTTAGATAGGCCTTTTAGATTTCTTACACTGTTAGTGGTCATAATTTTCTTAAATGTTTGGAAACTTAAGGTTTGCTTATTTAAGAGTTCATATCGCCGTTGGTGAAAAGCTTCGCATTGGAATAAATAATGCAATTCATCTCCCATAGCGATAGATTCACAGTGTGGACACTGGCTGTCTTCCCTGGGAATATTAAGCCATCGACCTGTTTCAACTGGTAATCCTTGGTTAGAAAGTTCTGACTTTAATTTTGAGAGCAGTAGATATTTCGCAAATGAAGGTTGATTCTTCAGGTAATACGACCTTTGGATTTCCGCTTGGGCTTTCTAGCTGCCGTGAGTCAAATTGCTCGTTAACGCAACCGAGCGTGACAAGAGACTGGGCTACCAGTCTGCAAGGACAGCTAAATTAGCTTACGCATTTTTGAAAACTGATTGGTTACCCGTGATCTATGAAGATTTCAACAAAGGGCGCATGGTAATTAATTTCTTCAGCCTAAACAAACAGACAAATAACGGCGAAAGCTCATCGGATGTCGTTATTTGGAAATACCCCTGATGGTTACAGTTTAATAATAAAAAAGTATCCCTGAGTGAAAGCATTTGCGGATTTCGGATTGCGTGGATGATACAATTACTACTCCCTTGTTGTCATCCACATTTTCTGGTATAACCCTACACTTGTGTATTTGTCGTAATTCACTTGCTGCTCAGTTAATGAATTTATAACATGTATACTTAGTTGTAGCACCACTCAGATTATAAAGGTTCAAATTTGGTCTTTCTTGTACCTGGGGTAATTATTCAATCTAAATCCAGGTTTGAAGTGAGATGGAATGTGAGTTATGTTGAAACGCACGTGGCAGCCCAGCAAGAGATGTATGGTCAGTTGCTGTACTTTTTTGTAAATCAACTGATCATTCCCAGACATCAAAGGATCAACAGGAAATACGTTGATTGATTAATTACTGTTACTGTTATCTTGCACAGTGGATATGTCAAAAGTAAGTGTTTACATGTGAAGGTAGGTTTACTAAACCTAGGCAATACACTCATATCATGGCGTGAAGTACAGATGTAAAAACAACATACTTTGTTCAAAGGGTAACCGATAATACACTGACTGGTTGTTATCTGTTATCTGTTGTTATCTAACTCAATGTATGTTTTTAAGAACCGAGGACATTATAAAAATAGTTGTCACGTGGGCTTTCTCAGCTAACTTGGCAGCTATGTGAAACAATTCAAACAAACTAAGTGATCAGTTAAGAAACAAACATGAGTTATAATATTCGATACATTTAAATAACATTTAAAACGATATATTTAAATATTTTAATATATTTCATGTATATTCCAAATATTGTTTCCAAATAATTATTATTAAAGTATTTGATTCTCACATAGACATTTGACATCGAATAAGTATTTTTGTACAGCTGCAGACGCAATGGATATTGTTCCTTTATGTTGATATTCCCGGATACATTATAACTTTGGTAGGTTGTAATAATTATATTTGCATTTTGTTTTCATTCATTCGCTGCAGCTTTGAACAGAATCATTCTTGTTCCTTTCCGTTTGGTTGGGAAGTTTTTCGATGCGCGATAGACGTTGTTTTCACAAGTATTTTCTTTTGTAAGCGTGTATATGTTACAGTCAATGTGTAAAATATGATTCACTCAGGCAATTTATTAAATATCTAAATATTTCAGTCATTTTACAAATTGACTGAATAATCCATTCATTTATTTAACCGACAGACTAAAAATGATAAAGACGATCAAAAGAGCTTAAACACATCACAATATATTAATTATGCTAAGAAAAGAAGCCCAACAATACAGAACTGTACTTGGTGATGATATTAAACATAAACACATATTTGGAATTCGTTATCATATTAATAAAGATGGACATATTTTTCAGTTAATTTGTAAAATAAACTGAATATTTAGGCGTTTAATAAATTTCCTTAGTGAAATATGTTTACATTTTGAATGTAAACATATACACACGGTAAAATAAGCAATGTTCAGATGAAATATTTACTTTGTGTTGCAAGTCAAAATAGTGTACACGAAAATCGCACAATTACCAAGCAAGTGACTTATCAAAACTTCACCATTACCGATGCTCCCCACAAATATACCTACATTTTCAAAACTGTATTTCATTTTTGTTGATCAATGTGACCATACGTCCTTCTACTTTCAATAAAAATGCGCTTACGAATGGCGAGCACAGGTCGCGAACAAGTCTAGATTTCTGCTATATCATCCGGGTATTCACTGGGAAAATACAGTAATGCACAGGTAACAACTACTCCCGCGGAATTGCTTTAGATCAATGCTCCTTTGTACGTTGAAATACTTTATGTTGTGAATGCCAAAATGATGTATCAAGGATCAAGTAGAAGATACATTGACCGTAGCGCGGGGAGTTTATTCAACAGACCCGTGAAAATAACACTGCTGTTTCTTACTATTTATTTTAGATGACGCAGTCAAAGCTCACTTCTCCTGGCGGCCATTATCGAACGGCCAGCTAAAACACAACCCCGCGCTTACGTCTACAGGTCTCTTCCTGTAGTACGGTAATTAGTATTCTCTCCCTCAAGTGTATCCTCAATGATATAACCCACCCTCATTCATTACATGCTGCTCTTTTCCAGCCTCACGGCTATGGAGCTGAGATAAAGAGTCCAAGTCATCATAAAGTAATTAGGGTCCAATAAAAACAATGCGCCGCCAAACCTCATACATATTATCACTGAAAGTCGTACTACAGACGGTTAATGTCAAATCACAATAAAGGCATTTCAATGGCAATAACATGTTCCAGGACCATGTATTCTCTTAACACCATCGGATTTAGAAGCAATGGTCGTATAAAACAAGACAGATCTATTTAATCACAACAGTATTCATGTTATTCCCACAAAATCACATAAAGAAAGGAGACATTAGCAAATACATGTGTATTATCATTTTTCGTCAGGATAACAAAATTTTCTCTCCTTGTTACCACCTCCAGGTTCAGCTAAACACGGGTCCACCTTTGGTCAAAAGTTTGTTCCCCCTCTAATGAGTGTGTCACGCGTTGCACACGAGTGGCGGGCGGGGTGCACACGAGTGACCAACCCGATGCACACTGGTTGCATAACGCGTTGCCCATGCGTGTAAGGGGAATGAACTTCTAGGCAGCAGTGTACGAAGGAGATTTCGAGGTCTTGTTTGGCCTGATTATATCGACATGACTAGGGCAGATTGGATGTCTCTATGAAAACGCCGAATTCCTGCCAGCTTCCAACACTGTTCCAGATTCAAGAACAGAGACAGGCGTGTTTCAAGACAATTGACTAAATGATAACGTTGATGAAAGTTCTAAACTTACAATTATGCAAATACAGAAAAACCGAATCCCTGTTATACAGCTACTTCCTTCTTGCTATTTCCATCAAATTAAAGAAATAATATATATACAAACATGAAGCTATGTAAATTGTAGTTGTCATTACCTAAATTACCCTTTTGAATTCTACTTTATTTCAATAAGCATTTATTATTTTCAATAATATCATCATATATTATCAATATCCGCATCTTTATGGCTTATATCTCAGTACATTTCACACTTAATGTGCAAACAACCAATCGATAGACAACACCTGTTCTTTTGTCAGCCATTATATTGAAATAAACTTAATACCACATTTATATGGATAACGAAGCATTTTATATGCCTGTTATACAAACTTGAGTGTAAGGGTTTGTGTTGTCGCATGCCTTTGTTGCAGTTGAAATACAAAGTGATTCGCAGAAGAAACATTTCGCTTTTAACAATATCTTTTTACAAAAATGCATGCCTTGTTAGTTATGTTAAAAAGTTATTTATCATAGTTATCAGTTATTTTATGGAAGCATTTAGGGAACATGTCAGCAATATCTACATAGGAAAGACATACCAATTAAAACCTTTTTAAAATGTTCGTATGTTTCATTGGCTACTCGTACGCATATCCAATGCCGATCGAGAGATTTTTTAGCTTTCCTGACTGAAAAATGCCATGCTGTCAGGGATCCAGCGTCATCGTCTGTAAGCATCCGTCTCCACAGAAATCATCAGACCACTGAAGTTGGAAATTAATATGCTTATTCCCACCAATAATTAGAACTTACTGAAATCTGAATTTTATTATGGCGATCACCTTTGCATTAATTTTGATATATGTGTAATTAGAAAGTGTCTCCTTTTTACAATATGTTAACTTTGAATCCATCATTGCCCTTTGCGCAATGCTCCAAAAATCCAAGAAAATATCTCCTCAGAAACCACTCGACCAATGAAGATCAAACTACACAAGCTTTTTCTCACCAATGATGTCATCTGAATATAGAAGTTAGGGTCAAATCTTATTTTCAATAAGGCCATCATGGGTGCTGCTGCCTCTCGTCATCCTGTCACTACTGCCTCGATCTACTGCCTGTCTAACCTGACATGGATATACAAGACATAACACAATGGAATTGCAGAGGTCTTAAGAATTTTTTTGGTGAAATACAACTTTTGATCCAAGATTTTGAACCGTCAGATTTTAGTCTCCAAGAATAATATCTAAACGACACAGATCTTTTTGATGTCTCTGCAGTTTGTGCCACTCGTGTTCCCCTCTTGGGGGTGGAGCTGCAGGAGGTTCTTCTATCCTGATCAAGCAGGGTAATGTACATGGAACTGTTCCACTCAATACTGCTCTTCAAGCTGTTGCTGTCCGTGTAACTTTGAACGTGGTGTTTGCACTTTGTTCACTTTGTCTTCAACCTTCCTCAACTATCCGTCAATTGGATCTTTGGACTTTTTGCGATCGGCTCCCGAGGCCCTGTATCATCTTGGGCGATTTGAACGGTCATAGTCCCCTGTGGGGGGAGTGCTGATACAAGTGGTAGGAGGGGGGTGTCCTTGAAGTTTTTTTTCTCAAACAATGATTTGTGCATCTTCGATGATGGTAGAAATATCTTCATCCCATCTCTGGCACATGCTCTGACCTGGATCTTTCACTGAGTGGTCGGTCCATGGTGACCTTTGTGGAAGTGACCATTTCCCAACAATACTTACAACTATTAATGGCACTCGTGAAGAGTAACCTCCCCGTGGTGAGTGCTGGGTAGCGCTAATAGCTCTTCCCCCGTGTGGACCCGGGGTAGAATGTGTCGACAGCACCCCATTGCTGGTCGTAAAAGGCGACCTAATTTGGCAACCTGTTTGCCGTGGGTTGCGCCCCTGTGTCGGTGGTAGTTGAGGGCACTGGTTCCTGGACCTGTGTTCCATTGCCCAACACACTACTTTGACCCTAACTTCACCTAGACGGGTGGTAGAATGGGCCCGGTTCTATCAATCGGCTGGTCACACCAAGCCCTGTGTGTGTTACTTCTATTTAATATATGTGCACTTGCATGAATTATATTCATCACAGATGTATTGCTTTGTTTTTTGAAATCACATTTATATAAAAAAATAAACTCAAATAATCTGGATAGGCTCCAAGAAGAATAGTAATATTAAATTTAGACAAGACTTAAACCTTGAATGGAACCCTGAAACCTTTAGAATTCTAGGCATAATTTTTTCTACTAATCGAGATAAAATGATTAAACTTAACTTTGAAAGCAAAATCTTTGAAATTGAACAAACCATCAAGAGATGGATGAAAAGAATTATAACCCCATTAGGCAAAATTGCAATTATCAAATCAATGCTCATTTCAAAACTTAATTTCCTTTTCCTTACCCTTCCTAGTCCCCCAGATGAATTCCTTAGAAAGATAAATACTATTCTTTTCAAGTTTTTATGGAATAATAAACCAGACAAAATAAAGAGAACAGTTGCTTGTAAACCTATTTCCCTTGGAGGACTTGGTATGATAGATATTTTTGCATATGTTGACGCTTTGAAAATAATCTGGATAAAAAAGTTACTAAATGTTGATTTGGAAAAGAAATGGAAAATTTTAATGACTGATACAACTCCTGAATTTCCTGATCTACTATTTATGGGAAGTGATTTTCCACTTAAGCTTGCTAAAAAAACTAAAAACCAATTTTGGAAAGATTGTTTTACTGCCTTTTCTAAATATAGCAATAAAATAAACCCCAATAATTATGAAGAGTTCCTAAGGGAACCTCTGCTATACAATAAAAACATTATTATAAATGGCAAATCATTAGATAACAAAACCTTTCATCTCAATAACATACACAGCATACATTGCTTGCTAAACAATGATGGAAATTTTATGACATTGCAACAATTCTGTAATAAATACTTCAATATAAATTTTCTTGAATTTTATGGTATTACAAGATCAGTAAATACATACATGATACAATTAGGCATTAATAAAGACCTGCATCTGGAAACAACAAACAATACAAATATATCTATTGCCAATCTCTTTTCATGTAAAAAAGGCTCAAAGAAATATTACTATGTAATAAGTCAAACCGATGAAAGCTTAAAAGTTATTGACAAGTGGGAAGAGGAACTTTTAATGGATATGAACTGGCCTAGCTTATTTATCAGAGCACACAAAACTACTCCAGACCCTTAGATGGTTTCAGCTTAGATTGCTCCATAGAATTCTACCTGTTAATACTTATCTACTCAAGATGCATATTGTTGACAACTGTCTATGTACTTTCTGTAATGCCGAGCCAGAATCTATCCAACATCTGTTTTGGGACTGTAGGGTAAGCAAAAATTTCTGGAAAAGATTTTCACAATGGATTGAATCCAAGTGTCCACAGACTGGCAAGATAAATCTTACTTCAGACCTAATTCTTTTTGGCTTTTCAAAACATTTCCACACTGATGATATTTTTGATACTTTTATTGGCCAAATTTCACATTTATAGATGCAAAATGAAAAATAACCAACCAACCATTACACATTTCCAAAATGAGGTTAAATATTATTACCAACTAGAAAAATATAGACACTTTAATAAAGCCAAACAGACTGAATTCTATACGAAATGGGCTCCTTATGAAAACCTTTTGAAAATATAAACATTTGCTATTCCAAAACTTTACTAAATATATATCCTGCATCCTGTCTTCATAAGTACTAAAGCTTCTAGTGAGTGTGAATGTGTGTATGGATGTGTGCGAATGATATGTACTTTCTGAAAAAACCCTGGTCATGTATTTTGACTCTCATCCAAACATGATGTACTTTTACCAGGAACAATTAAAAAAAAAAAAAAAAAAAAAAAAAGAAATAAATATATTGCCTGGAGTCCTATGCCAGAAGGCGGTGGCTCATGGGCCAATCTGGTAATGTGGACCGCTGAATTTTGTATGTCTCTAAGTTATTGTTATAGGCAGAACCAGCTTAGCAATAAATTAAGTAGACAAATATAGCTATTCATGTCATATTTGCTGGAGTATAACACCCCTGTAGCCCTGGTGTTTTGCATTTTGGATATCCAGTGCAATAAGACAGCGTCCTTGTTGACACTCGAAGGTGGGTGGGGAGCAGGGGTGCACAACCACTTTATCTCATTATGTCGACAAAACACTCTGGTTCTAAAAGAAAACATTTAGATGCTGGCTCATCTGATGATGAAATTGATCGCCAACTGGATTCCTGGGCTCGATTCATTGAGATCGAGGCATCAAATCATGAACCAATGAAATTAAACCCATTTGCCATTTCAAAGGCTATCAATGGCTGTTGTGGTGAGGTTAAAAATGTCACCCGCTTCAGTAATGGCTCCATACTTGTGGAGTGCGTACGGAGATGGACATTGTGCCCAGACCTGCACCCGTAACACAGTCTGTGTCCGCTGTCCGCTGTCATGGCTCACAAGAGCGTACTCAGTGTACTGACACCATTAAATGTGCAAATTGTGATAGGGACCACTTGGCCTCATCCAAACTTTGTCCAAAGTTTATCCTTTAATCCAAAATATTAAAAGTAGTAATGTCTCTTTTCGTGATGCCAAAAACTTAGTTCAATCTCAATCACCAAATATTCCTACAAAATCCTACCCTGCAGCTGTAACTTCAACTCCTATTGTTAAAGTTCCTACAACATCTATCGGATGCCTGACAAACATCTCTTGGGTGAGTGATATGCAGTAAACCGTAGATATCCCGACTCAAACATCTCCTGATGGTACCAAAACAGCAACATCAGCCTCACAGACAGAGAATCTACAATCATCACGGCACTCGGGAAGAGCAACCTCCTCGTGGTGAGTGCTGGGTAACACTAATAGCTCTTCCCCAGTGTGGAACCGGGGTAGAATATTTCCACAGCACCCCATTGCTGGTCGTAAAAGGCGACCGAATAGGGCAAACCGTTTTCCGTAGGTTGCGCCACTGTGTCGGTGGAGGACGGTAGTCTGGTTGTTGAGGGTACTGGAGCCAGGAACAGTGTTCCTTTGCCCAATACACCACTTCGACCCTTACTTTGCCTAGACGGGTGGTAGGATTGGCCCGGTGCTATCAATCGGCTGGTCATACCGAGCCCTGCACATTTATTGTGTTTATAATTGTGTGACTTTTGATTTCACTTTCTAATTTAGGACTTGGCCAAATTCTGATGTGACGAATTTAGTCTTTTGTTTGTGAAATATTTGAATTGCCTAGAGTCGTATGCCCATAAGGCGGTGGCTCATCGGCCAATCTGGTAGATTAATTGATTTTTTCGTTAATATGCTTGAGTATACCATGCCAGTATCCTTGGTGCTGCCAGTTGGAGATCCACTGGCTTACAGCATTGTCCGTGTGATACTCCGTGGTGGGTGGGGAGCTGGGATGGTGAACTATATACAACTCCACCATGGCTCAACCAACAAAACCAAAACGAGCATTAGATGATTCCTCTGACGAGGAACTCCAAAATATTGTTTGAATAGTTGGTCTCGATTTTTAGTAGTTTCTGCTGCTGTTGGAACACCTTTGAGGCTAAATCCTTTTGCAATCTCCAAGGCTCTTTACGGCATTGCGGGTGACGTGCAAAATGTCCAAAAACTTCGATCTGGACTCCTACCAGTCGAATGTAAATCTGAAAAGCAATCAACAACCTTACAAGCTGCCAAATATCTAGTTTCTACTGCTGTTTTGATCTCACCGCATAAAACTCAACTCTAGCAAAGGCATCATAAGAGACAGGGATCGATGTCTCTATGACATGACTGAAACTGAAATTTCAAATTAATTGAAAGATCAGGGCATTACACATGTCAAACGTTTCACGTACAAAAGAGATGGTGCCATTTATAAATCAAACACGTATGTAATGACCTTTTCAAAACCAACTCCACCAAAAAGCATCAAGGCAGGATATTTTAACATCGAAGTGGATAAGTACTTTCCAAGTCCACTTCGGTGTTATAAGTGTCAGCAGTTTGGGCATGGAGCCCACTCATGTGACAACAGAAAAAAATGCCACCAATGCGGAGAACAAGATCATAATACTGAGGATAAGTGTACAAAAAATCCTAAATGTGCAAACTGTTCTGCTGATCATGTGGCTTCATCGAAGTCATGTCCAAAGTTTAAAATTCAACACCAGATTGTTCAGTTAAAGCATGAGAGGAATATTACCTTCCCAGAGGCTAAGCGAATAATCATGGCAACTCTCTCCCCAACTACAACTGTCTCCTGCTCAGCAGCAGTATCACGTGCATCCTCAAAAACAGTCACATCCATTCAATGTCAGACAGACATTACCTGGGTTTCCTCAGAAAATTATTCCTTGCTACTTTCTAGTTCTTCCTCACAAACTGACACATCACCATCAACATCTGTGTCAACACCATTAATTGCAGCAGCAGTGGAACCGGAACCAGCACTGGCAACAAGAACGTTGATTATTCAACAACATCAGATCGTGTATCAAAGGGTCGCCGTGTCCCTATACACATTTACAATCGATTTCAGACCTTGGAGGACATGGATGTCTCTCCACATTCTCAAGGGCGCAACAGAAGTAAGTCGCCGCGAAATTGGAGAAATTGACCTCCTGTTCATCCGCCTATTACATGAACAATTCCCATCCACTAGTACAGTGGAATTGCAGAGGTCTCAGGACCAATTTTAACGAGTTACATCTTTTAATACAAGATTATACGCCATCGGCAATATGTCTCCAGGAGACATACCTTAAGCAGAATGACAACTTTGATTTGCGTCGGTACAATTCCTTCCATTCTTTTTCTCCACCAGGTGTTAAAGCTACTGGCGGATCTTCTGTTTTGGTGAGGCAGGGAGTGATCCACAGCCCTGTTTCACTTCATACCAACCTTAAAGCTGACTTTGCACATAACCTTTACTCTGTGTTCTCTGTATATTTCACCTTCTACTGTGCTACAACAATCGGATCTTCAATCTTTATATGACCAGCTGCCTAAGCCATGCATGATCATTGGTGACTAAAACGCACATAGTCCGTTATGGGGAAGTGTTGCCATCAACCCTAAGGGAAAAGTCCTTGAAGATTTTATTTCCGATAACAACCCGTGCATTTTCAATGAGAGATCAAATACATATCTTCTTCCTGCTACTGGAACATATTCCGCTTTAGATCTGTCCCTAACAGATTCCAATCTCTTGAACGAATTCACATGGTCGGTTCACGATGACCTGTGTGGAAGCGATCATTTGCCTTCAATCCTGACAGCAAATGCTCCATCTGATGTTCCACCCACATCAAGGTGGAACTTTACCAAAGACAACTGGCCTTCCTTTCAGGAACTCTGTAGTGATAGGTTGAAGCCTGATGAGTTCAGGGATGTAACTGATCCTATTCAGCTGTTTTCTGCTATCTTAAACGAAATTGCCGACATAACCATTCCAAAGTCTTCTGCAAATCCACACATTCGAAAACCATGGTTTGATAAAGAATGCAAACAGGCTAGGAAGAGTAACAAAAAGGCTGAGAAATATTTCCGCCGACATCCAACTGTCCATAATTTGAATCATATCAAAATAACAATTGCCAAGGCACGCAGTACCTTCACGCAAAATAAACGTAAGTCTTGGAGGAATTATGTCTCTAAGATTAATTCTCGCATGCCTTTATCCAAGGTGTGGAACATGATTGCAAAGATTAAAGGCAAAGGTTCAAAATCGAGTGTTCACCATCTCAAAGACGGTGACCATCTGTTGACAGATAAATCGGACATTGCCAATAAATTGGGTGAAACGCTGGCCAAACACTCTTCATCTTCCAACTACAATCCTAAGTTTCAAAATTATCAGAAACAACAGGAAAAGAAGAGGATTGATTTTTCTTCTAAAAAAGGAGAAGACTATAATGAGGTATTTTTGCTCCACGAGCTAAATACTGCCTTAGGTCAAGCCCACGATACTGCAACGGGAGATGATAATATTCATTATCAGCTCCTGAAGCATTTGCCTAATTCATGTTTAGAGACACTTCTTGATATATTTCATCAGATGTGGACGTCAGGAAATGTTCCGCCTTCATGGCGTAATGCAATAGTTGTTCCAATTATCGACCAATATCACTAACCAGCTGTGTGTGCAAAACCATGGAGCGAATGGTAAACAATAGACTGGTGTGGTACTTGGAAACTAACAATCTTATAAGTAACATACAATGTGGTTTCCGTCAGAATAGAAGTACCATTGACCATCTGGTACTTTTAGAATCCTTTGTCAAAAATGCAATTGTCAATAATCAGCATGCAGTATCAATCTTTTTTTATTTAGAAAAAGCGTATGATACCACTTGGAAGCATGGTATTTTAAAAGATTTACATAATTTGGGGTTAAGAGGCCGTTTGCCTCAATTTATATCCCAATTTTTAACAGACCGACAATTTCAGGTTCGTGTGGGTTCCACCCTATCTGACCATTATAATCAGGATCAGGGTGTCCCACAATGCAGTATTTTGTCTTTAACTCAGGATCAAGCATCAAGATTGATAGTCTGTCAAAGGTTTTAAATGATTCCATTGATGGTTCACTTTTTGTGGACGATTTTAATATTTCATGTGCGTACCATCGAGAGACAGTTGCAGCTGTGTCTCAACAAAATCGAAAAATAGTGTCTTGAAAATGGTTTTAAGTTTTCAAAAGCTAAGACCAATTGTATTCATTTCGGTAGGAAGTACAAGCACCACAAAAATCCAGAGCTCTTTTTACATGGCACTCATATCAAGGTTGTAGAAGAGTCCAAGTTCCTGGGTCTCATTTTCGATCATCATTTAACTTTTAAGCCTCATATTAATTACCTGAGAACTAAATGCCTGAAGGCTCTAGATTTGTTGAAAATTGTTGCCAATACAAAATTGGGAGGTGACCAGACAACCCTTCTCCACTTGTGTAGGTCTCTGATCCGCTCTAAATTAGATTATGGCTCCATCGTTTATGGTGGAGCCTGTAAGAGCAATTTACAAAAGTTAGATTCGATTCACCATCAGGGCCTACGACTTTGTCTTGGCGCATTTCCCGTGGAAGGCCTATATGTTGAAGCTGATGAACCTTCATTGAAGCAACGCTGTATCAAATTATCACTGCAATACATTACTAAATTACATTCTAACCAATTAAACCCTGCATACAACTGTGTTTTTCAACCATTTTACAAACAACTTTTTCACAATAAGCTTAAGCTGGTCCCACCACTAGGCATTTGGATTAAACCACACATTACAGCTGCCAATATTATCTTGATAATATTTCTCCTTTCAGGCTTTTGTCTTCTCCTCCTTAGCAACTTGTCAGACCGGAAGTAGACTTTTGCCTTTCTCATTTTAAAAAAATCAGACACAAATCAGTTGATATATCAACAAGAATATATACAAGTTAGAAATACATATGAATCCCACCGTTCCATTTTAACAGACGGATCCAGGGATGGCAGCACAGTCTCCAGTGCTGCTGTCATTGGATCCAAAAGCATATCATTCTGATTACCTGACCATAGCTCAATTTTCACCGCTGAAGCCAAAGCGATTTTAACGTCTTTGGAATATATTAAAAAACAATCTAGCAGTAAACGGTTCATCATCTTTTCAGACTCACTTTCTTGTCTACAGGCAATAAAATCTAGCTCTACACGTCATCCATTTATTTGAGATATTTTAGAACTATATAATGACCTTGCTACTGGCCAATACGACATCGCCTTTTGCTGGTTGCCCAGTCATGTTGGAATCATGGGTAACACTATGGCTGATGCTGCAGCAAAAGCAGCTCTCAACAAATCTGTGACACCACTTCTTATACCATCCAGTGACTACAAGCCTATCATCAGGTACTATATCAAAGATCTGATGCAAAAGAAGTGGGACACCCAAGTGGGTAGGTATAAATAAGTTACATGCAATAAAAGCAAATATCGGTTATACCTACTTGGGTTGTCAGTCCAGATTTGAAGAGATCATTATGCGACGATGTCGTACTGGCCATTCACGTTTTACACATAAATATTTATTGAAAGGCGAAGATCCTCCATTCTGTGTCCCTTGTGATGAGAGAATCACAGTTAAGCATGTCCTGCTTGACTGTATCGATTTTTCCATCACAAAGGATATTTATTTTCAGGTTTCATCAATCAAGGATCTTTTTAATCAGGTAAGCATTCATTTAATTCTTGTTTTTTAAAAAGAAATTGTACTGATTGATAAATTTGAATTGTGTAAATAGCTATATTTTATATTGGTAGTGTATAATTTGTAACTTAGATTGTTAGTGGCAATATTCTCAAAGGGGGTTGAAGTAACGTAAAATGATTGTCCCCCAGAGAGGATACGTAAGACCACATCATTTAAAATACATTTATTCTTGCCACACTTTTAGACGTAGTATATTTGTTTATTTTAAATGTTGGCTAAATTGGATATAATCACCAGTGGCTGAAGGGAAGGTGTAAATCCTGCTGGGGAGTCATGCAGGTGACATAAGTATTGTAAGTCCCCACGGTCCCCAGTAAGGTGGCCTAACTTTGGTTGCTGGTGATCTATAGCTCATTTTTGATATTGTATTGTTGATTGAAAATGTATTCTTTTTAATGTTCTGAACTAGTTTTAAAATCAAAACTATGATACTCTAGTCCTTCGATGACAGATATTTATTCCATTCAAATTTATGTATTATATGTCAGTTCTCGTCACGATATGGCTGACATACCTCCGATGTGACGTTAAATATTAACTCACTCACTCAACCCAAAAAACCAAAACGTGCTTTAGATGATTCCTCATACCATTCCAAGGAATATTTCAAATAGTTGGTCTCGATTTTTAGTCGTTCCCGCAGCCGATGGTACACCATTGAAACTCAACCCTTTTGCCATTTCCAAGGCACTTTATGGCATCGCTGGTGATGTGCAAGATGTTAAAAAAACTTCGGTCTGGATTACTGCTGGTTGACTGCAAAACACAAAAACAGTCTACAACCTTACAATCTGCCAAACATTTGGTGTCTACTGCTGTACTCATTTCACCACATAAAACTCTCAATTCAAGCAAAGGAATCATCAGAGACAGGGACCGTTGTCTCTATGATATGACGGAAAATGAAATTGCAGTTGTATTAAAAGATCAAGGTGTTACACACAAAAGAGAAGAATCAGTATATAAATCAAACACTTATCTGATGACATTTTCAAAGTCAGCCCCGCCAATTTATATAAAAGCAGGATATTTTAACATCGAAGTGGACAGGTACATCCCAAACCCACTAAGATGTTACAAATGCCAGCAGTTTGGTCACGGTGCACATTCATGTAACAATCGTTAATCGTCATGATTTGTCACCAGTGTTGAGAAATGATCACGAAACTGAGGTGAGGTGTACTAAAACCCCTAAATGTGCAAACTGTTCAGGAGATCATGTGGCTTCTTCGAAGTCCTGTCCCAAATTTAAAATCCAGCATCAGATTGTTAAATTGAAACATGAAACGAATATCACCTTCCTGGAAGCTAAACGTGTCCTACTCAGCTGCTGTGTCTCGCACACATCCAAAATCCGTACCATCCGTTCAATGCCAAACTGATATCACTTGGGTTTCTACAGTAAACTATTCCTTTGTTCAATCCAGTTCTTCTTGTCAAACTGATACGTCATCACCATCGACAACTGTATCCATTAACACCAGTAATGGCACCAGCACCTGAACTGGCTATGGCTCCAGTTCCAAAACGATCCCCTATTGTTAAAATGCCATCAAAAAGGTTCAAAATCTTCAGATCGTATCTCAAACGGTTACCGTTACCCGATTCTGATATATAATCGTTTTCAGTCTATGGAGGACATGGATGTCTCTCCTAATCTCCAAGGGCGCAACAGAAGTAAGTCGCCACGAAGTGGAAGAAATAGATCTTCTGTTCACCCACCAGTAACATGAACAGTTCCCATCCACTTCAAACTCATCTTCAAGATTAACTTTACACATAACCTTAACTCTGTGTTCTCTGTATTTCTCCTCCCTTTGTGCTTCAGAGATCAGATCTTCAATCCTTATATGATCAACTCCCTAAGCCTTGCATTATTATCGCTTGCCAAACACTCTTCCTCATCAAACTGTGATCCCAAATTACAAACATTTCAGAAACAAGAGGAAAAGAAGAGGGTTGATTTTACTTCTCAAAATGGAGAAGTGAGTGAGTGAGGGAGTGAGTGAGTTAATATTTAACGTCACGTCGGCAATATGGCAGCCATATCGTGTCGAGACAAAATTTTTACTTTAATAATATATATGTAAACTGTATAAAATTCTGTCGACGAAGGACAGTAAAACAACTAGACTATCACAGATATATGTTTAAAACTAGTACATAGCCATAAAATATGACAATTCATAACATTACAACAGATAAAATTGGGCTATATATAAAGTGAGGTCACCATACTGAGGACTATGGGGACTAACAGTACCTTTGCTACCAGGATTTACACCATCCCTTTAGTCACTGGCGACCATTGACAGGGTTTAGCCGGAGATTTAAAACCAACAAATATACTACGATTAAAACACTGGCAGATATAAAATTACTTGATTTATGTGAGCTTACATATCCTCTCAGGGGGACAATAATTTTACGCTACTTCAACCCCCTTCGAGGGTATAGCCACTAACAATCTCAGTTAATTATCATATACTAACAATTTATAAAACATATATCTTTGTACATCAAAATTGATTAATTAATTCTATTTCTTTTAAAAAACAGATGATTAAATGAGCATGTATTTGATTAAAGAGATCCTTTATAGATGACACTTTGAAATATTTATCCCTTGTGATGGAACAATCAATACAGTCAAGCAGGACATGCTTGACAGTGATTCTTTCATCACAAGGGATACAAAATGGAGGATCCTCACCTTTCAATAAATATTCATTTGTGTACCTGCTATGGCCAATACGACATCGTCGTATTATGACCTCCTCAAATCTGGACAGACAACCCAAGTAGGTGTAACCAATATTTGGTTTTATGTAATTTATTGATACCTACTTGGGTGTCCCGCTTCTTTTGCATCAGATCACGGATGTAAGATCTAATTATAGGTGTATAATCACTATATGGGATGAGAAGTCGTGTAACAAATTTGGTGAGTGCTGCTTAAACAGCAGCATCGGCCATTGTGTTACCAGTGATGCCAACGTTAACATGGCTTGGTAACCAACAAAAGACGATGTCGTACTGGCCAGTAGCAAGATCATTATGTAGTTCTATAATTTCACGTGAAAGTGGATGTTGACAAGATACATTCTTAATTGCCTGAAGACAGGAAAGTGAATCAGAAAAGATAACGAACCGTTTATGTTTAGATTTAGTATTTATATATTTGAGAGCAGTTAATTTTGCATGTGATTCTGCTGTAAAAATGGAACTGTCATTCGGTAGTCTAGACGATATGGTTCTGGATCCAATGACAGTGGCGCTGGCAACAGCATCACCATCCTTGGATCCATCTGTAAATATGGATTTGAAAGTATCATCAGTGCTCTTTAATTCATTATATTGTTGTTGATAAATTAGTTGATTTGTTTCCGATTTTTTTAATTTGGTTAATGTGAGATCTACCTCTGGCCTTACCTCTTGCCAAGGAGGTGATGAAAACAGTTGATAGGAGCAATATGTTGCAGTTTAATATTTGAAGCAAACATATCAGACTTGATTCGGATTCCGAGTGGTGGAACAAGAGATGATTTATTATTGTAAATATCTTGGTAAAGGGGATTAAAGACGCAATTAAAACCTGGATTTGGTTAATTAGAATATAATTTAGTGACATTGTTTAAGAGAAGGTTCATCAGCTTCTACATACAGGCTGTGAATTGGAGACGTCCTAAAGGCTACAAGGCAAAGCCTAAGGCCCTGATGATGGATAGTATCCAGTTTTTATAAACTACTTTTGCAGGCTCCACCATAGACAATGGAGCCATAATCGAGTTTTGAACGGATCAATGACCTGTACAAGTGTAAGAGGGTTGTTTGATCCCCTCCCCACTTAGAATTAGACACTACTTTCAACAAATCGAGTGCCTTCAGGCATTTGGCTTTAAGGTTATTAATATGCGGAAGAAAAGTTAAATGACTATCAAAAATAAGGCCAAAGAACTTGGCCTCATTTACAACTTTGATAGGGGTGCCATCTAAAAATAGTTCAGGGTCCTTATGCGGTTTATATTTTCTGCAGAAATGTATACAGTTTGATTTGGAAAATTTAAACCCATTTTCAGGGGACCATTTATGAATTTTATTGAGACAGATTTGCAACTGCCTCTCTGTTGTATGCACATTTTTTCCCCGACAAGAAACATTTAAATCATCCACGAAAAGTGATCCATCTACTGAATCACGTAAAACCTTTGAAAAACGATTTATTTTTATACTAAATAAAGTGACAGACAAAATACTGCCTTGTGGGACTCCCTGATCCTGATGATAATGATCAGACAGGGTAGAACCAACGCGGACCTGAAATTGTCTGTCAGTTAAAAACTTGGATATAAATTCAGGCAAACGGCCACTCAATCCAAAATCATGTAAATCCTTTAAAATCCCGTGTTTCCACGTTGTGTCATACGCTTTTTCTAAATCGAAAAGATAGACACAATATGCTGGTTATTAATGATTGCATTTTTCACAAATGATTCTAACCGTACTAAATGTTCAACGGTACTTCGATTTTTTCGAAAGCCACACTGAATATTTGTAATTAAATAATTTGATTCCAAGTACCATGTTAATCTATTGTTGACCAAGCGTGCCATGGTTTTGCAAACGCAACTGGTCAATGAAATGGGTCTATAATTTGAGGGATCACTGTGATCCCGTCAAGGTTTCGGTATTGGTACAACTATGACATCACGCCAGGAAGAAGGAAACTTACCTGATGTCCATATATCATCAAAAATTTACAAAAGGGTTTCTAAACACGGTTCTTCAGGAGTTGATAGTGTATATTATCAGCTCCTGTAGCAGTATCGTGAGCCTGTCCAAGAGCAGTATGAAGTTCATGGATTGAACAACATATTTCATTATAATCCCCCCCATTATCTGATTTCAAATTTATGGTTTTCTTTTCCTGCGGTTTCCTGGAATTGAAGGCCATAATTTGAGGAAGAAGAATGTTTAGTTAACGTTTCACCTAGTTTATTTGCAATATCTGCTTTAGTAGTTAATAGTTCATCCCCATTCCTAAGATGGTGGACGCTACATTTAGAACCCTTACCTTTAATTTTGTGTATCATGTTCCATACCTTGGACATGGGCGTTCATGAGTTTATTTTGGAAACATAATGTCCAAAGATTGGCGGTTATTTTGTTTAAACGTACGCCTGCTTTAGCATTTAAGATTTTATATTTATTCAAATTATGGACCATGGGATGGCGACGGAAATAGGGTTCAGCCTTTTTCCGTGCCTTCCTAGCTTGTTTGCAGTCATTGTTGAACCATGGTTTACGGATATGTGGATTTGTAGAGGACAGGAATACATTCATCTATTTTGTTTAATTCATCCGAAAATAATTGTACAGGATCAGTCGCGTCAATAAATAGATCAGGTTTTAATTTATTGGATGCAAGCATTTCAAACAGCGGCCAGTTGGCCTTATTGAAGTTCCATCTTGTTGAAGGAGGAACATCTGAAGGTAAGACAGGTTTTTATATGGTTGGGAAATGATCACTGCCACAGAGGTCTTTGTGGACGGACCATTCAAATTCGTTTAATAAATCAGAATCTGTAACTGCTAAATCCAGAGCAGAGTAGGTACCTGTACCGGGATGTAGATATGTATTTGAACCATCGTTATACATACATATGTCATTGTTGGAAATGAAGTCTTCCAAAAGTTTCCCCTTTATTATTTGTCTGAACACTACCCCAAAGTGGATTGTGCCCATTTAGATCACCATTAATAATACAGGGCTTGGGGAGTTGATCATAGAAAGCGTGAAGATCAGACTGTCGAAAAGAAGAAGATTGTGGAATATAGAGTGAGCACAATGTAAAAACAATGTGCAAAGTTACACGGATTACAACAGCCTGAAGGGGAGTAGTTAGTTGAACAGGGCTATGGATGACGCCGTGTTTCATTAGAATTGAAGAACCTCCAGTGGCTTTAGCACCAGAAGGTGAAAAGACATTATAGGAGGTATAACCTTGTATATCAAATTGATCAGTATCTTTGTAGTATGTTTCTTGTTAACATATCGCAGATGGTTTGAAACCTTGAATTAAGAGTTGTAAGTCGTATTTGTAGTTATTTCTAAGTCCTCTACAGTTCCATTGTAATATATTTGATCATTGATTCATGGTGGCTCAATTGGTGATCTCTCACGTGAACGTGAGGAACAAGAACTCCTACGGCTATTGTTTGACGATGGCGTCACGTCCATGTCAAGAGCACCAAAGGGATTGTGTGAGATACCTCCTCAGAAGAGGGGGTATCAAACGTTTGATTTTTGTTTGACTTTTGATTTCTGTCTAACCTTTTTCTTTCTCTTTTTGATATCTTTTGTTCCGACATTGCTGGTTCTACAGGGATTGTCTGAGTCTCAGCTGGAGAGGTAGAGGATGATGATGTTGGTTGACGGTCTGATAATTCTGGCTGAGTGACAGACGAAGTTATGACAGGTCGATCAGACTTGACCCATGTCAACTAAGTCTGACACAGAACAGAGGAAGAGGTTGTAACAGATTTAGCTACAGCAGCAGAATGATTTAAAGTTGAAATGGGGGTTGACTGATTGGTAACAAGCTTTCTTGCGTCTGCAAAACTGATGTTTCTTTCGCACTTTAGTTTCAGAATTTTCTTTTCTGTTTGATAAACATGGCGGAATTTAGAAGAGGCCATGTGTTCGCCAGCACAGTTCGCACATTTCAGATCTTGGCTACGATCTGGACTTTCATGGTTGTCACCACAACGATGACAGACCATGGGGCGCGTGCAGGTTTTGGAACCATGTCCAAATTTTTGACATTTATAACATCGGAGTGGATTGGGGACATACACCTCCACTCCAATGTTGACATAACCAGCTTTAATTGAATTTGGAATAGACGAAAGGGCAAAAGTGAATAAATATGTGTTCGTAGGAACAATATTGGATTTATCATCCTTTCTGTTAAAGCGTTTGACGCCCTGAACTCCTTGGCTTTTTAGTTCAGCCACAGTTTCGTCCTCTGACATTTCCGATAGGGAACGTGTCCGGTCACGGACAATGCCACGGCAAGAGTTCAGAGTCCGATGTGGAGAAACAGTAAACTTCACATTAGCAAACAGAGTGATTGACAACAAATTGATTGATTGCTGCTTTCGCATACATTCCACCAAAAGAAATCCACTACGCAAACGTGTCACATTTTTCACCTCCCCAAAATAGCCATGAACAGCTTTAGATATAGCAAAGGGGTTTAATTTAATTGGTTCATTATCCGCAGCTTCGACCACAAGGAATCGAGCCGAGGAATCAACATGTGTATGAGTTTCATCAGATGTACTTGTATCTAAATGTCTCCGTTTAGAACCAGGATGATTGTGAGCCATACTGAAGGAATTTTTTCAGCAACCCTGCTCCCCACCCACCATGGAGTGTCAACAAGGACAGTGTTAATATGCATCGGATCTCCAGAATGCAAACACCAGGGATACAGGGTTGTTATACGCCAGCGAATAAGACACAAATAGCAATATTTGTATACCAAATTAAATGCCAGGCTGGTTCTGCCGATGACAAGAAAATCGATACATATTGAATTTGGAGGTCAACAACACCAGATTGGCCAATGAGCCACCACCTTCTGGCATTGGACTCTAGGCAAAAATTGATATCATAACATTTTGGTTAACAACATTCAAGTACAGCAATTAAATAATGCAGAATAATTTCAACATGAATGTTTTCCATGCGCAGGGCATTGCGTGACCAGCCGATTGATAGAACCGGGCCCATTCTACCACCCGTCTAGGCGAAGTAAGGGTCAAAGTGGTGTGTTGGGCAAAAGAAACACCGGTTCCAAGCTCAAATGCCCTCAACCATCAGAATCCCGTCCTCCGCCGACACAGGGGCGTAACCCACGGCAAACAGGTTGCCCAATTTGGTCGCCTCTTACGACAAGCAATGGGGTGCTGTGGACACATTCTGCCCCGGGTCCACACGGGGGAAGAGCTATAAGCTTTACCCAGCACTCACCACGAGGAGGTTGCTCTTCACGAGTGCCCAAAATGGAGAAGATTACAATGAGTTATTTTCGCTCCATGAGCTAAATACTGCATTAGGTCAAGCGCACGATACAGCGACAGGAGCTGATAATATTCACTATCAGCTCCTAAAGCATTTGCCTGATTCATGTTAAGAGACACTACTTACAATACTTGATTACATTTTGACATCAGGAAATTTTCCTCCATCCTGGCATAATGCAATTGTTGTTCCCATACCTAAACCTGGTAGGGACCATAGTCATGCATCAAATTATAGACAAATATCACTAACCATCTGTGTGCGAAACCATGGGGTGCATGGTAAATAATCGATTAGTTTGGTTTTTAGAAACAAACAATCTGATTAGTAATATTCAATGTGGTTTCCGTAAAAACCAAAGTACAACTGACCATTTGGTTCGTTTAGAATCATTTATAAAAAATGCTTTTGTAAATAAACAGCATGCTGTATCTATCTTTTTCAATATTGAAAAAGCTTACGATACCACTTGCAAGCATGGTATTTTAAAAGATTTACATGACTTTGGTTTGAGAGGACGCTTGCCTCAATTTGTATCCCAGTTTTTAACAGACAGACAATTTCAAGTTCGTGTTGGATCAACCCTGTCAGATCATTATAATCAGGATCAGGGGGTTCCACATGGCAGTATTTTGTCTGTCACATTGTTTAGCATCAAAATAAATGGTTTATCCAAAGTATTAAATGACTCAATAGATGGGTCATTATTTGTGGATGATTTTAATATTTTATGTCATGGTAAAAATATGCATACCATTGAAAGAAAGTTAAAGTTGTGTCTTAATAAAATTCATAAATGGTGTCTTGAGAATGGATTTAAGTTTTCACAGACCAAGACATTCTGTCGGAAACATAAACCCCATAAGGACCCAGAGCTCTCCTTAGATGGCACTCCAATTAAGGTTGTAAAAGAGGCAAAATTTTTGGATTGATTTTAGACCACCATTTGACGATTTTGACACACATTAAATATTTAAAGACTAAATGCCTGAAGGCCCTCGATTTGTTGAAAGTCGTCTCGAATTCTAAGTGGCGAGGGGATCAGACAACCCTCCTTCACTTATACAGATCATTCATCCGCTCTAAATTAGACTACGGCTCCATTGTGTATGCTGGAGCTTGCAAGAGTAATTTTAAAAAAACTGGATTCAATCCACCAAGAAGGGTTAAGACTTTGTCTTGGTGCTTTTCGAACTTTCCCGGTTAACAGCCTCTATGTCGAGGCTGATGAACACTCTTTAAAACAACGCCGTATTAAATTATCTCTCCAGTATATTACTAAATTACGTTCCAATCCCTCAAATCCTGCGTATTTAATCCCCTCTATGAAGAACTATTTCAGAAGAAACCAAAGCTGGTTCCACCACTTGGAATTCGTCTCAGATCTCATATTAATGCTGCAAATCTAGATCTGGATATTATCTCTCCTTACCGACTTTTGTCTTTCTCCTCCCTGGCAGTTAGTGAGGCCGGAAGTAGACATTTCCCTCACACGTTTTATAAAATCTGTCATATTTTAGACCTTTATGATGATCTTTCAACTGGCCAATACGACATCCTCTTTTGTTGATTGCCCAGTCATGTGGGCATAAAAGGCAACACAATGGCTGCTGCAGTTAAAGCAGCACTCAACAAATCTGTGACACCACTTCTACTTCCATACAGTGATTATAAACCTGAGATCAGATGTATCAGAGATCTTATGCAACAGAAGTGGGACACCCAAGTAGGTATTAATAAATTACATCAAATAAAGCCAACTATCGGTTACACCTACTTTGGTTGTCGGTCCAGATTTGAAGAGGTCATTTTACCATGATGTCGAATTGGCCATTCAAGATATACAAATGAATATTTATTAAAAAATGAGGATCCTCCATTCTGTATCCCTTGTAATGAGAGAATCACAGTCAAGCACGTACTGCTTGACTGTATTGATTTTGCCATTACAAGGGATCAATATTTCAAAGTTTCATCAATCAAGGATCTTTTAAATCTAAGTTCTCATTTTATCATAAGTTTTTTAAAAGAAGTAGAATTAATTGATAAATTTTAATGTACATACATGTAGTTATTGTTTTACGAAATGGTAGTGTACAATTATTAACCTAGATTGTTTGTGGCTGTGCCCTCGAAGGGGGTTGAAGTAGCGTAAAATTATTGTCCTCCTGAGAGGGTATCATAAGACCCAATCATTCAGTTTGTTATTCCTACCGTAATTTTTAATCGCAGAATATTTGTTGATTTTAAATAGTGGCTAAAATTGACTACAATAACCAGCAGCTGAAGCGATGGTGTAAATCCTGCTGGGGAACCGTTTAGGTAGCAGAAGTATGGTAAGTCCCCACGGTCCCTAGTATGGTGGCCTAACTTTGGTTGCTGGCGATCTATAGCCCGTTTTTATAATGTACTGTCGAATCATAGACTATATGCTTTTACTTGTTCGCAACTAGTTTTACTTCTAAACTGTGATAGTCTAGTTATTGTACTGTCCGTCGTTGACAGGTTTTTATTCATCTAAGTTAAAATTGTATTGATGTTCTCGTCACTATATGGCTGAAATATTGCCGAAGTGACGTAAAATTTTAACTCACTCACTCACTCACTACAATCATCACATCCTGTTAATGAAATATTGGAACCAGAATCATCAACATTTAAAAGAGACTCACATCTAACAAAAACAGAAAAAGAGAAACTGAAAAAAACGGCCAGGGCACTCAAACACTTGGAGGTGCCTTCCTGTCAGTCCACATCTGTTAAGGTTCACAACCAATTTGAACCTTTGGCGATGGAGATCACTCCATCTCAGACAGGCCATGGGAGTAGACCTCCCTCCGGGTCAAGATCCCCTGTAGAACCACCATGACCAGTTCTAACCACATCATACAGTGAAATTGCAGAGGACTAAGGCACAATTTTAAGTGAGTGAGTGAGTTAAAATTTAACGTCACATTGGCAATATTTCAGCCATATCGTGACGAGAGCATTAATAACATTTGAATTTAGATGAATAAGAACCTGTCATCAACGGACAGTATAATAACTAGACTATCACAGTTTAGAAGTAAAACTAGTTGAGAACAATTAAAAGATAAACCTATTATTCGATAATACATTCTAAAAACGGGCTATATCGAAGTTGCTATCCATGAATTATCTCTACTTTGTTTACGTATATCCCATTGGGATGACTACTTCTTGCCTAAGTGTATTTACTCCACTAAATGTTATGTAGAAGTTCTATTTGATAGATAGTAGAGTGAGTGACAATGGTTTTAGGCCGTCTTTAGCAATATTCCAGCAATATCACGGCGGGGGACACCAGAAATGGGCTTCACACATTGTACCCATGTCGGGAATCGAACACGTGTCTTCGGCGTTACAAACGTACGCTTTAACCTCTAGCCTACCCAACCTTCCAGATAGTAGAGTGAGTGAGTTATGATTTTACATCGCATCGGCAATATTGCAGCCATTTCGCGATGAGAACAAGTTTATTATTATAAAAATACCTGTTGACAAAGGACAGTAAAACAGTAAGGTAATTATCACAGTGTAGACATAAAACTTACCTGAGCAATATTAAAACAAAGAAGTTTTCAGTGTATTAGTTATTAGAAAGTAAAACCAGGCTATAGACCACTGGTAACCAAAGCTAGACCACCTAACTGGGGATCATGGGGACTTACAGTACTTTTGCTTCCTGCATGATTCCCAGCAGGATTTATGTCATCACTTTGGTCACGAGTGGTTGTATGAAATATTAACCAATATTAAAAAATCAAAACACAATCAAGGAATTAAAACACTAGTTGATATTAATTACTTCAATATAGATGGAATTATGTGCCACGGTCAGAGGGACAATAATTTTACACCCCCCACAGTGGCACCGCCTTCATACATTTCAGTTGACAAGAATATCCAACTATTCTAAAACAATTCAAAATTTATCAAATAATAGTATTTCTTTTAAAAATCTGAGTATTAAATGAGCACTGGTAAAAAAGATCCTTTAAAGACGTTGAATGATAATAGAGAGAAAAATCAACACAGTCAAGCAAAACATGCATGACTGTGATTCTCTCATCACAAGGGACACAAAATGGAGGATCCTCACCTTTTAAAAGATACTCGTGTGTACATCGACTGTGTCCAATACGACATCGTTGCAAAACAACTTCGTCATGTCTCGAATGGCAACCCAAGTAGGTATACCCTATTGTTGGTTTTATAGCATAAAGTTTGTTTATACCTACTTGGGTGTTCCACTTCTTTTGCATTAGATCTTTGATGTAGCAGCTAATTATTGGCTTGTAATCACTGTAAGGTAAAAGAAGTGGTGTGACTGATTTGTTGAGTGCTGCCTTTGCAGCAGTATCAGCCATAGTGTTACCAGCAATTCCAACATGACTGGGCAACCAGCAAAATACGATGTCGTATTGGGCAGTGGCGAGGGTATTATTCAATTCTAAAATATTAAGAATCAGCGGATGATCTGAAGAACAATTATGTATTGCCTGAAGGCATGACAAGAATTCAGAAAAGATGATGAACTGTTGAGATGATTGGTGAATGTAATCCAATGCTATAAAAAAAGCATTGGCCTCAGCTGTAAAAATAGAACTATTCCCCGGAGTTCTTGAAGACACCCTTTTAGATCCAATGACAGTGGCACTTGAAACTTTGCCACCATCCTTGGAGCCATCGGTAAAAATAAAGCGATAGGTATCATGTTGTGACCGCAATTGGGCATACTCTTGTTGATAGACCAACTGGTTTGTGTCAGCTTTTTTTAGGGCAGTTAGTGTTAGGTCTACCTCCGGTTTGGCTAGTTGCCAAGGAGGTGTAGACAGTAACCGGTATGGTGAGATAGTAGAAAGATCAATATTCGCTGCGATAATATGTGGCTTAATTCTGAACCCTAGAGGAGGAACAAGTTTTGGTTTTGATTGAAATAGATGTTCATATATAGGATTAAACACACAACCGTATGCTGGATTCGACGGATTTGAGTATCATTTAGTCACATATTGCAATGAAAGTTTAATGCGACGTTGTTTGAGAGATGGCTCACCAGCCTCTACATATAAGCGGTCAACTGTTGATGTTCTAAAGGCACCAAGACAAAGCCTCAGGCCTTGATGATGTACTGAATCTAATAATTTTAAGTTGCTGTTACAGGCTCCTCCATAAATGATGGAGACATAATCGAGTTTGGAACGGATGAGAGAACGATATAAATGAAGGAGAGTTGTCTGATCCCCTCCCCATTTTGAATGAGAAACGACTTTCAACAAGTCAATTGCCTTCAGACATTTTGTCTTCAGATATTTTATATGTGGTAAAAATGTAAGATGATTATCAAAAGTAATACCCAAGAACTTGGCTTCCTTAACAACTATAATAGGAAAACCAGCCAAAAATAGTTCAGGGTCCTTATGCGGTTTATATTTGCGGCAAAAATGGATACAGTTTGTTTTGACTTTAGAGAACTTAAACCCATTCTCTAGTGACCATTTCTGAATTTTATTGAGTCATAATTGTAGCTGTCTCTCAATAGTGTGCATATTTTTACCCCGACAAGATATATTAAAATCATCTACAAAAAGTGAACCATCTACTGCATCACTTAAAACCTTTGAAAGACTATTGATTTTAATACTAAATAGAGTAACTGACAAAATACTTCCTTGGGGGACACCCTGCTCCTGATTATAATGGTCAGACAGGATTGAACCCACTCGGACTTGAAATTGCCTGCCGGCTAAAAAGTGTTTTATAAAATGTGGTAAGCGGCCTCTCAGACCAAACTCGTGTAAATCTTTTAAAATGCCATGCTTCCAGGTAGTGTCGTAAGCTTTTTCAAGATCGAAAAATATTGACACTGCATGTTGTTTGTTGACAATAGCATTTTTCACAAAAGATTCCAATCGTACTAAATGATCAAGAGTACTTTTATTGTTTCGAAAACCACATTGGATATTCGTTAGTAGACTATTGGTTTCTAAGAACCAAACTAATCTATTGTTTACCATTCGCTCAATGGTTTTACAGACACAACTGGTTAAAGAGATTGGATGGTAATTTGAGGGATCTGTATGATCCCGACCAGGCTTTGGGATAGGAACTACAATGGCATTATGCTACGAAGGAGGAAAATTCCCCGACGTCCATATTTGGTCAAATATATCTAAAAGTGTTTCTAGACATGATTTAGGCAAATGTTTCAGGAGCTGATAGTGAATATTGTCAGCACCAGCCGCTGTATCATGAGCTTGCCTAAGGGCAGTATGTAGCTCATGTAAGGAAAACACTTCATTATAGTCTTCCCCGTTATCAGAATGAAAATTAACATTTTTCTTTTCCTGTTGTTTCTGATGTTTAACAAATTCAGGGACATAATTAGCCGATGACGAATGTTTTGCCAATGTTTCACCAAGTTTATTGGCAATGTCTGATTTATCAGTTAATAACTGATCACCTTCCTTAAGATGGTGAACAGTAGACTTTGATCCTTTGCCTTTAATTTTTTGTATCATGTTCCATACTTTGGATATAGGAGTACGGGAATTTATTTTGGAGACGTAGTTCCTCCAAGATTGACGCTTATTTTGTTTATAAGCCCGCCTGGCTTTTGCATTTGTAATTTTTACTTGATCTAAATTATGAACTGTGGGATGTCGGCGGAAGTACTTTTCCGCTTTCTTCCTACACTTCCGTGCCTGTTTACATTCGTAGGTAAACCACGGTTTGCGAATATGAGGATTTGCAGAGGACTTAGGAATTGTTTGATCAGCTATGTCATTGAGCTGATCTGAAAACAATTGAATCGGATCTTCAACATTTTCAAAATGATGAGGGATTAATTTTGCAGTACACAATGTTTAATACAATGACCAATTGGCCTTTGTAAAATTCCACCTGGATGTGGAGGTTTCAGGATTCGGGTTGACAGATTTAAGAATGGTGGGAAAGTGATCGCTTCCGCAGAGGTCATCATGGACTGACCATTCAAACTCGTTAAATAGATTTGAATCTGTGAGAGACAGATCAAGTGCTGAGTATGTTCCAGTGGCAGGATGTAAATAGGTGTTCGAATCATCATTACAGATACAGATACACAAATTATTATCAGAAATGAATTCCTCAAGTATTTTCCCTTTATTGTTTGTGGTAACACTTCCCCACAGGGGGTTGTGTCCATTCAGATCACCCACGATGATACATGGCTTGGGGAGCTGATCATATAGATTTTGAAGATCAGATTGTCGAAGCAGAGTGGATGGAGGAATATATAAGGAACACAAAGTAAAGACAATGTTCAAAGTTAAACGAACAGCAACAGCTTGAAGATTTGAATTGAGAGCAACAGGGCTGTGAATCACGCCCTGTCGAACCAAGATAGACGACCCTCCAGTTGCTTTGTCACCTGGGGGGGGGGGGGGGGGGGGGGGGGGGGGGGAATATGATTGGTGACAGTTATACTGCCTAATATTAAATTTATCAGTACTTTTAAGATATGTCTCCTGTAGACATAAAGCAGATGGTTTGAAATCCTGTATCAATAATTGAATGTCATTTAAAATTATTCCTAAGTCCTCTACAATTCCATTGGAGTATAGTAGTTGAATGACTCATGGTGGTTCAATAGGCGACCTCTCACGTGAGCGTGAGGGTTGAGAACTCCCCTCAGTATGCTGTGAGGATGGAGTTACTTCCATATCCAGAGCACTATAAGAGTTGTGGATAGGAACCTCTGAAAGATCGAGATTCCTGGGTGATTTGTTTCTTTGTGACTTTTTCCTTTCACTTTTTTTCCGATGGACAGATTCAGTTGCAGGTCGGTCAAGTACTAAGTCAGGAGGAGTCTGACTCTCTGTCTGAGATGTTGTAGGTGGTGCTAATGTATGAGCATTAGATTTGTCAAGCTCGATATCAGGTGTAGTTGCCATGGGTCGATCAGATTTGACCCAAGTCAATTCCGTCTGACACGAGACAGATGAAGATTGAACTGGCTTAGAGATAGCAGCAGAGTAGTTAAGTGTTGATTGAGGTGGTGACTGAGACTTAAAGAGTTGTCTAGCCTCTCCAAAGGTGATGTTTTTTTCACATTTTATTTTCAGTATTTTTTATTCATTTTGCCACACAGGGCAAGAGGAGTTTAGAGGATGCCATATGTTTTCCATCACAGTTTGCACATTTGAGTGTTTGCTGGCAATCAGTACTGTCATGGTTGTCACCACAACGTTGGCAAACAATGGAGCGGGTACATGACTTAGAGCCATGGCCAAAATGTTGACACTTAAAGCATCGGAGTGGATTGGGGACATACACCTCCACTCCGATGTTGACGTATCCAGCTTTGATCGACTGAGGTAATGAATATCTACAAAATGTTAATAGGTAGGTGTTAGTCTTTTCAATAGTTGAATCGTCCTTCTTTCTGTCGAAACGTTTCACAGAAGACACTCCTTGATTTTCTAATTCATCTGCTATTTCTTGTTCTGACATGTCGGACAAGGAATGTGTCCTGTCACGAACAATGCCTCTGCAGGAGTTGAGTGTTCGTTGTTCAGTAACAACAACCTCAACATTGGCAAATGTACTTACTGATAATAGATTGAGGGATTGTTGTTTTCTTATACATTCAACAAGAAGGGAACCAGAACGAAGTCGGGTCACATTTTTAACATCACCAGGCACTCGTGAAGAGCAACCTCCTCGTGGTGAGTGCTGGGTAACGCTAATTGCTCTTCCCCCGTGTGGAACCGGGGCAGAATATTTCCACAGCCTCCCATTGCTGGTCGTATGAGGCGACTTAAATGGGCAACCTGTTTGCCGTGGGTTGCGTCCCTGTGTCGGCGGAGGACGGGAGTCTGGTAGTTGAGGGCACTGGTTCCTGGAACTGTGTTCCTTTGTCCAACACACTACTTCGACCCTTACTTCGCCTAGACGGGTGGTAAGATGGGCCCGGTCTTATCAATCGGCTGGTCATGCCAGGCCCTGTGCGTAATATTGTAAATGCACACATGTGTTGTATTTTGATGTATATTTTGGCCTTGGCCATGCATAATTTGTGTGAATTAACTATTTTGGATTATATAAATTGCCTAGAGTCTTACGCCAGAAGGCGGTGGCTCATGGGCCAATCTGGTGATGTTGACCTCCGAATAATATATGTCTCCAACTTCTGTCATTGGCGGAACCAGTCTGGCGTCATATTTGCTGGAGTATAGAACCCCTGTATCCCTGGTGTTTGCATCTTGGATTTTCCGTTGCAATGTAACACCGTCACTGTTGACGCTCCATGGTGGGTGGGGAGCGGGAGTTCTGAACTACATTCTGTCATCATGTCTCTCCCACAACTTGGTTCCAATAGAAATGAAAAAAAGAGAAGACTAGAAATTGACAATTCAACGGACAGTGTATCTCAAAACATAGATTCGTGGTCTAGATTTCTGGTGATTGAAGCCCAGGATCAACTGCCCCTTAAACTCAACCCTTTTGCGATTTCAAAAGCCGTTTCTGGGATTTGTGGCGAGGTTAAGAATGTCACGCGTCTCCGTGGTGGTTCCCTCTTGGTGGAATGTTTGCGGAGGCAGCAATCTCTTAATCTTTTGTCCATTCATGTATTTGCAAATGTAGAGGTTGTTGTGTCCGCACACAGGACATTGAACTCTTGCAGAGGTATTGTTCGCGATAGAGCTCGTTGCCTGGCTGACATGTCAGAAGATGAAATCACTGCAGAGTTGGAGGATCAGGCTCTCACGGCTGTTAAACGCTTTACCGTCAGGAAAGAGAGTGGCATTCACAATACAAATACATATATGCTGACTTTTGCACGCTCATCTATTCCCCAATCTATTAAAGCAGGTTATAACAACATCGGAGTGGAGGTGTATGTCCCCAATCCACTCCGATGTTTCACTTGTCAACACTTTGGACATGGTTCAAAATCATGTCGTAACTCAGTGGTTTGTTCTCGCTGTGGTGACGATCATGATGGAACCAGTTGTACAAATGCCGCCAAATGTGCTAACTGTGGCAATGCCCATGTCGCCTCATCCAAGTCCTGCCCTGTGTGGCAGACAAAATCTAAAATAACCAAAATTAAATGTGAACAAAACATTTCCTACAATGATGCAAAACAACTTGTAAAAAAACAGTCAACATCTCCCTCAACTTTGCATTATTCTGCAGCTGTTTCCCGTCCTGTCGCTACTTCCTCTATTCATTGTCAGACTAATTTGTCTTGGATTATATCTGATCAACCAGTTCCAACTCCAAAGTCAGTTGAACATCAGCCTAGTTACTCAATCACTTACTCTACAGCAGAAACTCAGACCAGCAATCAGAATGTGGGTCAATCTGACCCAGCTGTTACAGCACCAGCCGTTGACATCGTACACTCATCAAAAAAAGGAAAGAAAAAACTGAACAGACAACCTGCCAGGGTACCCTCTCCACCAGAGGTACCAGTTCACAACTCCTTTGAACCTCTGGACATGGAGGTAACTCCATCTTTGGAGACCAGAAGGAGTTCCTCTCCCTCACGTTTGCGTGGGAGATCACCAATTGAGCCACCATGAATCAATCATCAAATTTAATTCAATGGAACTGTAGAGGACTTAGGAATAATTATAATGATTTACAACTCTTAATTCAGGATTTTAAACCATCTGCATTATGTTTACAAGAAACATATTATAAAGACACTGACAAATTTGATATTAGAGGTTATACCTCATACAATTTCTTTTCACCTCCAGGTGCTAAAGACACTGGAGGTTCTTCAATTTTAATGAAACACGACATCATCCATAGCCCCGTTCATCTTACTACTCCCCTTCAAGCTGTTGCAGTCCGTGTAACTTTGCACATAGTTTTTACTTTGTGCTCGTTATATATTCCACCATGTACTTCTCTCCGACAGTCTGAACTTCAAGCTCTCTATGATCAACTCCCCAAGCCCTGTGTTATAATGGGTGATCTCAATGGACATAATCCACTTTGGGGTAGTGTTCAGACAAATAATAAGGGGAAGCTTTTAGAAGACTTCATTTCAAACAATGACTTATGTATTTTTAACGATGGTTCAAACACATATCTACATCCCGGTACAGGTACTTACTCTGCACTGGATTTATCAGTTACAGGTTCTGCTTTAGTAAACGAATTTGAATGGTCTGTCCATGAAGACCTATTTGGCAGTGATCATTTTCCAACCATTTTAAAACCTGTCTTACCTTCAGATGTTCCTCCTTCAACAAGATGGAACTTCAATAAGGCCAACTGGCTGCTGTTTGAAATGCTTGCATCCACTAAATTAAAACCTGATCTGTTTCTTGACGCTACTGATCCTGTGCAATTATTTTCAGATGAACTGAACAAAATAGCAGATGAATGTATTCCTAAGTCCTCTACAAATCCACATATCCGTAAACCATGGTTCAATAATGACTGCAAACAAGCTAGGAAGGCACGGAAAAAGGCTGAACACTATTTCCGTCGCCATCCCATGGTCCATAATTTGAATAAATATAAAATCTTAAATGCTAAAGCCAGGCGTACGTTTAAACAAAATAAACGGCAATCTTGGCAACATTATGTTTCCAAGATAAACTCGCGAACGCCCATGTCCAAAGTATGGAACATGATACACAAAATTAAAGGTAAGGGTTCTAAATGTAGCATCCATCATCTTAAGAATGGGGATGAACTACTAACTAATAAATCGGATATTGCAAATAAACTAGGTGGAACGTTAGCTAAACATTCTTCTTCCTTAAATTATGTCCCTCAATTCCAAAAATTTCAAAAACAGCAGGAAAAGAAAACTATTAATTTTAAATCAGATAATGGGGAAGATTATAATGAAATATTTTCGATCCATGAACTTCATACAGCTCTTGGACAAGCTCATGATACTGCTACAGGAGCTGATAATGTACACTATCAACTCCTGAAGCACTTACCAGAACAGTGTTTAGAAACCATTTTGTTAATTTTTGATGATATATGGACATCAGGTAAGTTTCCTTCTTCCTGGCGTGATGCCATAGTTATACCAATACCGAAACCTGGACGGGATCACAGTGATCCCTCAAATTATAGACCCATTTCATTGACCAGTTGCGTTTGCAAAACCATGGAACGCATGGTCAACAATAGATTAACATGGTACTTGGAATCAAATAATTTACTTACAAATATCCAGTGTGGCTTTCGAAAGAATCGCAGTACCGTTGACCATTTAGTATGGTTAGAATCATTTGTGAAAAGTGCAATCATTAATAACCAGCATGCAGTGTCTATCTTTTTCGATTTAGAAAAAGCGTATGACACAACGTGGAAACACGGGATTTTAAAGGATTTACATGATTTTGGATTGAGAGGCTGTTTGCCTGAATTTATATCCAAGTTTTTAACTGGCAGACAATTTCAGATCCGCGTGGGTTCTACCCTGTCTGATCATTATCATCAGGATCAGGGTGTCCCACAAGGCAGTATTTTGTCTGTAACTTTATTTAGTATAAAAATAAATAGTCTTTCAAAGGTTTTAAGTGATTCAGTAGATGGATCCCTTTTCGTGGATGATTTTAATGTTTCTTGTCGAGGTAAAAATATGCATACAATAGAGAGGCAGTTACAAATCTGTCTCAATAAAATTCAAAAATGGTCCCTCGAAAACGGGTTTAAATTTTCGAAATCAAAAACTAATTGTATACATTTTTGCAGAAAATATAAGCCGCATAAGGACCCTGAACTATATTTAGATGGCACCCCTATCAAAATTGTTCAAGAGGCCAAATTCTTGGGCCTTATTTTTGATAGTCATTTAACTTTCCTTCCGCATATTAATTACCTTAAAGCTAAATGCCTGAATGCACTCGATTTGTTGAAAGTAGTTTCAAATTCTAAGTGGGGAGGGGATCAAACAACCCTCTTACACTTGTACAGGTCATTGATCCGTTCAGAACTCGATTATGGCTCCATCGTATGCGGTGGAGCCTGCAAAAGTAACTTAAAAAAACTGGATACTGTCCATCATCAGGGCCTAAGGCTTTGCCTTGTAGCCTTTAGGACGTCTCCAATTCACAGTCTGTCTATAGAAGCAGATGAACCTTCTCTTAAACATCGCCGTCTGAAATTATCGTTACAATATGTTACTAAATTATATTCAAATCAGTCAAATCCAGCTTTTAACTGCGTCTTTAATCCTCTTTACCAATATATTTATAATAAAAAATCGTCTGTTGTTCCAACACTTGGAATCAGAATCCAGTCTGACATGTCTGCCGCAAATATTAAATTGCAAGATATACCTCCAACTCAACTGTTTTCATCACCTCCTTGGCAAATGGTAAGGCCAGAGGTAGATCTTTCCTTAACAAAATTAAAGAAATCAGTTACTAACCAATTAATTTATCAACAAGAATACCATCAATTAAGAAACACTTACGACACTTATAAATCTATATTTACAGATGGATCCAAGGATGGTGGCACAGTTGCTAGTGCCACCGTCATTGGATCCAGAACATTATCTTCACGATTACCTGATAGCAGTTCCATACTCACAGCAGAGGCAAACGCCATTTTTACAGCACTAAAATATATCAGTAATCAATCAAAACATACACAATTCATTATTTTCTCTGATTCACTTTCATGCCTTCAGGCAATTAAAAATATGTCATCCAAACATCCACTTTTAATCCAAATTCTCGAATTATTTAATGATCTTGCTACTGGCCAATATGACATCGTCTTTTGTTGGTTACCAAGCCATGTTGGCATCACTGGAAACACAATGGCCGATGCTGCTGCTAAAGCAGCACTCACCAAATCTGTGACACCACTTCTCATACCCTACACTGATTATAAACCTGCAATTAGATCTTACATTCGTGATCTGATGCAAAAGAAGTGGGACACCCAAGTAGGTATCAATAAATTACATGAAATTAAACCAAATATCGGTTACACCTACTTGGGCTGTCAGTCCAGATTTGAAGAGGTCATTATGCGACGATTGGCCACAGCAGATACACAAATGAATATTTATTAAAAGGTGAGGATCCTCCGTTTTGTATCCCTTGTGATGAAAGAATCACGGTCAAGCATGTCCTGCTTGACTGCATTGATTTTTCCATCACAAGGGATAAATATTTCAAAGTGTCATCTATTAAGGATCTTTTTAGCAGTATCGATTCTCGTTTAATCATTGGTTTTTTAAAAGAAATAGAGTTGTGTGCACAATTTTGATTGTGTTTTGTGAAATATAAATATTTTATGATTGGTAGATTAAATTAGCAACTGAGAATGTTAGTGGCTGTATCCTCGAGTGGGGTTAAAGTACTGTAAAATTATTGTCCTCCTGAGAGGGTACATAAGTTCCACTTCTTCAAGGTAAATTTAGAACTACCGTGTTTTTAATCGTAGAATATGTGTCATTTTAAGATGTAAGGCTAACTCTGCCAATAATCGCCAACACTTGAAGGGATGATGTAAATCCTGCTGGGACCCATGCAGGTAGCTAAGGTACTGTAAGTCCCCATGGTCCCCAGTATGGTGATCTCCCTTCAGGGGCTGGCGATCTATAGCCCGTTTTTATCATGTTATTGTTATGTATAAGTGTTATCCTTTTTTATGATCCCATACTAGTTTAAAAATCTTTTTCTGTGATAAGTCTAGTACTTTTTACTGTCCTTCGTTGGCAGGTTTTTATATAAGTATAATTGTATT
This sequence comes from Haliotis rufescens, assembly GCF_023055435.1. Classification (NCBI taxonomy): domain Eukaryota; kingdom Metazoa; phylum Mollusca; class Gastropoda; order Lepetellida; family Haliotidae; genus Haliotis; species Haliotis rufescens. Next base: position 21,834 of record NW_025963832.1, on the reverse strand, counting down.
TATAAACATAAAACCTTGATAGTCACGATATGGCTGCAATATTGCCGATGTGACTTTAAATATAACTCACTCACTCATTTAACATCACCACAATAGCCATGGACTGCCTTAGAAATGGCAAAGGGATTAAGATTGATAGGTTGATGATCTTTAGCTACGATCACAAGGAATCGAGCCCAGGAATCAAAATTTGCAACAGCCTCATCAGATGAGCTTGATTCGAAATGTCTACGCTTTGAACCAGAATGATTGTGAGCCATGGTGAAAGAAAAGTGTTTCAGCAAACCTGCTCCCCACCAACTATGGAGTATCAACAAGGACAGTGTTGTAGCGCATCGGATTTCCAGCATGGAAACACCAGGGATACAGGGATATTATACTCCAGCAAATATGACTTGAATAGCTATATTTATCTACCAGATGTAGTGCCAGGCAGGTTCATTCCATGACAAGAAACTGGAGACATACAGAATACAGAGCTCAACATCACCAGATTGGCCCATGAGCCACCGCCTTCTGGCGTAAGACTCTAGGCAATTTATTTAATCCAAATTGGAGAATTCACACAAGTAATGTACCGCCAAGACCAAAATATACAATAAAATACAACACAGGTGTGCATACACAATATTACGCACAGGGCCTGGCATGACCAGCCGATTGATAAGACCGGGCCCATCTTACTACCCGTCTAGGCGAAGTAAGGGTCGAAGTAGTGTGTTGGACAAAGGAACACAGTTCCAGGAACCAGTGCCCTCAACTACCAGACTCCCGTCCTCCGCCGACACAGGGACGCAACCCACGGCAAACGGGCTGCCCACTTTGGTCGCCTCTTACCAGCAGCAATGGGGTGCTGTGGAAATATTCTACCCCGGTTCCACACGGGGGAAGAGCTATTGGCGTTACCCAGCACTCACCACGAGGAGGTTGCTCTTCACGAGTGCCTCCAGATAGTAGAGACAATTCATATTAAATAAAGAAGTTGTTATCAATAAATTAGCTCTACTTTCTTTATGTAGATGTTATCAATGAGGAAGTCTTGCAGTTCACATATAGTTTTCTCAGTAAACATCAGAGAGCATTTGCTTTCATTTTTTCACAAAATGTTCTGAACCTCTGAATATAGATACGTAACTGTATATGTGGGCAACACGTTCTGTAACTAAAGACCCTTTGGTCAAAGAATTAAGTTAAGTCATGTGGGATAGTGGGGTACAATTTGCAAAATTCAATGTTTTGACAGAATGGAATTGAGATTGCAAGAAAATCCACATGGTGTGAATTCCACTTGTCTTAAATACTTTCTGTGAATATAAAGAAAGGCCTTCCTTGATTGTATTAAGGATTATGGTGAGTCATAGAGACGGACTTTTGGTGGTACATTTGCTGGACGCAGCAATATTTCTCTCTTTGCACGGATTTTTTGGAATCCAGTGCAAAAGAGGAATGGACATGTCTTCATGTTTTTGGGGCTTGGGTAGCCTAGTGGTTAAAGCGTTCGCTCGACACGCCGAAGACCCGGGTTTCGATTCCCGACATGGGTACAATGTGTGAAGCCCATTTCTGGTGTCCCCCGCCGTGATATTGCTGGAATATTGCTAAAAGTGGTGTAAAACCATACTCACTCACTCACTCTTCATGTTTTAGAGTCTAGTCAGAAACCGACAGTACTGAGTTATGGTTTGGGCAGATTTCTTCCTCAGTTAACATACCTGCCTTATATATGTGTCATTATTGTACATTTCATGTAAACCAATCTCTTTGAACAAACAAAGCTGGGACAGAATGGGTTTATTCAAATTCCGTTTCCTCTTTTAACGTTTGTTCAGTCTACCAATGGCAACATCACGCACAAGTTGAAGGACGATGGTACTTAAACTACATCTGCTACATACACGGTTCTCCAGCAAGGTTTACAACTTGCATATTGTCAAGCTTGATGGGTATGTTTGTTTACATTTTCTACATATTGTATGACCAATTAACGGGTACACGAGTGAGTTAAGATTTACAGTCACATGGGCTTTAACAGGTTGAGTGTAGAGAAGAGGTTCATAATATCTAGATTTATTTTGTATGACTTTGAGAAAGATACTAAAATAAGCACTGGAGATCTCTGGAAAGTACTGGTAAACGTAAAACTTAATGCTTCTTGTTGTTATCTTTTCTACACAGGATTATCCAGTTCGATTTCTTTTTATCATATACCCCGTTCGCATGCACCTGTTTACACGTGTGTATAATTACACATTTGTACAAATATACACCAGTGTGTATACTTGTCATGTGAACGAGTTTACTCATGTGTTTATATTTACACCAGGAGCAAATGTGCATCATGTCTTGACCAGGTGCAAATGTAAATGTAAATTTGCTCTGTACGTAAATGTTGTCACGTGAACGCTTACGTAAACGTCAGAGAATCTGTTGTTTTGCCAACATCAAACAAAATGTCAACAGTTCTGTCCTCTGAAGTTGACGCTATTCAGTATAAAGCAAATCCAACTTTAATGCGGAGCTGGGCGATCCTTATTTTCTTTGATTTTCAAGGGGTCAACATTTTGCGTACAGATTAAGTCAAACACATGTTGCTTCCTGCGAAGATTTCTGTCAGGTAACTCAATTCTCTTTCGACTTGGATTGGAAAACAACCTTTGGATGTTGAAAGTCGTTAACAGACTGATGAATATGTGTGCCTTACACCATTTACATACCTTTTTCAAACACCTAAGTTAATTTTCATGTGAACGCATAGTAAATTTCCATATGCACACGTATGTGTAGTTACACATGTGCAAAATTACTTACGTGGGTAAATGTTGTGTATGTGAACGGGGTATTGGAGAACAAGCAATATAGTGCTGGTGACATATTTTAGCCAGGGTCTCTACGTTGATCGACCCCCTCAAAATCTTTTGTTTTAATATTAAAGTTTATGTGGAAAAGCGCTTTGTCCACATTGACACCACTTTGCAAAATGACTTATACATAATGACACATATTTCAGCCAAAGGCGACCCAGATTTGCATTGTGAATACACTGGTGACCTAATCAATTTGGAAAGAGATTTATGTATTTATTTATATAATTGAATTGAGACATACAAAATATCATTAAATTTCTACTTACAAAATATATATTTGTATTTGGATTATGAGAGATGAGGCAATTTGGTACGTTAAAAGATAAATATCGGTAAGTGTGGTGTATTTGTTCCATCACCTTACCGACATGAGGCGTGGCGCTTAGAAAACACGTGACACTATGATATCTGGTGCAGGAAACGCCTCATTTCCAGGTGAAACCTCTCACTTGTTAAACAGATGATAATGGGCGTGACGACTATCTCTATAAAAAGGGTCTTTGTGAGTTCTATAGACACTTCCGAGAGTCTAAAAGGACGCTATGAAGTTCCACGGCGCGCAAGACGTACTCCTACTTTTTGCCTGTTTGCTTATCGTCCATGAAGCAGCGACCAGGCGCACAAAGTGCACATATCGTCATGGCTGCCAGGCAAGTCTGCGGCTCAGCGCAGCAGCTGTGTGTCGTCAATTCGCTGACACTGAGTCCTCATGCAGGTCATGCCACTGTCAGGCACCATCTTCCCTTCGCTGTCGACAACTGTGCGCATTCAGAAAACAAATTGCAATCTGTGCCAGAGAGTTTCTGTGTCCACCAACAACGACAGCAATGACTGCAGCAACCACTGCAGCAGCAACCACTGCAACAACATCCTCGACAACATCAGTAACATCTACAACGACTGCCATGAGTAAGTTTGTTGTTTATTTTCAACGCAACAGTATTTCATCTGTAAATTATCAATACAATCCATGAGTAACGGCCATGAACATGTATGTACATGTAACTAGTATCAGTTAATATGTATACAGTACATTAATCTTTAGATCTTATCACACAGTTATGTAACATGATGCACCACATCAAACTCATTAATGAAGAGCGATACCTGTGTAGACATTCACATTCGGTCTTTGGAGTCATTCAGGTAAGAAACAACAGCAAATCACCTGAACATGCATGCAACAGCATTAAGAACCCAATAAAGGCATGTTGGCTCCTTGATGCGCCGACTGACTGGTGTCAACCATGAATATGAATGTTGGTCTGTGTGACACTTTACAAATAGCATCTTTGGTGTGTGGCATTTGTAGGTCTACCTTACCGTATTACAAACTTTTGGTACAAGTTTCAAGACATTAAGGGCGTCGGGTAGCCTGGTGGTTATAGCGTTCGCTCGTCACGCTGAAGACCCTAGTTCGATTCCCGACATTGGTACAATGTGTGAAGCCCATTTCTGGTGTCCCCCGCCGTGATATTGCTGGGATATTGCTAAAAGCGGCGTACAATCAAGCTCACTCACTCATTCAAGACATCAAATGTCAGATAGGTGAAATATTCTGTAGTTGCACATGAATTTACTCCGAAAAACACTGTTGTGCAGCTATCATGGATACAGACGCACAATTAAGCCGTGTAACAACATTTAGGCGGAAACATTAACATACATAACAATGCTTGTATTGTGACACAAGATCTAGTTTCACACAAGATCAGTATGACAAGTCAATTATCAAACGTAACTGAAACAGACTTTGACATCACGGAAATGTTTAGCCGTTAAGTTAGGAGTGAGTGAATGAGTTAAAATTTAAAGTCACAGCGGCATTATTTCAGCCATATCGTGACTTGAGCAAGTTATGTATTTATATAATATATTAAGACCTGTCGTCGTAGGACAGTACAACAACTAGCAAAATATCACAGATTATAATTGTAAAACTAGTTATAGAATAATAAAATAATCAGATTATAACAGACGACACAATATAAAAAAGGGGCTGTAGATCGCCAAACTATGGACCATGGGGACTTACGGTACTTCTGCTACCTACATGGTACCCCAGCAGGATTTACACGTTAAGTTAGGAAAAGTAAGTAACCATTGTCCCTACACCATGATCTGAGATTATGTTATATCACAGATATCCGTCTTTTGCTTCTCAGCAACTTGTCTAGTGTTATACAACACACTTGATTGTTTGTGGTACTTCCTTCTGGTTCTTTTTGCTTTTTATTTCTCTTGTGTTGGAGTGCATTTAAACTTTTAATTTTATTTGGCGTTTGCTGATTGTTACAGTCAGTTGTTGGGGATTGTCCTCGGCAACGGCTGACAACAGAATGAAATGTGAGGACGGTTTCAAAGTGGTGACTTCAGGGAGGAAGCGAATTGATCATATTCCAGATGGTACTTCTAAAAAAGACTGTGTTGCCAAGCTACCAAGTACTGTCCCGCCTACTGCACGGTCTGATCTTACTTTTGTATTTAATGAGCCAGTGCGGATCAAATCAACAACTGTTATCTTTAAACCCGAAGTAGATGAATCTGATGATGGTTCAACGACCCTCTGTCAACTGATGATCCAGCGCGCTTTGGCTAGAGCCTTGGCTAAGGTCACTACAGAAATACTCAGTGTTCAGCGAATGGCCAGGGGAGATGTTACTGTCACAGCAAAAACTGATGAGGCTGCCCAAACACTTTTGCAAGTAACATAACTTGATGAACATTTTGTCTCCCAAACATGAATCATTAATGAGAACCCATGGAGTTTTCTCTGGTATTGATCTGGATATTGAGATGAGTGAAATTGAGGACGAGTTAAAACCTGTGTTACCTCTAATGTGCTCTGGTGTGCGTCTGACTCGTGGACCTCATAAAGTTCCCACCAAATCTGTTTTGCTTACATTTACTGGCGAGTCTTTACCAGACCAGGTTGTCATTTTCTTCCAGAGATTTCCAATCCGACTGTATGTTGCTCGGCGATGCTTCAAGTGTCAGTCCTATGGGCATAACTCTGCCAAGTGTACCCCCACTCAACATATGTGGGCTAAATGTGGAGGGAAGCACACATATGAGGAGTGCAATGAAAGTTCTCTTTAATGTAAGAACTGTGGTGGTGCTCACTCTGCGGCATACAAAGGTTGTATTAAATACAATGAAGCTGTCCAGATCCAGAAAGTCAGTGTTGAGGGTAAATTGTCTTATTCTCAGCCTGTTCGAAAGGTGCGTGGAGATTTGGATATTGCTCATGATTAGGTTCCTAAAGTCAATAACCCACATCCTGCAGCTACACTACTGTCTCCGGTTGTTCCAATTTCTGATGTTGTTTCTCCTTCAGTCATGGTGACTGATAGTTCTCAGACTGACACCCCGGAAGCTGAATGTAAGACTGATCCTGTAATTTGCATTATGCCCGAATCTTCATGCAAACCCCTATTCAACAATGTCTCTCCTGTTGATTTTCTCAACTTTGTTATTTGCATAGTTGCCAGTCTTGGAACTACTAGGACATTCAAAGCTTAATTGTCCCCTGATGATCTGACGAGCATGGATAAGTGTGAACAATGGAAGTCTTAATCCATCCTTCTTATGGCTCTATGGATGCTAGATCAATAAATGCTAATGGTCCAGGATTTAAGGTTTTTATTAACAGTCTTGACCCAAAGCCAGATGTTATGTCTTCAGGAGAAGTTCTTGAGTCCTAACCAGCAATTCTGTTAAGGAAAGGTTATGTCTGCCTATGTAAAGATCGTCAGTTTGGTTTTAGGAGTCGTAGTGCTAAACTCACTCACTCACTGTCATTTAGTGAATTCAGGTTTCACTATCTTAATTACAAGGGAATGAAGTCAATATTCATTTGAAGGATAAAAGATCTCCAAAGGTCTCCATTTTTTATGTCTATAGTAATGCTATTGCTATTGAATATGTCAGACAATCTTCAAGTAGTGTTTGGAGCTTTTAAAGCTTGTGGCAGTTTCACTACTCTATGAACTATCTAGGCAATTAGTAAACCTTATGGGCAAGGAGTAAATAGGCCTAGTTGCCCAAAGACCTATAAAACTTTCTTATAATCAATCAATCAATCAATCAATCAATCAATCAACAGATATCCTGTTGTATGAGTGTCGTAGCACACAATATATGTCTAGAAAATAGTAATGATATGAAGTATACGGTAGTATCATTTCTGGAGGTTGTGATACTTTGACGTACATTAAAACCTACGTTGTTTTGGAAATTAATCTTCATGGATCAAACATGTTTTACTTGTACAAATAAATAGATAGTAGACTTATTATAGAGACTTTGTATGTCACGGTCGTCAGAAGAAAAACAGAGAGTTAATGGAAGTTTATGAAGTTTATTGTCTGAATAAATACCATTCGAGGCGAAGAATACACTTTTTTACAAATATTTCAGCGTGCGGATCGTTTGATGGGATGTGTCTTGCTGAATGTCCTGATGGTACCGGTGATGAGAACGGAAACATAGACTGCTCTGATGGACTAAACTGTTGTCTGAGTAAGTCAGTAGTTCACCTTTTTAAGTTTTTGATGTTGAAATACTGTAAGGACTCGTAGGACGTTGATATGTTTTGTGACCTAACCTTTGGCGTTCTCAATGGTCAAGCTGACATGTTGTGATATATGTTGCTCATATTTGTGTGGAAACTCATATATACGGTTAGTTAAAATAAACCCTTTCTTGTTCAGAAATTGGTTTGTAAATACACGTGACAATCTTGCTCGAGAATCTTCGATTTTGGACTGTCAATAGGAAACTGTCAAACCTCTATAAAAGTAGAACGCGGTTGATGCGAGGCATTTTGCGACCTGACTTACGTGTTATCTACTTGCCAAGGGCAAATAGGATACCTATCTGAGAACACCGAAGTTTTGCCACCTTACATACGTTTACGGATTCATGACAGGCCTGTTCCAAGACATTCGACGGTGAATATTCATGAGTGAGTGAGTATGATTTTACGCCGCTTTTAGCTATACTCAAGCAATGTCACGGCGGGGGACGCCGGAAAATGGGTTTCACACATTGTACCCATGTTGGGAATCGAACCCGGGTCTTCGACGTTACGAGCCAATGCTTTAACCACTAGGTTATCCCATCGCCCCTGAATAATTATGAACATGTGTTACTGTATGACATATTACTTATTGATGCTGCCACCAATTTGACCAAGTGTATTGTCCTTTGTGGCTGATCTTGTGTGGTCATTTATCATTTTTCTGCACGAACTAATTTCTGAGTTAACAATTGAGTTTCAATTTAGAAATTGCCTTGAAACACCATGGAACAAAGAAAATAATCACAACACATTATACTCTAAGATTTCACTCCGTCAAAAGCATTCAAATGAACCTTATCGTTGTCAAATTATGATTGAACAAGAATGTAGGCAAAACACTAAGTTCAAGATCAGTATTGATCAATGATCAGAAACAACGCTTCTCTTTATACTCGTGCTAGGAAATTCCCAGGAATGTGGAATAAGCTGCTTCGTGTTGACAGGTGTTAAGGTCAAATTGTGTCGGTTATCCGCTTTCGAACGTCATTTTCGCGGACAATTGACCAACCTTTCAGTGAAAAAATTGTATATCCGTATATATATATACTGAACAAGTCGAGATTATATAGGGGGCACAGGTGGCCCGGTAGTCTAAGGCGCCGCGATTCGCTGTGCAGAGCTGCGTCCCTTGGGCACGCCAGAAACCTATGATTGTTGGTTCGAATACCTGTTCGCCCCGATTATGTTTCTAGGTTTCACCGAAGTGGTAAACGTCTGATATCTGCATCATTTCGGGCTTTCCTCCCACATTAGCAGACATGCTGTGGCGAACAGCAATGTATTTGGGTAAGGGAATGCATAGTATTTAATTATGTATCCATTTTCATTGCAGTTACTGCAAAGTAGAGGGCGAGATCGTCAGATGCAAGTACATACAATGAGCGCGACTGCCAGAAGAACAATAATACAAATTGTCATCTTGGCCCTTTTTTTATTCTTAATAAAATATGCATAGTATCTAGCATTGTTTCTGAAGTTTCTGAAAATGTTGCAACTGATTGTTAAGGATTTTAATTTTAATTTCTGAAATTTGCACATATATATTACTTTTTTAAAAGCCTATAATAACTAAAGTCTAGTTCTGACAATAGCAAGATACTTATTATTAACATCGAGATACTCTGCAATTTTTATCACAAATAAACAAAAGTTAACTATTTAATTAACATGGAAACAATTTATGCAAGCCTTGTTATCTTCCAAGGGGAGTTCTATACGACGTATAGAGATTAAATGTTTTTCTTTTCGCGAAAGTGATACCTAGCAGTTGCCATCTCCAATCCAGTGATATTGCAACATAAACTATCTTTACGTCACTTCAAGGGCAATTTTGTTTCTTTTGTAACTTCAACATTGAGGAAAGCATTTCTACTTAACTTTGACTTTAAACCTGGAAATCTCATGTTTCTATCCAACTTGATCACAAAGTTTAGTGTACCGACTAGGTGTATACCCACCAAACAATTCCACGTTGTGATGTAACGTTGAACAGCGTAAATCTATGGACTCCAGATTGGTTGCTACAACCAAATCAATACGTTGTTACAACGTTTAACCAAAACAATGCGACAACGTATGTCGCTTACATATGGACGACAATACAAGTGATGCAGGACGTTGTTGCTATGTATTAACAAATTTTTCACTGCACACTTAATTATACTACTATGGAAAGTCGAGTTGAATCGTCACCCATACCATATTTCCTTGGAGTGACTTCAACGACATTTTATATTTGGAGGAGTTCCGGTAAAATTCATGTGGTCGAGTATGCGTTTGCTGGTTGCCTAAAGAATGTGTAGATCATGCCTAAAGAATGTGTAGATCATGTATATCGTAACACCACGCTGATTCCCCAAATTGTTTTGTTTGTTTGTTTGGTTTAACACCGCACTCACTAATATTCCAACAGCATGACGTCGATCTGTACATAATTGAGTCTGGACCAGAGAACCCAGTGAATGACATCATGAGCATCGATCCACGCAACTGGCAAGCATGGGTTGCTGAAGACCTTGCATAGAATGTGAGTGAGTTAAAATTTACAGTCACATCGGCAATATTTCAGCCATATCGTGACTATCAATAGTTAAACATAATACATATATTGAAACTTACATAAAAACCTGTCAATGAAGGACAGTAAAATAACTAGATTTATCACAGAAAAAGATATAAAACTAGTACGGAATCATAAAAGAGAATAGCACTATACATAACGATACAAGATAAAAACGGGCTATAGATCGTCAGCAACACCTTGCATAGAATGAGTGCGTGAGTGAGTGAGTGAGTTAATATTTAAAGTCACATCGGCAATGTTTCTACCATATCGTGACATGAACAAGTTATGCATCTATATGATATATTAAAAACTGTCATCGAAGAACAATACACCAACCAGCAATATTTCACAGATTACAATTGTCAAACTAGTTTTAGAACAATCAAAAAATCAGATTATGACAGACGACACGCTATAAAAAACAGGCTATAGGCCACCAATAACTAAAGTTAGGCCACCATACCAGGGACCATGGGGACTTCCAGTACCTTTTACACCATCCCTCCAGTCATTGGCGATTGTTGACGAGATTAGCCGTAAATTAATATATACAAATATTCTGCGTTTGAAACAGTGATAGATAAATTTCTTTGAATGAAGTGATCTCACATACCCTCTCTCAATAATTTTACACGACTTTAACCCCATTCAAGGATATAGCCACTGACAATCTCAGTTACTGATTGATTCTACCAATGGTAAAAGTGAATTTAATATTTACAAAACATAACAAATAAAAATTTATTCATTTAAAAAAACAAGAATTAAACGAGTACTTACCTGTGTAAAAAGGTCCTTCATAGCTGAGACTTTGAAATATTTACCCCTTGTGATGGAAAAATCAATACAGTCGAGCAGAATATACTTGACCGTGATTCTTTCATTACAAAGTGTGCAGAATGGAGGATCCTCACCGTTTAAAATATATTCATGCGTGTTACGTGAATGGCCAATACGACATCGTCTTAAAATGACCTCTTCAAATCTGGACTGACAACCCAAGTAGGTATAACAGGTATTTGCTTTTATTGCATGTAATTTATTTATACCCACTTCGGTGTCCCACTTCTTCTGTATTAGATCTCTGATGAAACATCTAATAACAGGTTTATAAATACTACAGGGCCAGTAGCTAGATCATTAAATAACTCGAGAATTTCAATTAAGGATTGACTGTGTATTTTTTGCACATCGGTTTTTCGATTCATACTTCAATGAACCGAAAAAATATACAGTCAATGCTTATAATTAAATTCGACAACGTAAAACATGTTTTATCTACAATAGTTTAACCCAAAACAGTTGCATATATCAAAACCGACAAAAATGACGACATTAATAAACATTCCAGGTGTAGGAATACATACAGTGGCGTGACATGAATCAGGTGATCGTTTAATTTATGCACATAACTTGACACGCCTAAACAGTCAGTAGCCAATCAACGGAGAGTGGGATTAAAACAATGTTCATTGGACCTGTCAGTTAAGGCAAGAGGCGAAAAGAACTGCAACAGTCAGACTGTAACGAACCGGAAGAAATATGTCCGGGAGAAGGCGGCTGTTTCAAATAACATGGTCATTTTGTGACATTTACTGCGTGATTCAAACATTACTTCCCTGATTATGGTAAAACACAGTTGGAGAAATGCTAGTTATAAATGAAACCCGAAGACATGAAAGTTGAACCAGGGCGAGCGGGAAAAAACAGGCGAGCGAGCCTGCACGTTTGCTGTTTCATTCATTCTCGGCCTTCCGTTTCAAAGGGTAGTTTGGACAATGAATATGCATGAAAGTCGCTAAATGTCCTGTGCATGACGATACACGTGAGCAGAAAGGGAATTCCCTCGACTGTAATACTGGGACTCCCCGACATTCCGCAGTAATAAAAGTGGTGCGCCGCGGTGGGCGTGGCTTAATTTTTTACATTCAATGGGAAATGAATGCAATAACACGTGACCAATTCAGCTAATCAGAATGCAGGAATTTCCATGAACACAACGAAAATTTAATTATTTAAAAATGGATTTTTACAAGACATATTTTTAATAGCCTGAAGGCACGAAAGTGAATCTGAAAAAATAATTAATTGTTTATATTTTGATTCTTGACATATTTTAGAGCTGTTAAAATTGCGCGTGCTTCTGCTGTGAAGATTGAACTATTATCTGATGATCGTGAAGATACTGTTCTTGATCCAATGACAGTGGCACTAGAAACTGCGCCACCATCCTTGGATCCATCTGTAAATATAGAGTTATAAGTGTCATATGTGCTTCGTAATTGATTGTATTCTTTGGTTGTATCAGATTCCTTAAGTCTCGTTAATGTGAGGTCTACATTTGGCCTTACCATTTGCCAAGGGGGCGATGAAACAGTTGTATGGGAGCTAATCATAAAAATTAATCTTAGCAGCAGAAACGACTGATTTTATTCTTATTCCAAGTGTTGGAACAAGAGATGTTTTCTTATTGTAAATATCTTCGTAAAGTGGATTAAATACGCAATTAAAAGCTGGATTTGACTGATTAGAATATAATTTAGTGATGTATTGTGAAGATAGTTTCAGATGGCGTTGTTCCGCTTCTACATACAGACTGTGAATTGGAGACGTTCTTAAGGCTACAAGGCAAAGCCTTAGGCCCTGATGATGGATAGTATCCAGTTTTTTAAAGTTAATTTTGCAGGCTCCACAATAGACGAAGGAGCCATAATCCCACTTAGAATTAGAAACTACTTTCAACAAATCGAGTGCCTTCAGACATTTAGCTTTAAGGTAATTAATATGCGGAAGGAAAGTTAAATGACTATCGAAGATAAGGCCCAAGAACTTGGCCTCTTTTACAACTATGATAGGGGTGCCATTTAAAAATAGTTCAGGGTCTTTTTGCGGTTTATATTTTCTGCAGAAATGTAGACAGTTAGTTTTTGATTCGGAATCTTTGCACCCGTTTGCAAGGGACCATTTATGAATTTTATTGAGACAGATTTGTAACTGCCTCTCTATTGTGTGCATATTTTTTCCACGACAAGAAACATTTAAATCATCCACGAAAAGTGATCCATCTACTACATCACTTAAAACCTTTGAAAGACTTTTGATGTTTATACTGAATAAAGTGACAGACAAAATACTGCCTTGTGGGACACCCTGATCCTGATGATAATGATCAGACAGGGTAGAACCCAAGCGGGCGTGAAATTGTCTGTCAGTTAAAAACTTGGATATAAATTGAGGCAAACGGCCTCTCAATCCAAAATCATATAAATCCTTTAAAATCCCGTGTTTCCACGTTGTGTCATATGCTTTTTCTAAATCGAAAAATATAGACACAATATGCTGGTTATTAATGATTGCATTTTTCACAAATGATTCTAATCGTACTAAATGGTCAACGGTACTTCGATTCTTTCGAAAGCCACACTGAATATTTGTAATTAAATTATTTGATTCCAAGTACCATGTTAATCTATTGTTGACCAAGTGTTCCATGGTTTTGCAAACGCAACTGGTCAATGAAATGGGTCTATAATTTGAGGGATCACTGTGATCCCGTCAAGGTTTCGGTATTGGTACAACTATGGCATCACGCCAGGAAGAAGGAAACTTACCTGATGTCCATATATCATCAAAAATTAACAAAAGGGTTTCTAAACACGGTTCTTGTAAGTGCTTCTGGAGTTGATAGTGTCAATTTTCAGCTCCTGTAGCAGTATCATAAGCTTGTCCAAGAGCAGTATGAAGTTCATGGATCGAAAATATTTCATTATAATCTTCCTCATTTTCTGATTTAAAATTAATAGTTTTCCTTTCCTGCCGTTTTTGAAAATTTTGGAATTAAGGGGAAGAATGTTTTGCTAACATTTCACCTAGTTTATTTGCAATATCCGATTTATTAGTTAATAGTTCATCCCCATTCTTAAGATGCTAGATTTAGAACCCTTACCTTTAATTTTCTGTATCATGTTCCATACCTTGGACATGGGCGTTCGGGAATTTATTTTGGAAACGTGATGTTGCCAAGATTGGCGTTTATTTTGTTTAAACATACGCCTGGCTTAAGCATTTAAGATTTTATATTTATTCAAATTATTGACCATTGGATGGCGACGGAAATACTCGGAAGAAATATGTGTTTTACCGTTAGGACAATATTTGATTTGTCATCCTTTCGGGTGAAACGATTGACGGCTTGAACTCCTTGATTTTTGAGTTCACAGACAATTTCATCTTCAGTCATGTCAGAAAGGGAATGTGTCCTGTCACGAACAATGCCACGACAAGAGTTCAATGTCCTTTTCTTAGAAACAGTAACCTCAATATTAGCAAAGTGTTTGATGGATAATAAATTGAGAGACTGCTGTTTCCTCAAACATTCCACCAGAAGAGATCCAGTATGCAATCATGTGACATTTTCAACTTCACCACAATATCCATGAATGGCTGTGGATATTGCAAAGGGATTCAGCTTTAGCGGTTCATGATCTGTGGCTGCGATCACAAGGTATGGAGCCAAGGAATCTGGAGGAAGAGTATCACCTTCATCAGACGAGTCTAAATGACGTCTTTTTTAACCAGATTGTGAGTTAGCCATGATTATCTTGAAGTGATTCAGCAACCCTGCTCCCCACCCACCATTGAGTATCATAATAGACAGTGTTGCAAAGCACCGGATCTCCAAGATGCAACCACCAGGGCTACAGGGTTGTTATACTCCAGAAAATATGACACAAACAGCAATATCTGTGTACCAAAATAAGTGCCAGGCTGGCTCTGCCCTTGACAAGAAATTGAATACATATTGAGTTTGGAGGTCAACAATACCAGATTGGCCCATGAGCCACTGCCTTCTGGCATGGGACTCTAGGCAAATTTGTACATATAATTTTCAATGAGAACATTCATTTACAGCATTGAAAAATACAGGACATACTTAACATGAATGTTTTCCATGCGCAGGGCATGGCATGACCTGCCGATTAATAGAATCGGGCCCATTCTACCACTCGTCTAGGTGAAGTTAGGGTCAAAGTGGTGTGTTGGGCAAAGAAACACTGTTCCTGGCTCCAGTGCCCTCAACCACTAGAATCCCGACCCCACCGACACAGGTGTGCAACCCACGGCAAACAGGTTGCCCAATTTTGTCGCCTCATACGACCAGCAATGGGGTGCTGTCGACAAATTCTACCCCGGGTCCACACGGGGGAAGAGCTGTTAGCGTTACCTAGCACTCACCACGGGGAGGTTGTTCTTCAAAAGTGCCCGTCAATGAGATCTTCAGACTTTGTACGATCAGCTACCGAAGCCCTGTATCATCATGGGCGATTTAAACGGTCATAATCGCCTATGGGAGAGTACTGACACAAATAATAAGGGAAAAGTCCGTCAAGATTTTTTCTCAAATGATTTATGCATCTTCAATGATGGTAATACCACATATCTTCATCCCACCACATACTCTTCCCTTGACCTTTCACTGACAGATTCAAATATTTGAAATGAATATGAATGGTCGGTCCATGATGATCTTTGTGGAGTGAGTGAGTGAGTGAGTGAGTGAGTTAATATTTAAAGTCACATCGGCATTGTTTCAGCCATATCGTGACTTGAGCAAGTTTGCATTTCTATAATATCTTAAGACCTGTCGTCAAAGGACAGTATAACAACTAGCAAAATATCACAGATTATAATTGTAAAACTAGTTTTAGAACAATAAAGTAATCAGATTATAACAGACGACACAATATAAAAACGGGCTATAGATCGTCAGCAACTGAAGGCAGACCACCATACTGGGGACCATGGGGACTTACAGTACCTTTGCTACCTGCATGGACCCCAGCAGGATTTGATCTTTGTGGAAGCGACCATTTTACAACGATACTTACAACTATTAATCCGTCTGACGAACTACCGTCAACAAGGTGGAACTTTACAAAGGCCAATTGGTCATTATTCCAAACACTTTTTTCTGAAAAACTAGTACCCGACAGTTTCAGGAATTTTCCTGATCCTATACAACTTTTTTCAGATATATTGAATTCTATTGGAGACGAAAGCATTCCTAAGTCATCTGCAAACCCTCATATACGTAAACCATGATTTGATAATAATTGTAAACAAGCTAGGAAAAATAGGAAGAAAGCTGAAAAATATTTCCGAGAACATCCCACTGTCCACAATTTGAATAACGTTAAATTCACGGGCGCTAAAGCCAGACGTTGCTTTAAACGGAGTAAACGTGAATCCTGGAGGAACTATATTTCAAAAATTAATTCCCGCACACCTATCTTCAAGGTGTGGAACATGATTCAAAAGATTAAGGGCAAAGGATCCAAATCTGGAGTTGACCATCTCAAAGAGGGTAATACACTTTTAACTACTAAGTCTGAAATTGCCAGCAAACTTGGTGACACTTTGGCAATCCATTCCTCATCATCAAACTCTAATCCTCAATTTCAGAGGTTTCAAAAACAGCAGGAGAAGAAAAAAGTCAATTTTAACTCGGATAATGGTGAGGACTATAACAAAACATTTTCAATCCATGAATTATATACTGCCCTAGGGCAATCGCATGACACTGCAGCAGTAGGCGACAACATCCACTATCAGCTTCTGAAACACTTGCCCGATTCATGTTTTGAAACGTTACTTAGTATATTTGATGAAATATGGACAACCGGAGATTTCCCTTCTTCGTGGCACAATGCTATTATTATTCCTATTCCAAAGCCAGGACGGGATCATACAGATCCATCCAACTACCGTCCAATCTCATTAGCTGGCTGTGTTTGTGAAGCCATGGAGCGAATGGTCGACAATCAATTAGTCTGGTGCCTGGAGACGGATAACCTCCTGAGTGACATCCAGTGTGGTTTCTGAAAAAACAGAAGTACCATTGACCATTTGGTTCGTTCAGATTCATTTATTAAAAATTCCATTGTCAACAAACATACTGTATCAATCTTTTTCGATCTAGAGAAGGTATATGATACAATGTGGAAACATTGTATTTGAAAAGACTGGCATGAATTTGGATTGAGGGGCAAATTACCTCAGTTCATATCTCAAATTTTAAACAACAGACAATTTCAAGTACGAGTGGGATCTACCCTGTCTGATCTTTTCAATCGAGATCAGGGCGTCCCTCAAGGCAGCATACTATCAGTCTACCTTTTTTCAGTATCAAAATTCATAGTCTCACCGAAGAATTAAACAATAGCGTTTCCACTATTTGTGGAAGATTTCAACATTTCTTGTCGTGGTAAGAATATGAATACAATAGAAAGACAGCTACAACTCTGTCTTAACAAAATTCAAAAAGGGGCAATTGAAAACGACTTCAAATTTCCTAAATCCAATACATATTGCATTCACTTTTGTCGTAAATACAAACCTCACAAGGATCCAGATTTATTTGTAGATGGTACTCCTATCAAGGTAGTAGAGGAGGCCAAAATCCTGGGCCTCATCATATTTGACCGTCATCTCTCATTCTTACCACACATTAAATATCTCAAGGCAAAGTGTTTGAAGGCTCTCTACTTGTTAAAAGCCGTTTCAAATTCCGAGTGGGGAGGGGATCAGACCACCCTCCTTCACTTGTACTATGGTTCCATTGTCTATTGTGGAGCCTGCAAAAGCACTTTAGAAAAATTAGACACTATACACCATCAAGGCCTAGACTCTGTCTTGAGCTTTTTTAGGACCTCTCCCATGGACAGTTTGTATGTGGAGGCAGATGAACCTTCACTCGAACTGCGCCGCATTAAACTTTCACTACAATATATCACTTAAGTGCACTCAAATAAATCTAATCCAGCATATAATTGTGTGTTCCACCTCCAATATGAAAACCTGTTTCTTATGGAACCATAGTACAAGTGAAGGAGGGTGGTCTGATCCCCTCCCCACTCGGAATTTGAAACGGCTTTTAACAAGTAGAGAGCCTTCAAACACTTTGCCTTGAGATATTTAATGTGTGGTAAGAATGAGAGATGACGGTCAAATATGATGAGGCCCAGGATTTTGGCCTCCTCTACTACCTTGATAGGAGTACCATCTACAAATAAATCTGGATCCTTGTGAGGTTTGTATTTACGACAAAAGTGAATGCAATATGTATTGGATTTAGGAAATTTGAAGTCGTTTTCAATTGCCCCTTTTTGAATTTTGTTAAGACAGAGTTGTAGCTGTCTTTCTATTGTATTCATATTCTTACCACGACAAGAAATGTTGAAATCTTCCACAAATAGTGGAAACGCTATTGTTTAATTCTTCGGTGAGACTATGAATTTTGATACTGAAAAAAGGTAGACTGATAGTATGCTGCCTTGAGGGACGCCCTGATCTCGATTGAAAAGATCAGACAGGGTAGATCCCACTCGTACTTGAAATTGTCTGTTGTTTAAAATTTGAGATATGAACTGAGGTAATTTGCCCCTCAATCCAAATTCATGCCAGTCTTTTCAAATACAATGTTTCCACATTGTATCATATACCTTCTCTAGATCGAAAAAGATTGATACAGTATGTTTGTTGACAATGGAATTTTTAATAAATGAATCTGAACGAACCAAATGGTCAATGGTACTTCTGTTTTTTCAGAAACCACACTGGATGTCACTCAGGAGGTTATCCGTCTCCAGGCACCAGACTAATTGATTGTCGACCATTCGCTCCATGGCTTCACAAACACAGCCAGCTAATGAGATTGGACGGTAGTTGGATGGATCTGTATGATCCCGTCCTGGCTTTGGAATAGGAATAATAATAGCATTGTGCCACGAAGAAGGGAAATCTCCGGTTGTCCATATTTCATCAAATATACTAAGTAACGTTTCAAAACATGAATCGGGCAAGTGTTTCAGAAGCTGATAGTGGATGTTGTCGCCTACTGCTGCAGTGTCATGCGATTGCCCTAGGGCAGTATATAATTCATGGATTGAAAATGTTTTGTTATAGTCCTCACCATTATCCGAGTTAAAATTGACTTTTTTCTTCTCCTGCTGTTTTTGAAACCTCTGAAATTGAGGATTAGAGTTTGATGATGAGGAATGGATTGCCAAAGTGTCACCAAGTTTGCTGGCAATTTCAGACTTAGTAGTTAAAAGTGTATTACCCTCTTTGAGATGGTCAACTCCAGATTTGGATCCTTTGCCCTTAATCTTTTGAATCATGTTCCACACCTTGAAGATAGGTGTGCGGGAATTAATTTTTGAAATATAGTTCCTCCAGGATTCACGTTTACTCCGTTTAAAGCAACGTCTGGCTTTAGCGCCCGTGAATTTAACGTTATTCAAATTGTGGACAGTGGGATGTTCTCGGAAATATTTTTCAGCTTTCTTCCTATTTTTCCTAGCTTGTTTACAATTATTATCAAATCATGGTTTACGTATATGAGGGTTTGCAGATGACTTAGGAATGCTTTCGTCTCCAATAGAATTCAATATATCTGAAAAAAGTTGTATAGGATCAGGAAAATTCCTGAAACTGTCGGGTACTAGTTTTTCAGAAAAAAGTGTTTGGAATAATGACCAATTGGCCTTTGTAAAGTTCCACCTTGTTGACGGTAGTTCGTCAGACGGATTAATAGTTGTAAGTATCGTTGTAAAATGGTCGCTTCCACAAAGATCAAATCCTGCTGGGGTCCATGCAGGTAGCAAAGGTACTGTAAGTCCCCATGGTCCCCAGTATGGTGGTCTGCCTTCAGTTGCTGACGATCTATAGCCCGTTTTTATATTGTGTCGTCTGTTATAATCTGATTACTTTATTGTTCTAAAACTAGTTTTACAATTATAATCTGTGATATTTTGCTAGTTGTTATACTGTCCTTTGACGACAGGTCTTAAGATATTATAGAAATGCAAACTTGCTCAAGTCACGATATGGCTGAAACAATGCCGATGTGACTTTAAATATTAACTCACTCACTCACTCACTCACTCACTCCACAAAGATCATCATGGACCGACCATTCATATTCATTTCAAATATTTGAATCTGTCAGTGAAAGGTCAAGGGAAGAGTATGTGGTGGGATGAAGATATGTGGTATTACCATCATTGAAGATGCATAAATCATTTGAGAAAAAATCTTGACGGACTTTTCCCTTATTATTTGTGTCAGTACTCTCCCATAGGCGATTATGACCGTTTAAATCGCCCATGATGATACAGGGCTTCGGTAGCTGATCGTACAAAGTCTGAAGATCTCATTGACGGGCACTTTTGAAGAACAACCTCCCCGTGGTGAGTGCTAGGTAACGCTAACAGCTCTTCCCCCGTGTGGACCCGGGGTAGAATTTGTCGACAGCACCCCATTGCTGGTCGTATGAGGCGACAAAATTGGGCAACCTGTTTGCCGTGGGTTGCACACCTGTGTCGGTGGGGTCGGGATTCTAGTGGTTGAGGGCACTGGAGCCAGGAACAGTGTTTCTTTGCCCAACACACCACTTTGACCCTAACTTCACCTAGACGAGTGGTAGAATGGGCCCGATTCTATTAATCGGCAGGTCATGCCATGCCCTGCGCATGGAAAACATTCATGTTAAGTATGTCCTGTATTTTTCAATGCTGTAAATGAATGTTCTCATTGAAAATTATATGTACAAATTTGCCTAGAGTCCCATGCCAGAAGGCAGTGGCTCATGGGCCAATCTGGTATTGTTGACCTCCAAACTCAATATGTATTCAATTTCTTGTCAAGGGCAGAGCCAGCCTGGCACTTATTTTGGTACACAGATATTGCTGTTTGTGTCATATTTTCTGGAGTATAACAACCCTGTAGCCCTGGTGGTTGCATCTTGGAGATCCGGTGCTTTGCAACACTGTCTATTATGATACTCAATGGTGGGTGGGGAGCAGGGTTGCTGAATCACTTCAAGATAATCATGGCTAACTCACAATCTGGTTAAAAAAGACGTCATTTAGACTCGTCTGATGAAGGTGATACTCTTCCTCCAGATTCCTTGGCTCCATACCTTGTGATCGCAGCCACAGATCATGAACCGCTAAAGCTGAATCCCTTTGCAATATCCACAGCCATTCATGGATATTGTGGTGAAGTTGAAAATGTCACATGATTGCATACTGGATCTCTTCTGGTGGAATGTTTGAGGAAACAGCAGTCTCTCAATTTATTATCCATCAAACACTTTGCTAATATTGAGGTTACTGTTTCTAAGAAAAGGACATTGAACTCTTGTCGTGGCATTGTTCGTGACAGGACACATTCCCTTTCTGACATGACTGAAGATGAAATTGTCTGTGAACTCAAAAATCAAGG
This sequence comes from Haliotis rufescens, assembly GCF_023055435.1. Classification (NCBI taxonomy): domain Eukaryota; kingdom Metazoa; phylum Mollusca; class Gastropoda; order Lepetellida; family Haliotidae; genus Haliotis; species Haliotis rufescens. Next base: position 536 of record NW_025963832.1, on the reverse strand, counting down.
AGTTCAAGCCGTCAATCGTTTCACCCGAAAGGATGACAAATCAAATATTGTCCTAACGGTAAAACACATATTTCTTCCGAGTATTTCCGTCGCCATCCAATGGTCAATAATTTGAATAAATATAAAATCTTAAATGCTTAAGCCAGGCGTATGTTTAAACAAAATAAACGCCAATCTTGGCAACATCACGTTTCCAAAATAAATTCCCGAACGCCCATGTCCAAGGTATGGAACATGATACAGAAAATTAAAGGTAAGGGTTCTAAATCTAGCATCTTAAGAATGGGGATGAACTATTAACTAATAAATCGGATATTGCAAATAAACTAGGTGAAATGTTAGCAAAACATTCTTCCCCTTAATTCCAAAATTTTCAAAAACGGCAGGAAAGGAAAACTATTAATTTTAAATCAGAAAATGAGGAAGATTATAATGAAATATTTTCGATCCATGAACTTCATACTGCTCTTGGACAAGCTTATGATACTGCTACAGGAGCTGAAAATTGACACTATCAACTCCAGAAGCACTTACAA